>NC_080021.1:123913485-124287317 GCF_030020395.1 Manis pentadactyla | reverse complement strand
GTGTTTGTGTGTGTATTGTGTGTTGTGTTACATTTTGCATGCTCTGTTATTGTGTGTTTTCTGCCCTGATGTCTGTGATCTGTTGGTTTAATGTGCATGGCAGTGTCTATGTGGTTTTGTGTGTCTTTCCTGTGCGTTGTGTACTTTCTGCGCTGTGACTGGTGTGTAAGTGATGTGTGCAGTTTGGGTAGTTTGTTGTTTGTAAGGTATGTTCTCTGTGTATTTCTCTGTGGAGTGCTGTGTGACTGGTGTGTTTGTGGGTGGTCCTGTGTAGGGTGTTGTGTGCTTGGAGTGTGTCTTTGTGTGTTGTGTGTTTGGCGTCTTTTTTGTAGCATGTTGTGTTCGTGGTCGGGAATGTTATGTGGTCTGTGAATGGTTTTCTGTTTCACGTTTAGTGTGTGATGTGACCGCACGTGTGTCGCGTGATGTGCAATGTATTGTGCTCTCAGTTGCATGTGTGTTGTGCTTATTCTTATCTGTTTTGCGTACTGTGCTTGTGTTGTGTCATCTGTGTGTTATACGTGTTGTGTGGGATATTGTGCGCTGTGTCCGATATGCTTTGTATATATGTTGTGAGCTTTGCATTGTGCGTTCTGTGAGGCCCTGCGTGCTGCATGTTTTATGTGTGTTTTGTGTGATGTGTGCAGTCTTTGAAATGTGTTTCATAAACTCGGTGTTCGTTGTGTTGCGGTTTGCGTATTTTTTGCATGTCTTTTCGCATGTGTTGTGTGTGGTGCGAGTTTTGCGTGTGGTTGTGATTTGCGTGTGTTTGTGTTTGACAGGTCGTGTGTGGGGTTCACTGTTTGAGTGTTGAGTGTAATTTGTGACGTGTGTACTGCGTGTGGTCATGCTTGGACATTGTCCCACACTGTTTGTGTTGTGTTTACTCTGAGAACTGTGGTTCACGTGCATTGTGTGCAGTTATGTGCTTGGTGTGTGTGGGGTTTGTTGTTTAGTGTGATGTGCTGTTTGCGTGTTGAGAGGTTGTATGTAAACTGTTTCTGCGTGTTGTGGGTGTTCTGCGTGTGTGCCGTATGTGTTGTGTTGGCACTTTCCATGTGTGTTGTGTGTGGATGGGTGTGTTGCATGTTCTGTGTGTGTTGTTCTATGTGTGTTTTCCATGTGTGTTGTATGAACTGTGTGTTGCTTGTGCTAACCGTTGTGATGTACATTTTTGTGTGCATTGTGTTGTGTGTGCTGAGTGTCGTTTTGTTTCTTTGTTTTCTGTCTTGGTGTGTGTTATGTGCTTTGTGTTTTTGACTGTGTATTGTGTGTTTGACCTGTGTTGTGCTTTTTGCGTTTGTTTGTGTAGTGTGCTGTTTTGTGTTGTCGGTATACGGCAGTGAATGATTTGCGGCATTTGTTTCGTGATTCTGGGTGTATTCTGTTTTGCTATGCTGTGTGTGCTCTATGTTCTTGTGTGTTTTGCGTTGTGCTGTCTGTGATCTGTGGGTCTTGTTTATTTTCTGGGTGTTGTGTGTTGTCCGTGTTGTGTGTGTTGAGTATGTACTATGTGTGGCATGGGTTCTTTACTGCTTGTTGAGTGCATTGTTCTGTGTAATTTTCTCTGTGTGGCGTGCAATGTGTGATGTGTGTGGTTGTGAGATGCGTGTTGTGTGCATTGAGTGGTTCTCTGTGCGTTGAATATTTCCTCACTTTTGATGAATTTTCCATTGGTGTTTGTATATGCTGTGTACGTACTACGTGCGTTATGGGTCCATTGCTGCTCGTTGAGTACATAGCTCTTTGTAATTTTCTCTGCGTGGCATGCAATGTGTGATGGGTGTGGTTGTGAGTTGCGTGTTGTGTGCATTGAGTGGTTCTTTGTGTGTTGTACATTTTGTCATTTTCGATGAGTTACATCCATTGGTGTTTGTAATAGGTTCTGTGTTTCGTCTGTGGCTTCCGGTGTCCTGTTTCGTGTATAATTTGTCGGGTCTTTCTGTTGTCTGTTGTGTTATGTACTGCGTTCTGGGTTGTGTGAGCGCTTGTGTCTATGCTTTCTGTGCATCACGTACAGGGGGATGTTGGGTGGTCTGTGTATTTTGAGCATTCTGTGTGTTGTTAGTTTTGCGTTGTGTCTGAAGTGTTCTGTGAGTGTGTATTCTGTGTGTGTGCCGGTGTGTTTTGTTGCGTGCTGTCTGCGTGTGTGTCTTCGGTTGCTCTATACTGTCTGCTTGTGGCTGTGTGTGTTGTGTGTAGTGCTTTATAAGTGTGTTGTGTGTGCTCTTGTTGGTTGTGTGTGGATTTGTATGTGTTGTGTCTGTTTTATGTGTGTGATTGTGTTTTGTGAGTGGTTGTGTTAGAGAGGTTGTGTGTGTGTTTGGCTGAGCTTTGCACATGACGTGAGATGTGTTGACTGTGTGCGGTTTTGCTTGTTTAATATGTCTCACGGTGTGTGCAGTATGCAGTCTGTGCAATGGTTTTCGTGTGTGTTGTGAGCATTTATGTGCCATGAGGTGTGTGATGTGTGTCTTGTGACTCTTGTTTCTCATGTTTCTGTGTTGTGCTCCTGTGTGAGGATGTATACGTGGTGTGTCTGCATGGTTGTGTTTGTAGCATGTCGTGTGAGAAATGTGTGCAATTTGTCTTCCTTGTTGGTTATGTGTGTTTGCCTAGGGATTTGTGAGTGTTGTGTGTTTTCCGTGTGTAATTGTGATTTGGGTGTGGCTGTGTTTGAGTGGTGATGTGTGTGTGGTTGTTGTGTTTTTGATGTGAGAAATGTCATCTGTGTGTGGTTGTGTTTGTTTAGTGTGTCTCATGGAGTGTGGTGCATGTACCCTCACAAAGTGATTTGTGTGTTTTTGGAGAAATTCGTGCTCTACTGTGTCTGGTGTGTGCCCTGTGACATGTTATTTTTTGAGTTTTGTGTGTGTGTGCAAAGCATAGAGGTGCCCATGTGTACATGTTTGTGGGTGCCTGTGTGCGGTTGTGTGTGTAGTGTTAGAAAAGTGTGCTTTCTGCTTTTATTGTTGGTTGTTTGCTTTACGTGTGGTTTTGTATGTTTTCTGCGTGTTATGCGTGTGTGATTGTGATACGTGTCTGGCTGTGTTGGAGAGGCTGTCTGTGTTGTTGGTTATGTGTGTGAGGGAATATGTGTTATCACCATGTGGTTTTGCTTGTGGTTTCTGAGAAACGTGTGTCTTTATGTCCTGTGATGTTTGTGGTGTATGCTGTTTCGTACGTTATGCTTTTTGCATGTTGAGTTTGCATTCTCTATGGCTTTGTGTTTGTGGGTGTTGACTTGTGTTTATTGTGGTTATTCCTTGTGTGTGTGCTGTGTGGCTTTATGTGTGGTATGTTGTGTTTGCATCGGACTGTGTGCTGTGTTGTTAATGCAGGATGTTATGTGTGTTATGAGGTGTGATGTATAAATTGCGTGTGATGATTTTGTGTGTGTTGTGTGATGTATTCTGTAATTTGTGTGTTGTGGTAATGTATTGATGTTGTTTCCTTTAATGTGTGTGTTGTGTGTGCAATGTTTGTGTTGTGCGTCTTTTTGTGTGGTCTTTCGTGTTTGTTGGATTTTGTGTTATGTGTGAGGTGCGTCGTTTGTGTATAATGTAATACGTGGTTTGTGGTGTTTGTTGTGTGTTTGTGTGTGTATTGTGTGTTGTGTTACATTTTGCATGCTCTGTTATTGTGTGTTTTCTGCCCTGATGTCTGTGATCTGTTGGTTTAATGTGCATGGCAGTGTCTATGTGGTTTTGTGTGTCTTTCCTGTGCGTTGTGTACTTTCTGCGCTGTGACTGGTGTGTAAGTGATGTGTGCAGTTTGGGTAGTTTGTTGTTTGTAAGGTATGTTCTCTGTGTATTTCTCTGTGGAGTGCTGTGTGACTAGTGTGTTTGTGGGTGGTCCTGTGTAGGGTGTTGTGTGCTTGGAGTGTGTCTTTGTGTGTTGTGTGTTTGGCGTCTTTTTTGTAGCATGTTGTGTTCGTGGTCGGGAATGTTATGTGGTCTGTGAATGGTTTTCTGTTTCACGTTTAGTGTGTGATGTGACCGCACGTGTGTCGCGTGATGTGCAATGTATTGTGCTCTCAGTTGCATGTGTGTTGTGCTTATTCTTATCTGTTTTGCGTACTGTGCTTGTGTTGTGTCATCTGTGTGTTATACGTGTTGTGTGGGATATTGTGCGCTGTGTCCGATATGCTTTGTATATATGTTGTGAGCTTTGCATTGTGCGTTCTGTGAGGCCCTGCGTGCTGCATGTTTTATGTGTGTTTTGTGTGATGTGTGCAGTCTTTGAAATGTGTTTCATAAACTCGGTGTTCGTTGTGTTGCGGTTTGCGTATTTTTTGCATGTCTTTTCGCATGTGTTGTGTGTGGTGCGAGTTTTGCGTGTGGTTGTGATTTGCGTGTGTTTGTGTTTGACAGGTCGTGTGTAGGGTTCACTGTTTGAGTGTTGAGTGTAATTTGTGACGTGTGTACTGCGTGTGGTCATGCTTGGACATTGTCCCACACTGTTTGTGTTGTGTTTACTCTGAGAACTGTGGTTCACGTGCATTGTGTGCAGTTATGTGCTTGGTGTGTGTGGGGTTTGTTGTTTAGTGTGATGTGCTGTTTGCGTGTTGAGAGGTTGTATGTAAACTGTTTCTGCGTGTTGTGGGTGTTCTGCGTGTGTGCCGTATGTGTTGTGTTGGCACTTTCCATGTGTGTTGTGTGTGGATGGGTGTGTTGCATGTTCTGTGTGTGTTGTTCTATGTGTGTTTTCCATGTGTGTTGTATGAACTGTGTGTTGCTTGTGCTAACCGTTGTGATGTACATTTTTGTGTGCGTTGTGTTGTGTGTGCTGAGTGTCGTTTTGTTTCTTTGTTTTCTGTCTTGGTGTGTGTTATGTGCTTTGTGTTTTTGACTGTGTATTGTGTGTTTGACCTGTGTTGTGCTTTTTGCGTTTGTTTGTGTAGTGTGCTGTTTTGTGTTGTCGGTATACGGCAGTGAATGATTTGCGGCATTTGTTTCGTGATTCTGGGTGTATTCTGTTTTGCTATGCTGTGTGTGCTCTATGTTCTTGTGTGTTTTGCGTTGTGCTGTCTGTGATCTGTGGGTCTTGTTTATTTTCTGGGTGTTGTGTGTTGTCCGTGTTGTGTGTGTTGAGTATGTACTATGTGTGGCATGGGTTCTTTACTGCTTGTTGAGTGCATTGTTCTGTGTAATTTTCTCTGTGTGGCGTGCAATGTGTGATGTGTGTGGTTGTGAGATGCGTGTTGTGTGCATTGAGTGGTTCTCTGTGCGTTGAATATTTCCTCACTTTTGATGAATTTTCCATTGGTGTTTGTATATGCTGTGTACGTACTACGTGCGTTATGGGTCCATTGCTGCTCGTTGAGTACATAGCTCTTTGTAATTTTCTCTGCGTGGCATGCAATGTGTGATGGGTGTGGTTGTGAGTTGCGTGTTGTGTGCATTGAGTGGTTCTTTGTGTGTTGTACATTTTGTCATTTTCGATGAGTTACATCCATTGGTGTTTGTAATAGGTTCTGTGTTTCGTCTGTGGCTTCCGGTGTCCTGTTTCGTGTATAATTTGTCGGGTCTTTCTGTTGTCTGTTGTGTTATGTACTGCGTTCTGGGTTGTGTGAGCGCTTGTGTCTATGCTTTCTGTGCATCACGTACAGGGGGATGTTGGGTGGTCTGTGTATTTTGAGCATTCTGTGTGTTGTTAGTTTTGCGTTGTGTCTGAAGTGTTCTGTGAGTGTGTATTCTGTGTGTGTGCCGGTGTGTTTTGTTGCGTGCTGTCTGCGTGTGTGTCTTCGGTTGCTCTATACTGTCTGCTTGTGGCTGTGTGTGTTGTGTGTAGTGCTTTATAAGTGTGTTGTGTGTGCTCTTGTTGGTTGTGTGTGGATTTGTATGTGTTGTGTCTGTTTTATGTGTGTGATTGTGTTTTGTGAGTGGTTGTGTTAGAGAGGTTGTGTGTGTGTTTGGCTGAGCTTTGCACATGACGTGAGATGTGTTGACTGTGTGCGGTTTTGCTTGTTTAGTATGTCTCACGGTGTGTGCAGTATGCAGTCTGTGCAATGGTTTTCGTGTGTGTTGTGAGCATTTATGTGCCATGAGGTGTGTGATGTGTGTCTTGTGACTCTTGTTTCTCATGTTTCTGTGTTGTGCTCCTGTGTGAGGATGTATACGTGGTGTGTCTGCATGGTTGTGTTTGTAGCATGTCGTGTGAGAAATGTGTGCAATTTGTCTTCCTTGTTGGTTATGTGTGTTTGCCTAGGGATTTGTGAGTGTTGTGTGTTTTCCGTGTGTAATTGTGATTTGGGTGTGGCTGTGTTTGAGTGGTGATGTGTGTGTGGTTGTTGTGTTTTTGATGTGAGAAATGTCATCTGTGTGTGGTTGTGTTTGTTTAGTGTGTCTCATGGAGTGTGGTGCATGTACCCTCACAAAGTGATTTGTGTGTTTTTGGAGAAATTCGTGCTCTACTGTGTCTGGTGTGTGCCCTGTGACATGTTATTTTTTGAGTTTTGTGTGTGTGTGCATAGCATAGAGGTGCCCATGTGTACATGTTTGTGGGTGCCTGTGTGCGGTTGTGTGTGTAGTGTTAGAAAAGTGTGCTTTCTGCTTTTATTGTTGGTTGTTTGCTTTACGTGTGGTTTTGTATGTTTTCTGCGTGTTATGCGTGTGTGATTGTGATACGTGTCTGGCTGTGTTGGAGAGGCTGTCTGTGTTGTTGGTTATGTGTGTGAGGGAATATGTGTTATCGCCATGTGGTTTTGCTTGTGGTTTCTGAGAAACGTGTGCCTTTATGTCCTGTGATGTTTGTGGTGTATGCTGTTTCGTATGTTATGCTTTTTGCATGTTGAGTTTGCATTCTCTATGGCTTTGTGTTTGTGGGTGTTGACTTGTGTTTATTGTGGTTATTCCTTGTGTGTGTGCTGTGTGGCTTTATGTGTGGTATGTTGTGTTTGCATCGGACTGTGTGCTGTGTTGTTAATGCAGGATGTTATGTGTGTTATGAGGTGTGATGTATAAATTGCGTGTGATGATTTTGTGTGTGTTGTGTGATGTATTCTGTAATTTGTGTGTTGTGGTAATGTATTGATGTTGTTTCCTTTAATGTGTGTGTTGTGTGTGCAATGTTTGTGTTGTGCGTCTTTTTGTGTGGTCTTTCGTGTTTGTTGGATTTTGTGTTATGTGTGAGGTGCGTCGTTTGTGTATAATGTAATACGTGGTTTGTGGTGTTTGTTGTGTGTTTGTGTGTGTATTGTGTGTTGTGTTACATTTTGCATGCTCTGTTATTGTGTGTTTTCTGCCCTGATGTCTGTGATCTGTTGGTTTAATGTGCATGGCAGTGTCTATGTGGTTTTGTGTGTCTTTCCTGTGCGTTGTGTACTTTCTGCGCTGTGACTGGTGTGTAAGTGATGTGTGCAGTTTGGGTAGTTTGTTGTTTGTAAGGTATGTTCTCTGTGTATTTCTCTGTGGAGTGCTGTGTGACTAGTGTGTTTGTGGGTGGTCCTGTGTAGGGTGTTGTGTGCTTGGAGTGTGTCTTTGTGTGTTGTGTGTTTGGCGTCTTTTTTGTAGCATGTTGTGTTCGTGGTCGGGAATGTTATGTGGTCTGTGAATGGTTTTCTGTTTCACGTTTAGTGTGTGATGTGACCGCACGTGTGTCGCGTGATGTGCAATGTATTGTGCTCTCAGTTGCATGTGTGTTGTGCTTATTCTTATCTGTTTTGCGTAGTGTGCTTGTGTTGTGTCATCTGTGTGTTATACGTGTTGTGTGGGATATTGTGCGCTGTGTCCGATATGCTTTGTATATATGTTGTGAGCTTTGCATTGTGCGTTCTGTGAGGCCCTGCGTGCTGCATGTTTTATGTGTGTTTTGTGTGATGTGTGCAGTCTTTGAAATGTGTTTCATAAACTCGGTGTTCGTTGTGTTGCGGTTTGCGTATTTTTTGCATGTCTTTTCGCATGTGTTGTGTGTGGTGCGAGTTTTGCGTGTGGTTGTGATTTGCGTGTGTTTGTGTTTGACAGGTCGTGTGTGGGGTTCACTGTTTGAGTGTTGAGTGTAATTTGTGACGTGTGTACTGCGTGTGGTCATGCTTGGACATTGTCCCACACTGTTTGTGTTGTGTTTACTCTGAGAACTGTGGTTCACGTGCATTGTGTGCAGTTATGTGCTTGGTGTGTGTGGGGTTTGTTGTTTAGTGTGATGTGCTGTTTGCGTGTTGAGAGGTTGTATGTAAACTGTTTCTGCGTGTTGTGGGTGTTCTGCGTGTGTGCCGTATGTGTTGTGTTGGCACTTTCCATGTGTGTTGTGTGTGGATGGGTGTGTTGCATGTTCTGTGTGTGTTGTTCTATGTGTGTTTTCCATGTGTGTTGTATGAACTGTGTGTTGCTTGTGCTAACCGTTGTGATGTACATTTTTGTGTGCATTGTGTTGTGTGTGCTGAGTGTCGTTTTGTTTCTTTGTTTTCTGTCTTGGTGTGTGTTATGTGCTTTGTGTTTTTGACTGTGTATTGTGTGTTTGACCTGTGTTGTGCTTTTTGCGTTTGTTTGTGTAGTGTGCTGTTTTGTGTTGTCGGTATACGGCAGTGAATGATTTGCGGCATTTGTTTCGTGATTCTGGGTGTATTCTGTTTTGCTATGCTGTGTGTGCTCTATGTTCTTGTGTGTTTTGCGTTGTGCTGTCTGTGATCTGTGGGTCTTGTTTATTTTCTGGGTGTTGTGTGTTGTCCGTGTTGTGTGTGTTGAGTATGTACTATGTGTGGCATGGGTTCTTTACTGCTTGTTGAGTGCATTGTTCTGTGTAATTTTCTCTGTGTGGCGTGCAATGTGTGATGTGTGTGGTTGTGAGATGCGTGTTGTGTGCATTGAGTGGTTCTCTGTGCGTTGAATATTTCCTCACTTTTGATGAATTTTCCATTGGTGTTTGTATATGCTGTGTACGTACTACGTGCGTTATGGGTCCATTGCTGCTCGTTGAGTACATAGCTCTTTGTAATTTTCTCTGCGTGGCATGCAATGTGTGATGGGTGTGGTTGTGAGTTGCGTGTTGTGTGCATTGAGTGGTTCTTTGTGTGTTGTACATTTTGTCATTTTCGATGAGTTACATCCATTGGTGTTTGTAATAGGTTCTGTGTTTCGTCTGTGGCTTCCGGTGTCCTGTTTCGTGTATAATTTGTCGGGTCTTTCTGTTGTCTGTTGTGTTATGTACTGCGTTCTGGGTTGTGTGAGCGCTTGTGTCTATGCTTTCTGTGCATCACGTACAGGGGGATGTTGGGTGGTCTGTGTATTTTGAGCATTCTGTGTGTTGTTAGTTTTGCGTTGTGTCTGAAGTGTTCTGTGAGTGTGTATTCTGTGTGTGTGCCGGTGTGTTTTGTTGCGTGCTGTCTGCGTGTGTGTCTTCGGTTGCTCTATACTGTCTGCTTGTGGCTGTGTGTGTTGTGTGTAGTGCTTTATAAGTGTGTTGTGTGTGCTCTTGTTGGTTGTGTGTGGATTTGTATGTGTTGTGTCTGTTTTATGTGTGTGATTGTGTTTTGTGAGTGGTTGTGTTAGAGAGGTTGTGTGTGTGTTTGGCTGAGCTTTGCACATGACGTGAGATGTGTTGACTGTGTGCGGTTTTGCTTGTTTAATATGTCTCACGGTGTGTGCAGTATGCAGTCTGTGCAATGGTTTTCGTGTGTGTTGTGAGCATTTATGTGCCATGAGGTGTGTGATGTGTGTCTTGTGACTCTTGTTTCTCATGTTTCTGTGTTGTGCTCCTGTGTGAGGATGTATACGTGGTGTGTCTGCATGGTTGTGTTTGTAGCATGTCGTGTGAGAAATGTGTGCAATTTGTCTTCCTTGTTGGTTATGTGTGTTTGCCTAGGGATTTGTGAGTGTTGTGTGTTTTCCGTGTGTAATTGTGATTTGGGTGTGGCTGTGTTTGAGTGGTGATGTGTGTGTGGTTGTTGTGTTTTTGATGTGAGAAATGTCATCTGTGTGTGGTTGTGTTTGTTTAGTGTGTCTCATGGAGTGTGGTGCATGTACCCTCACAAAGTGATTTGTGTGTTTTTGGAGAAATTCGTGCTCTACTGTGTCTGGTGTGTGCCCTGTGACATGTTATTTTTTGAGTTTTGTGTGTGTGTGTAAAGCATAGAGGTGCCCATGTGTACATGTTTGTGGGTGCCTGTGTGCGGTTGTGTGTGTAGTGTTAGAAAAGTGTGCTTTCTGCTTTTATTGTTGGTTGTTTGCTTTACGTGTGGTTTTGTATGTTTTCTGCGTGTTATGCGTGTGTGATTGTGATACGTGTCTGGCTGTGTTGGAGAGGCTGTCTGTGTTGTTGGTTATGTGTGTGAGGGAATATGTGTTATCGCCATGTGGTTTTGCTTGTGGTTTCTGAGAAACGTGTGCCTTTATGTCCTGTGATGTTTGTGGTGTATGCTGTTTCGTACGTTATGCTTTTTGCATGTTGAGTTTGCATTCTCTATGGCTTTGTGTTTGTGGGTGTTGACTTGTGTTTATTGTGGTTATTCCTTGTGTGTGTGCTGTGTGGCTTTATGTGTGGTATGTTGTGTTTGCATCGGACTGTGTGCTGTGTTGTTAATGCAGGATGTTGTGTGTGTTATGAGGTGTGATGTATAAATTGCGTGTGATGATTTTGTGTGTGTTGTGTGATGTATTCTGTAATTTGTGTGTTGTGGTAATGTATTGATGTTGTTTCCTTTAATGTGTGTGTTGTGTGTGCAATGTTTGTGTTGTGCGTCTTTTTGTGTGGTCTTTCGTGTTTGTTGGATTTTGTGTTATGTGTGAGGTGCGTCGTTTGTGTATAATGTAATACGTGGTTTGTGGTGTTTGTTGTGTGTTTGTGTGTGTATTGTGTGTTGTGTTACATTTTGCATGCTCTGTTATTGTGTGTTTTCTGCCCTGATGTCTGTGATCTGTTGGTTTAATGTGCATGGCAGTGTCTATGTGGTTTTGTGTGTCTTTCCTGTGCGTTGTGTACTTTCTGCGCTGTGACTGGTGTGTAAGTGATGTGTGCAGTTTGGGTAGTTTGTTGTTTGTAAGGTATGTTCTCTGTGTATTTCTCTGTGGAGTGCTGTGTGACTAGTGTGTTTGTGGGTGGTCCTGTGTAGGGTGTTGTGTGCTTGGAGTGTGTCTTTGTGTGTTGTGTGTTTGGCGTCTTTTTTGTAGCATGTTGTGTTCGTGGTCGGGAATGTTATGTGGTCTGTGAATGGTTTTCTGTTTCACGTTTAGTGTGTGATGTGACCGCACGTGTGTCGCGTGATGTGCAATGTATTGTGCTCTCAGTTGCATGTGTGTTGTGCTTATTCTTATCTGTTTTGCGTACTGTGCTTGTGTTGTGTCATCTGTGTGTTATACGTGTTGTGTGGGATATTGTGCGCTGTGTCCGATATGCTTTGTATATATGTTGTGAGCTTTGCATTGTGCGTTCTGTGAGGCCCTGCGTGCTGCATGTTTTATGTGTGTTTTGTGTGATGTGTGCAGTCTTTGAAATGTGTTTCATAAACTCGGTGTTCGTTGTGTTGCGGTTTGCGTATTTTTTGCATGTCTTTTCGCACGTGTTGTGTGTGGTGCGAGTTTTGCGTGTGGTTGTGATTTGCATGTGTTTGTGTTTGACAGGTCGTGTGTGGGGTTCACTGTTTGAGTGTTGAGTGTAATTTGTGACGTGTGTACTGCGTGTGGTCATGCTTGGACATTGTCCCACACTGTTTGTGTTGTGTTTACTCTGAGAACTGTGGTTCACGTGCATTGTGTGCAGTTATGTGCTTGGTGTGTGTGGGGTTTGTTGTTTAGTGTGATGTGCTGTTTGCGTGTTGAGAGGTTGTATGTAAACTGTTTCTGCGTGTTGTGGGTGTTCTGCGTGTGTGCCGTATGTGTTGTGTTGGCACTTTCCATGTGTGTTGTGTGTGGATGGGTGTGTTGCATGTTCTGTGTGTGTTGTTCTATGTGTGTTTTCCATGTGTGTTGTATGAACTGTGTGTTGCTTGTGCTAACCGTTGTGATGTACATTTTTGTGTGCATTGTGTTGTGTGTGCTGAGTGTCGTTTTGTTTCTTTGTTTTCTGTCTTGGTGTGTGTTATGTGCTTTGTGTTTTTGACTGTGTATTGTGTGTTTGACCTGTGTTGTGCTTTTTGCGTTTGTTTGTGTAGTGTGCTGTTTTGTGTTGTCGGTATACGGCAGTGAATGATTTGCGGCATTTGTTTCGTGATTCTGGGTGTATTCTGTTTTGCTATGCTGTGTGTGCTCTATGTTCTTGTGTGTTTTGCGTTGTGCTGTCTGTGATCTGTGGGTCTTGTTTATTTTCTGGGTGTTGTGTGTTGTCCGTGTTGTGTGTGTTGAGTATGTACTATGTGTGGCATGGGTTCTTTACTGCTTGTTGAGTGCATTGTTCTGTGTAATTTTCTCTGTGTGGCGTGCAATGTGTGATGTGTGTGGTTGTGAGATGCGTGTTGTGTGCATTGAGTGGTTCTCTGTGCGTTGAATATTTCCTCACTTTTGATGAATTTTCCATTGGTGTTTGTATATGCTGTGTACGTACTACGTGCGTTATGGGTCCATTGCTGCTCGTTGAGTACATAGCTCTTTGTAATTTTCTCTGCGTGGCATGCAATGTGTGATGGGTGTGGTTGTGAGTTGCGTGTTGTGTGCATTGAGTGGTTCTTTGTGTGTTGTACATTTTGTCATTTTCGATGAGTTACATCCATTGGTGTTTGTAATAGGTTCTGTGTTTCGTCTGTGGCTTCCGGTGTCCTGTTTCGTGTATAATTTGTCGGGTCTTTCTGTTGTCTGTTGTGTTATGTACTGCGTTCTGGGTTGTGTGAGCGCTTGTGTCTATGCTTTCTGTGCATCACGTACAGGGGGATGTTGGGTGGTCTGTGTATTTTGAGCATTCTGTGTGTTGTTAGTTTTGCGTTGTGTCTGAAGTGTTCTGTGAGTGTGTATTCTGTGTGTGTGCCGGTGTGTTTTGTTGCGTGCTGTCTGCGTGTGTGTCTTCGGTTGCTCTATACTGTCTGCTTGTGGCTGTGTGTGTTGTGTGTAGTGCTTTATAAGTGTGTTGTGTGTGCTCTTGTTGGTTGTGTGTGGATTTGTATGTGTTGTGTCTGTTTTATGTGTGTGATTGTGTTTTGTGAGTGGTTGTGTTAGAGAGGTTGTGTGTGTGTTTGGCTGAGCTTTGCACATGACGTGAGATGTGTTGACTGTGTGCGGTTTTGCTTGTTTAATATGTCTCACGGTGTGTGCAGTATGCAGTCTGTGCAATGGTTTTCGTGTGTGTTGTGAGCATTTATGTGCCATGAGGTGTGTGATGTGTGTCTTGTGACTCTTGTTTCTCATGTTTCTGTGTTGTGCTCCTGTGTGAGGATGTATACGTGGTGTGTCTGCATGGTTGTGTTTGTAGCATGTCGTGTGAGAAATGTGTGCAATTTGTCTTCCTTGTTGGTTATGTGTGTTTGCCTAGGGATTTGTGAGTGTTGTGTGTTTTCCGTGTGTAATTGTGATTTGGGTGTGGCTGTGTTTGAGTGGTGATGTGTGTGTGGTTGTTGTGTTTTTGATGTGAGAAATGTCATCTGTGTGTGGTTGTGTTTGTTTAGTGTGTCTCATGGAGTGTGGTGCATGTACCCTCACAAAGTGATTTGTGTGTTTTTGGAGAAATTCGTGCTCTACTGTGTCTGGTGTGTGCCCTGTGACATGTTATTTTTTGAGTTTTGTGTGTGTGTGCAAAGCATAGAGGTGCCCATGTGTACATGTTTGTGGGTGCCTGTGTGCGGTTGTGTGTGTAGTGTTAGAAAAGTGTGCTTTCTGCTTTTATTGTTGGTTGTTTGCTTTACGTGTGGTTTTGTATGTTTTCTGCGTGTTATGCGTGTGTGATTGTGATACGTGTCTGGCTGTGTTGGAGAGGCTGTCTGTGTTGTTGGTTATGTGTGTGAGGGAATATGTGTTATCGCCATGTGGTTTTGCTTGTGGTTTCTGAGAAACGTGTGCCTTTATGTCCTGTGATGTTTGTGGTGTATGCTGTTTCGTACGTTATGCTTTTTGCATGTTGAGTTTGCATTCTCTATGGCTTTGTGTTTGTGGGTGTTGACTTGTGTTTATTGTGGTTATTCCTTGTGTGTGTGCTGTGTGGCTTTATGTGTGGTATGTTGTGTTTGCATCGGACTGTGTGCTGTGTTGTTAATGCAGGATGTTGTGTGTGTTATGAGGTGTGATGTATAAATTGCGTGTGATGATTTTGTGTGTGTTGTGTGATGTATTCTGTAATTTGTGTGTTGTGGTAATGTATTGATGTTGTTTCCTTTAATGTGTGTGTTGTGTGTGCAATGTTTGTGTTGTGCGTCTTTTTGTGTGGTCTTTCGTGTTTGTTGGATTTTGTGTTATGTGTGAGGTGCGTCGTTTGTGTATAATGTAATACGTGGTTTGTGGTGTTTGTTGTGTGTTTGTGTGTGTATTGTGTGTTGTGTTACATTTTGCATGCTCTGTTATTGTGTGTTTTCTGCCCTGATGTCTGTGATCTGTTGGTTTAATGTGCATGGCAGTGTCTATGTGGTTTTGTGTGTCTTTCCTGTGCGTTGTGTACTTTCTGCGCTGTGACTGGTGTGTAAGTGATGTGTGCAGTTTGGGTAGTTTGTTGTTTGTAAGGTATGTTCTCTGTGTATTTCTCTGTGGAGTGCTGTGTGACTAGTGTGTTTGTGGGTGGTCCTGTGTAGGGTGTTGTGTGCTTGGAGTGTGTCTTTGTGTGTTGTGTGTTTGGCGTCTTTTTTGTAGCATGTTGTGTTCGTGGTCGGGAATGTTATGTGGTCTGTGAATGGTTTTCTGTTTCACGTTTAGTGTGTGATGTGACCGCACGTGTGTCGCGTGATGTGCAATGTATTGTGCTCTCAGTTGCATGTGTGTTGTGCTTATTCTTATCTGTTTTGCGTACTGTGCTTGTGTTGTGTCATCTGTGTGTTATACGTGTTGTGTGGGATATTGTGCGCTGTGTCCGATATGCTTTGTATATATGTTGTGAGCTTTGCATTGTGCGTTCTGTGAGGCCCTGCGTGCTGCATGTTTTATGTGTGTTTTGTGTGATGTGTGCAGTCTTTGAAATGTGTTTCATAAACTCGGTGTTCGTTGTGTTGCGGTTTGCGTATTTTTTGCATGTCTTTTCGCACGTGTTGTGTGTGGTGCGAGTTTTGCGTGTGGTTGTGATTTGCGTGTGTTTGTGTTTGACAGGTCGTGTGTGGGGTTCACTGTTTGAGTGTTGAGTGTAATTTGTGACGTGTGTACTGCGTGTGGTCATGCTTGGACATTGTCCCACACTGTTTGTGTTGTGTTTACTCTGAGAACTGTGGTTCACGTGCATTGTGTGCAGTTATGTGCTTGGTGTGTGTGGGGTTTGTTGTTTAGTGTGATGTGCTGTTTGCGTGTTGAGAGGTTGTATGTAAACTGTTTCTGCGTGTTGTGGGTGTTCTGCGTGTGTGCCGTATGTGTTGTGTTGGCACTTTCCATGTGTGTTGTGTGTGGATGGGTGTGTTGCATGTTCTGTGTGTGTTGTTCTATGTGTGTTTTCCATGTGTGTTGTATGAACTGTGTGTTGCTTGTGCTAACCGTTGTGATGTACATTTTTGTGTGCATTGTGTTGTGTGTGCTGAGTGTCGTTTTGTTTCTTTGTTTTCTGTCTTGGTGTGTGTTATGTGCTTTGTGTTTTTGACTGTGTATTGTGTGTTTGACCTGTGTTGTGCTTTTTGCGTTTGTTTGTGTAGTGTGCTGTTTTGTGTTGTCGGTATACGGCAGTGAATGATTTGCGGCATTTGTTTCGTGATTCTGGGTGTATTCTGTTTTGCTATGCTGTGTGTGCTCTATGTTCTTGTGTGTTTTGCGTTGTGCTGTCTGTGATCTGTGGGTCTTGTTTATTTTCTGGGTGTTGTGTGTTGTCCGTGTTGTGTGTGTTGAGTATGTACTATGTGTGGCATGGGTTCTTTACTGCTTGTTGAGTGCATTGTTCTGTGTAATTTTCTCTGTGTGGCGTGCAATGTGTGATGTGTGTGGTTGTGAGATGCGTGTTGTGTGCATTGAGTGGTTCTCTGTGCGTTGAATATTTCCTCACTTTTGATGAATTTTCCATTGGTGTTTGTATATGCTGTGTACGTACTACGTGCGTTATGGGTCCATTGCTGCTCGTTGAGTACATAGCTCTTTGTAATTTTCTCTGCGTGGCATGCAATGTGTGATGGGTGTGGTTGTGAGTTGCGTGTTGTGTGCATTGAGTGGTTCTTTGTGTGTTGTACATTTTGTCATTTTCGATGAGTTACATCCATTGGTGTTTGTAATAGGTTCTGTGTTTCGTCTGTGGCTTCCGGTGTCCTGTTTCGTGTATAATTTGTCGGGTCTTTCTGTTGTCTGTTGTGTTATGTACTGCGTTCTGGGTTGTGTGAGCGCTTGTGTCTATGCTTTCTGTGCATCACGTACAGGGGGATGTTGGGTGGTCTGTGTATTTTGAGCATTCTGTGTGTTGTTAGTTTTGCGTTGTGTCTGAAGTGTTCTGTGAGTGTGTATTCTGTGTGTGTGCCGGTGTGTTTTGTTGCGTGCTGTCTGCGTGTGTGTCTTCGGTTGCTCTATACTGTCTGCTTGTGGCTGTGTGTGTTGTGTGTAGTGCTTTATAAGTGTGTTGTGTGTGCTCTTGTTGGTTGTGTGTGGATTTGTATGTGTTGTGTCTGTTTTATGTGTGTGATTGTGTTTTGTGAGTGGTTGTGTTAGAGAGGTTGTGTGTGTGTTTGGCTGAGCTTTGCACATGACGTGAGATGTGTTGACTGTGTGCGGTTTTGCTTGTTTAATATGTCTCACGGTGTGTGCAGTATGCAGTCTGTGCAATGGTTTTCGTGTGTGTTGTGAGCATTTATGTGCCATGAGGTGTGTGATGTGTGTCTTGTGACTCTTGTTTCTCATGTTTCTGTGTTGTGCTCCTGTGTGAGGATGTATACGTGGTGTGTCTGCATGGTTGTGTTTGTAGCATGTCGTGTGAGAAATGTGTGCAATTTGTCTTCCTTGTTGGTTATGTGTGTTTGCCTAGGGATTTGTGAGTGTTGTGTGTTTTCCGTGTGTAATTGTGATTTGGGTGTGGCTGTGTTTGAGTGGTGATGTGTGTGTGGTTGTTGTGTTTTTGATGTGAGAAATGTCATCTGTGTGTGGTTGTGTTTGTTTAGTGTGTCTCATGGAGTGTGGTGCATGTACCCTCACAAAGTGATTTGTGTGTTTTTGGAGAAATTCGTGCTCTACTGTGTCTGGTGTGTGCCCTGTGACATGTTATTTTTTGAGTTTTGTGTGTGTGTGCAAAGCATAGAGGTGCCCATGTGTACATGTTTGTGGGTGCCTGTGTGCGGTTGTGTGTGTAGTGTTAGAAAAGTGTGCTTTCTGCTTTTATTGTTGGTTGTTTGCTTTACGTGTGGTTTTGTATGTTTTCTGCGTGTTATGCGTGTGTGATTGTGATACGTGTCTGGCTGTGTTGGAGAGGCTGTCTGTGTTGTTGGTTATGTGTGTGAGGGAATATGTGTTATCACCATGTGGTTTTGCTTGTGGTTTCTGAGAAACGTGTGTCTTTATGTCCTGTGATGTTTGTGGTGTATGCTGTTTCGTACGTTATGCTTTTTGCATGTTGAGTTTGCATTCTCTATGGCTTTGTGTTTGTGGGTGTTGACTTGTGTTTATTGTGGTTATTCCTTGTGTGTGTGCTGTGTGGCTTTATGTGTGGTATGTTGTGTTTGCATCGGACTGTGTGCTGTGTTGTTAATGCAGGATGTTATGTGTGTTATGAGGTGTGATGTATAAATTGCGTGTGATGATTTTGTGTGTGTTGTGTGATGTATTCTGTAATTTGTGTGTTGTGGTAATGTATTGATGTTGTTTCCTTTAATGTGTGTGTTGTGTGTGCAATGTTTGTGTTGTGCGTCTTTTTGTGTGGTCTTTCGTGTTTGTTGGATTTTGTGTTATGTGTGAGGTGCGTCGTTTGTGTATAATGTAATACGTGGTTTGTGGTGTTTGTTGTGTGTTTGTGTGTGTATTGTGTGTTGTGTTACATTTTGCATGCTCTGTTATTGTGTGTTTTCTGCCCTGATGTCTGTGATCTGTTGGTTTAATGTGCATGGCAGTGTCTATGTGGTTTTGTGTGTCTTTCCTGTGCGTTGTGTACTTTCTGCGCTGTGACTGGTGTGTAAGTGATGTGTGCAGTTTGGGTAGTTTGTTGTTTGTAAGGTATGTTCTCTGTGTATTTCTCTGTGGAGTGCTGTGTGACTAGTGTGTTTGTGGGTGGTCCTGTGTAGGGTGTTGTGTGCTTGGAGTGTGTCTTTGTGTGTTGTGTGTTTGGCGTCTTTTTTGTAGCATGTTGTGTTCGTGGTCGGGAATGTTATGTGGTCTGTGAATGGTTTTCTGTTTCACGTTTAGTGTGTGATGTGACCGCACGTGTGTCGCGTGATGTGCAATGTATTGTGCTCTCAGTTGCATGTGTGTTGTGCTTATTCTTATCTGTTTTGCGTAGTGTGCTTGTGTTGTGTCATCTGTGTGTTATACGTGTTGTGTGGGATATTGTGCGCTGTGTCCGATATGCTTTGTATATATGTTGTGAGCTTTGCATTGTGCGTTCTGTGAGGCCCTGCGTGCTGCATGTTTTATGTGTGTTTTGTGTGATGTGTGCAGTCTTTGAAATGTGTTTCATAAACTCGGTGTTCGTTGTGTTGCGGTTTGCGTATTTTTTGCATGTCTTTTCGCATGTGTTGTGTGTGGTGCGAGTTTTGCGTGTGGTTGTGATTTGCGTGTGTTTGTGTTTGACAGGTCGTGTGTAGGGTTCACTGTTTGAGTGTTGAGTGTAATTTGTGACGTGTGTACTGCGTGTGGTCATGCTTGGACATTGTCCCACACTGTTTGTGTTGTGTTTACTCTGAGAACTGTGGTTCACGTGCATTGTGTGCAGTTATGTGCTTGGTGTGTGTGGGGTTTGTTGTTTAGTGTGATGTGCTGTTTGCGTGTTGAGAGGTTGTATGTAAACTGTTTCTGCGTGTTGTGGGTGTTCTGCGTGTGTGCCGTATGTGTTGTGTTGGCACTTTCCATGTGTGTTGTGTGTGGATGGGTGTGTTGCATGTTCTGTGTGTGTTGTTCTATGTGTGTTTTCCATGTGTGTTGTATGAACTGTGTGTTGCTTGTGCTAACCGTTGTGATGTACATTTTTGTGTGCGTTGTGTTGTGTGTGCTGAGTGTCGTTTTGTTTCTTTGTTTTCTGTCTTGGTGTGTGTTATGTGCTTTGTGTTTTTGACTGTGTATTGTGTGTTTGACCTGTGTTGTGCTTTTTGCGTTTGTTTGTGTAGTGTGCTGTTTTGTGTTGTCGGTATACGGCAGTGAATGATTTGCGGCATTTGTTTCGTGATTCTGGGTGTATTCTGTTTTGCTATGCTGTGTGTGCTCTATGTTCTTGTGTGTTTTGCGTTGTGCTGTCTGTGATCTGTGGGTCTTGTTTATTTTCTGGGTGTTGTGTGTTGTCCGTGTTGTGTGTGTTGAGTATGTACTATGTGTGGCATGGGTTCTTTACTGCTTGTTGAGTGCATTGTTCTGTGTAATTTTCTCTGTGTGGCGTGCAATGTGTGATGTGTGTGGTTGTGAGATGCGTGTTGTGTGCATTGAGTGGTTCTCTGTGCGTTGAATATTTCCTCACTTTTGATGAATTTTCCATTGGTGTTTGTATATGCTGTGTACGTACTACGTGCGTTATGGGTCCATTGCTGCTCGTTGAGTACATAGCTCTTTGTAATTTTCTCTGCGTGGCATGCAATGTGTGATGGGTGTGGTTGTGAGTTGCGTGTTGTGTGCATTGAGTGGTTCTTTGTGTGTTGTACATTTTGTCATTTTCGATGAGTTACATCCATTGGTGTTTGTAATAGGTTCTGTGTTTCGTCTGTGGCTTCCGGTGTCCTGTTTCGTGTATAATTTGTCGGGTCTTTCTGTTGTCTGTTGTGTTATGTACTGCGTTCTGGGTTGTGTGAGCGCTTGTGTCTATGCTTTCTGTGCATCACGTACAGGGGGATGTTGGGTGGTCTGTGTATTTTGAGCATTCTGTGTGTTGTTAGTTTTGCGTTGTGTCTGAAGTGTTCTGTGAGTGTGTATTCTGTGTGTGTGCCGGTGTGTTTTGTTGCGTGCTGTCTGCGTGTGTGTCTTCGGTTGCTCTATACTGTCTGCTTGTGGCTGTGTGTGTTGTGTGTAGTGCTTTATAAGTGTGTTGTGTGTGCTCTTGTTGGTTGTGTGTGGATTTGTATGTGTTGTGTCTGTTTTATGTGTGTGATTGTGTTTTGTGAGTGGTTGTGTTAGAGAGGTTGTGTGTGTGTTTGGCTGAGCTTTGCACATGACGTGAGATGTGTTGACTGTGTGCGGTTTTGCTTGTTTAGTATGTCTCACGGTGTGTGCAGTATGCAGTCTGTGCAATGGTTTTCGTGTGTGTTGTGAGCATTTATGTGCCATGAGGTGTGTGATGTGTGTCTTGTGACTCTTGTTTCTCATGTTTCTGTGTTGTGCTCCTGTGTGAGGATGTATACGTGGTGTGTCTGCATGGTTGTGTTTGTAGCATGTCGTGTGAGAAATGTGTGCAATTTGTCTTCCTTGTTGGTTATGTGTGTTTGCCTAGGGATTTGTGAGTGTTGTGTGTTTTCCGTGTGTAATTGTGATTTGGGTGTGGCTGTGTTTGAGTGGTGATGTGTGTGTGGTTGTTGTGTTTTTGATGTGAGAAATGTCATCTGTGTGTGGTTGTGTTTGTTTAGTGTGTCTCATGGAGTGTGGTGCATGTACCCTCACAAAGTGATTTGTGTGTTTTTGGAGAAATTCGTGCTCTACTGTGTCTGGTGTGTGCCCTGTGACATGTTATTTTTTGAGTTTTGTGTGTGTGTGCATAGCATAGAGGTGCCCATGTGTACATGTTTGTGGGTGCCTGTGTGCGGTTGTGTGTGTAGTGTTAGAAAAGTGTGCTTTCTGCTTTTATTGTTGGTTGTTTGCTTTACGTGTGGTTTTGTATGTTTTCTGCGTGTTATGCGTGTGTGATTGTGATACGTGTCTGGCTGTGTTGGAGAGGCTGTCTGTGTTGTTGGTTATGTGTGTGAGGGAATATGTGTTATCGCCATGTGGTTTTGCTTGTGGTTTCTGAGAAACGTGTGCCTTTATGTCCTGTGATGTTTGTGGTGTATGCTGTTTCGTATGTTATGCTTTTTGCATGTTGAGTTTGCATTCTCTATGGCTTTGTGTTTGTGGGTGTTGACTTGTGTTTATTGTGGTTATTCCTTGTGTGTGTGCTGTGTGGCTTTATGTGTGGTATGTTGTGTTTGCATCGGACTGTGTGCTCTGTTGTTAATGCAGGATGTTATGTGTGTTATGAGGTGTGATGTATAAATTGCGTGTGATGATTTTGTGTGTGTTGTGTGATGTATTCTGTAATTTGTGTGTTGTGGTAATGTATTGATGTTGTTTCCTTTAATGTGTGTGTTGTGTGTGCAATGTTTGTGTTGTGCGTCTTTTTGTGTGGTCTTTCGTGTTTGTTGGATTTTGTGTTATGTGTGAGGTGCGTCGTTTGTGTATAATGTAATACGTGGTTTGTGGTGTTTGTTGTGTGTTTGTGTGTGTATTGTGTGTTGTGTTACATTTTGCATGCTCTGTTATTGTGTGTTTTCTGCCCTGATGTCTGTGATCTGTTGGTTTAATGTGCATGGCAGTGTCTATGTGGTTTTGTGTGTCTTTCCTGTGCGTTGTGTACTTTCTGCGCTGTGACTGGTGTGTAAGTGATGTGTGCAGTTTGGGTAGTTTGTTGTTTGTAAGGTATGTTCTCTGTGTATTTCTCTGTGGAGTGCTGTGTGACTGGTGTGTTTGTGGGTGGTCCTGTGTAGGGTGTTGTGTGCTTGGAGTGTGTCTTTGTGTGTTGTGTGTTTGGCGTCTTTTTTGTAGCATGTTGTGTTCGTGGTCGGGAATGTTATGTGGTCTGTGAATGGTTTTCTGTTTCACGTTTAGTGTGTGATGTGACCGCACGTGTGTCGCGTGATGTGCAATGTATTGTGCTCTCAGTTGCATGTGTGTTGTGCTTATTCTTATCTGTTTTGCGTACTGTGCTTGTGTTGTGTCATCTGTGTGTTATACGTGTTGTGTGGGATATTGTGCGCTGTGTCCGATATGCTTTGTATATATGTTGTGAGCTTTGCATTGTGCGTTCTGTGAGGCCCTGCGTGCTGCATGTTTTATGTGTGTTTTGTGTGATGTGTGCAGTCTTTGAAATGTGTTTCATAAACTCGGTGTTCGTTGTGTTGCGGTTTGCGTATTTTTTGCATGTCTTTTCGCATGTGTTGTGTGTGGTGCGAGTTTTGCGTGTGGTTGTGATTTGCGTGTGTTTGTGTTTGACAGGTCGTGTGTGGGGTTCACTGTTTGAGTGTTGAGTGTAATTTGTGACGTGTGTACTGCGTGTGGTCATGCTTGGACATTGTCCCACACTGTTTGTGTTGTGTTTACTCTGAGAACTGTGGTTCACGTGCATTGTGTGCAGTTATGTGCTTGGTGTGTGTGGGGTTTGTTGTTTAGTGTGATGTGCTGTTTGCGTGTTGAGAGGTTGTATGTAAACTGTTTCTGCGTGTTGTGGGTGTTCTGCGTGTGTGCCGTATGTGTTGTGTTGGCCCTTTCCATGTGTGTTGTGTGTGGATGGGTGTGTTGCATGTTCTGTGTGTGTTGTTCTATGTGTGTTTTCCATGTGTGTTGTATGAACTGTGTGTTGCTTGTGCTAACCGTTGTGATGTACATTTTTGTGTGCGTTGTGTTGTGTGTGCTGAGTGTCGTTTTGTTTCTTTGTTTTCTGTCTTGGTGTGTGTTATGCGCTTTGTGTTTTTGACTGTGTATTGTGTGTTTGACCTGTGTTGTGCTTTTTGCGTTTGTTTGTGTAGTGTGCTGTTTTGTGTTGTCGGTATACGGCAGTGAATGATTTGCGGCATTTGTTTCGTGATTCTGGGTGTATTCTGTTTTGCTATGCTGTGTGTGCTCTATGTTCTTGTGTGTTTTGCGTTGTGCTGTCTGTGATCTGTGGGTCTTGTTTATTTTCTGGGTGTTGTGTGTTGTCCGTGTTGTGTGTGTTGAGTATGTACTATGTGTGGCATGGGTTCTTTACTGCTTGTTGAGTGCATTGTTCTGTGTAATTTTCTCTGTGTGGCGTGCAATGTGTGATGTGTGTGGTTGTGAGATGCGTGTTGTGTGCATTGAGTGGTTCTCTGTGCGTTGAATATTTCCTCACTTTTGATGAATTTTCCATTGGTGTTTGTATATGCTGTGTACGTACTACGTGCGTTATGGGTCCATTGCTGCTCGTTGAGTACATAGCTCTTTGTAATTTTCTCTGCGTGGCATGCAATGTGTGATGGGTGTGGTTGTGAGTTGCGTGTTGTGTGCATTGAGTGGTTCTTTGTGTGTTGTACATTTTGTCATTTTCGATGAGTTACATCCATTGGTGTTTGTAATAGGTTCTGTGTTTCGTCTGTGGCTTCCGGTGTCCTGTTTCGTGTATAATTTGTCGGGTCTTTCTGTTGTCTGTTGTGTTATGTACTGCGTTCTGGGTTGTGTGAGCGCTTGTGTCTATGCTTTCTGTGCATCACGTACAGGGGGATGTTGGGTGGTCTGTGTATTTTGAGCATTCTGTGTGTTGTTAGTTTTGCGTTGTGTCTGAAGTGTTCTGTGAGTGTGTATTCTGTGTGTGTGCCGGTGTGTTTTGTTGCGTGCTGTCTGCGTGTGTGTCTTCGGTTGCTCTATACTGTCTGCTTGTGGCTGTGTGTGTTGTGTGTAGTGCTTTATAAGTGTGTTGTGTGTGCTCTTGTTGGTTGTGTGTGGATTTGTATGTGTTGTGTCTGTTTTATGTGTGTGATTGTGTTTTGTGAGTGGTTGTGTTAGAGAGGTTGTGTGTGTGTTTGGCTGAGCTTTGCACATGACGTGAGATGTGTTGACTGTGTGCGGTTTTGCTTGTTTAATATGTCTCACGGTGTGTGCAGTATGCAGTCTGTGCAATGGTTTTCGTGTGTGTTGTGAGCATTTATGTGCCATGAGGTGTGTGATGTGTGTCTTGTGACTCTTGTTTCTCATGTTTCTGTGTTGTGCTCCTGTGTGAGGATGTATACGTGGTGTGTCTGCATGGTTGTGTTTGTAGCATGTCGTGTGAGAAATGTGTGCAATTTGTCTTCCTTGTTGGTTATGTGTGTTTGCCTAGGGATTTGTGAGTGTTGTGTGTTTTCCGTGTGTAATTGTGATTTGGGTGTGGCTGTGTTTGAGTGGTGATATGTGTGTGGTTGTTGTGTTTTTGATGTGAGAAATGTCATCTGTGTGTGGTTGTGTTTGTTTAGTGTGTCTCATGGAGTGTGGTGCATGTACCCTCACAAAGTGATTTGTGTGTTTTTGGAGAAATTCGTGCTCTACTGTGTCTGGTGTGTGCCCTGTGACATGTTATTTTTTGAGTTTTGTGTGTGTGTGCAAAGCATAGAGGTGCCCATGTGTACATGTTTGTGGGTGCCTGTGTGCGGTTGTGTGTGTAGTGTTAGAAAAGTGTGCTTTCTGCTTTTATTGTTGGTTGTTTGCTTTACGTGTGGTTTTGTATGTTTTCTGCGTGTTATGCGTGTGTGATTGTGATACGTGTCTGGCTGTGTTGGAGAGGCTGTCTGTGTTGTTGGTTATGTGTGTGAGGGAATATGTGTTATCGCCATGTGGTTTTGCTTGTGGTTTCTGAGAAACGTGTGTCTTTATGTCCTGTGATGTTTGTGGTGTATGCTGTTTCGTACGTTATGCTTTTTGCATGTTGAGTTTGCATTCTCTATGGCTTTGTGTTTGTGGGTGTTGACTTGTGTTTATTGTGGTTATTCCTTGTGTGTGTGCTGTGTGGCTTTATGTGTGGTATGTTGTGTTTGCATCGGACTGTGTGCTGTGTTGTTAATGCAGGATGTTATGTGTGTTATGAGGTGTGATGTATAAATTGCGTGTGATGATTTTGTGTGTGTTGTGTGATGTATTCTGTAATTTGTGTGTTGTGGTAATGTATTGATGTTGTTTCCTTTAATGTGTGTGTTGTGTGTGCAATGTTTGTGTTGTGCGTCTTTTTGTGTGGTCTTTCGTGTTTGTTGGATTTTGTGTTATGTGTGAGGTGCGTCGTTTGTGTATAATGTAATACGTGGTTTGTGGTGTTTGTTGTGTGTTTGTGTGTGTATTGTGTGTTGTGTTACATTTTGCATGCTCTGTTATTGTGTGTTTTCTGCCCTGATGTCTGTGATCTGTTGGTTTAATGTGCATGGCAGTGTCTATGTGGTTTTGTGTGTCTTTCCTGTGCGTTGTGTACTTTCTGCGCTGTGACTGGTGTGTAAGTGATGTGTGCAGTTTGGGTAGTTTGTTGTTTGTAAGGTATGTTCTCTGTGTATTTCTCTGTGGAGTGCTGTGTGACTAGTGTGTTTGTGGGTGGTCCTGTGTAGGGTGTTGTGTGCTTGGAGTGTGTCTTTGTGTGTTGTGTGTTTGGCGTCTTTTTTGTAGCATGTTGTGTTCGTGGTCGGGAATGTTATGTGGTCTGTGAATGGTTTTCTGTTTCACGTTTAGTGTGTGATGTGACCGCACGTGTGTCGCGTGATGTGCAATGTATTGTGCTCTCAGTTGCATGTGTGTTGTGCTTATTCTTATCTGTTTTGCGTACTGTGCTTGTGTTGTGTCATCTGTGTGTTATACGTGTTGTGTGGGATATTGTGCGCTGTGTCCGATATGCTTTGTATATATGTTGTGAGCTTTGCATTGTGCGTTCTGTGAGGCCCTGCGTGCTGCATGTTTTATGTGTGTTTTGTGTGATGTGTGCAGTCTTTGAAATGTGTTTCATAAACTCGGTGTTCGTTGTGTTGCGGTTTGCGTATTTTTTGCATGTCTTTTCGCATGTGTTGTGTGTGGTGCGAGTTTTGCGTGTGGTTGTGATTTGCGTGTGTTTGTGTTTGACAGGTCGTGTGTAGGGTTCACTGTTTGAGTGTTGAGTGTAATTTGTGACGTGTGTACTGCGTGTGGTCATGCTTGGACATTGTCCCACACTGTTTGTGTTGTGTTTACTCTGAGAACTGTGGTTCACGTGCATTGTGTGCAGTTATGTGCTTGGTGTGTGTGGGGTTTGTTGTTTAGTGTGATGTGCTGTTTGCGTGTTGAGAGGTTGTATGTAAACTGTTTCTGCGTGTTGTGGGTGTTCTGCGTGTGTGCCGTATGTGTTGTGTTGGCACTTTCCATGTGTGTTGTGTGTGGATGGGTGTGTTGCATGTTCTGTGTGTGTTGTTCTATGTGTGTTTTCCATGTGTGTTGTATGAACTGTGTGTTGCTTGTGCTAACCGTTGTGATGTACATTTTTGTGTGCGTTGTGTTGTGTGTGCTGAGTGTCGTTTTGTTTCTTTGTTTTCTGTCTTGGTGTGTGTTATGTGCTTTGTGTTTTTGACTGTGTATTGTGTGTTTGACCTGTGTTGTGCTTTTTGCGTTTGTTTGTGTAGTGTGCTGTTTTGTGTTGTCGGTATACGGCAGTGAATGATTTGCGGCATTTGTTTCGTGATTCTGGGTGTATTCTGTTTTGCTATGCTGTGTGTGCTCTATGTTCTTGTGTGTTTTGCGTTGTGCTGTCTGTGATCTGTGGGTGTTTATTTTCTGGGTGTTGTGTGTTGTCCGTGTTGTGTGTGTTGAGTATGTACTATGTGTGGCATGGGTTCTTTACTGCTTGTTGAGTGCATTGTTCTGTGTAATTTTCTCTGTGTGGCGTGCAATGTGTGATGTGTGTGGTTGTGAGATGCGTGTTGTGTGCATTGAGTGGTTCTCTGTGCGTTGAATATTTCCTCACTTTTGATGAATTTTCCATTGGTGTTTGTATATGCTGTGTACGTACTACGTGCGTTATGGGTCCATTGCTGCTCGTTGAGTACATAGCTCTTTGTAATTTTCTCTGCGTGGCATGCAATGTGTGATGGGTGTGGTTGTGAGTTGCGTGTTGTGTGCATTGAGTGGTTCTTTGTGTGTTGTACATTTTGTCATTTTCGATGAGTTACATCCATTGGTGTTTGTAATAGGTTCTGTGTTTCGTCTGTGGCTTCCGGTGTCCTGTTTCGTGTATAATTTGTCGGGTCTTTCTGTTGTCTGTTGTGTTATGTACTGCGTTCTGGGTTGTGTGAGCGCTTGTGTCTATGCTTTCTGTGCATCACGTACAGGGGGATGTTGGGTGGTCTGTGTATTTTGAGCATTCTGTGTGTTGTTAGTTTTGCGTTGTGTCTGAAGTGTTCTGTGAGTGTGTATTCTGTGTGTGTGCCGGTGTGTTTTGTTGCGTGCTGTCTGCGTGTGTGTCTTCGGTTGCTCTATACTGTCTGCTTGTGGCTGTGTGTGTTGTGTGTAGTGCTTTATAAGTGTGTTGTGTGTGCTCTTGTTGGTTGTGTGTGGATTTGTATGTGTTGTGTCTGTTTTATGTGTGTGATTGTGTTTTGTGTGTGGTTGTGTTAGAGAGGTTGTGTGTGTGTTTGGCTGAGCTTTGCACATGACGTGAGATGTGTTGACTGTGTGCGGTTTTGCTTGTTTAGTATGTCTCACGGTGTGTGCAGTATGCAGTCTGTGCAATGGTTTTCGTGTGTGTTGTGAGCATTTATGTGCCATGAGGTGTGTGATGTGTGTCTTGTGACTCTTGTTTCTCATGTTTCTGTGTTGTGCTCCTGTGTGAGGATGTATACGTGGTGTGTCTGCGTGGTTGTGTTTGTAGCATGTCGTGTGAGAAATGTGTGCAATTTGTCTTCCTTGTTGGTTATGTGTGTTTGCCTAGGGATTTGTGAGTGTTGTGTGTTTTCCGTGTGTAATTGTGATTTGGGTGTGGCTGTGTTTGAGTGGTGATGTGTGTGTGGTTGTTGTGTTTTTGATGTGAGAAATGTCATCTGTGTGTGGTTGTGTTTGTTTAGTGTGTCTCATGGAGTGTGGTGCATGTACCCTCACAAAGTGATTTGTGTGTTTTTGGAGAAATTCGTGCTCTACTGTGTCTGGTGTGTGCCCTGTGACATGTTATTTTTTGAGTTTTGTGTGTGTGTGCATAGCATAGAGGTGCCCATGTGTACATGTTTGTGGGTGCCTGTGTGCGGTTGTGTGTGTAGTGTTAGAAAAGTGTGCTTTCTGCTTTTATTGTTGGTTGTTTGCTTTACGTGTGGTTTTGTATGTTTTCTGCGTGTTATGCGTGTGTGATTGTGATACGTGTCTGGCTGTGTTGGAGAGGCTGTCTGTGTTGTTGGTTATGTGTGTGAGGGAATATGTGTTATCGCCATGTGGTTTTGCTTGTGGTTTCTGAGAAACGTGTGCCTTTATGTCCTGTGATGTTTGTGGTGTATGCTGTTTCGTATGTTATGCTTTTTGCATGTTGAGTTTGCATTCTCTATGGCTTTGTGTTTGTGGGTGTTGACTTGTGTTTATTGTGGTTATTCCTTGTGTGTGTGCTGTATGGCTTTATGTGTGGTATGTTGTGTTTGCATCGGACTGTGTGCTGTGTTGTTAATGCAGGATGTTGTGTGTGTTATGAGGTGTGATGTATAAATTGCGTGTGATGATTTTGTGTGTGTTGTGTGATGTATTCTGTAATTTGTGTGTTGTGGTAATGTATTGATGTTGTTTCCTTTAATGTGTGTGTTGTGTGTGCAATGTTTGTGTTGTGCGTCTTTTTGTGTGGTCTTTCGTGTTTGTTGGATTTTGTGTTATGTGTGAGGTGCGTCGTTTGTGTATAATGTAATACGTGGTTTGTGGTGTTTGTTGTGTGTTTGTGTGTGTATTGTGTGTTGTGTTACATTTTGCATGCTCTGTTATTGTGTGTTTTCTGCCCTGATGTCTGTGATCTGTTGGTTTAATGCCCATGGCAGTGTCTATGTGGTTTTGTGTGTCTTTCCTGTGCGTTGTGTACTTTCTGCGCTGTGACTGGTGTGTAAGTGATGTGTGCAGTTTGGGTAGTTTGTTGTTTGTAAGGTATGTTCTCTGTGTATTTCTCTGTGGAGTGCTGTGTGACTGGTGTGTTTGTGGGTGGTCCTGTGTAGGGTTTTGTGTGCTTGGAGTGTGTCTTTGTGTGTTGTGTGTTTGGCGTCTTTTTTGTAGCATGTTGTGTTCGTGGTCGGGAATGTTATGTGGTCTGTGAATGGTTTTCTGTTTCACGTTTAGTGTGTGATGTGACCGCACGTGTGTCGCGTGATGTGCAATGTATTGTGCTCTCAGTTGCATGTGTGTTGTGCTTATTCTTATCTGTTTTGCGTACTGTGCTTGTGTTGTGTCATCTGTGTGTTATACGTGTTGTGTGGGATATTGTGCGCTGTGTCCGATATGCTTTGTATATATGTTGTGAGCTTTGCATTGTGCGTTCTGTGAGGCCCTGCGTGCTGCATGTTTTATGTGTGTTTTGTGTGATGTGTGCAGTCTTTGAAATGTGTTTCATAAACTCGGTGTTCGTTGTGTTGCGGTTTGCGTATTTTTTGCATGTCTTTTCGCATGTGTTGTGTGTGGTGCGAGTTTTGCGTGTGGTTGTGATTTGCGTGTGTTTGTGTTTGACAGGTCGTGTGTGGGGTTCACTGTTTGAGTGTTGAGTGTAATTTGTGACGTGTGTACTGCGTGTGGTCATGCTTGGACATTGTCCCACACTGTTTGTGTTGTGTTTACTCTGAGAACTGTGGTTCACGTGCATTGTGTGCAGTTATGTGCTTGGTGTGTGTGGGGTTTGTTGTTTAGTGTGATGTGCTGTTTGCGTGTTGAGAGGTTGTATGTAAACTGTTTCTGCGTGTTGTGGGTGTTCTGCGTGTGTGCCGTATGTGTTGTGTTGGCACTTTCCATGTGTGTTGTGTGTGGATGGGTGTGTTGCATGTTCTGTGTGTGTTGTTCTATGTGTGTTTTCCATGTGTGTTGTATGAACTGTGTGTTGCTTGTGCTAACCGTTGTGATGTACATTTTTGTGTGCGTTGTGTTGTGTGTGCTGAGTGTCGTTTTGTTTCTTTGTTTTCTGTCTTGGTGTGTGTTATGTGCTTTGTGTTTTTGACTGTGTATTGTGTGTTTGACCTGTGTTGTGCTTTTTGCGTTTGTTTGTGTAGTGTGCTGTTTTGTGTTGTCGGTATACGGCAGTGAATGATTTGCGGCATTTGTTTCGTGATTCTGGGTGTATTCTGTTTTGCTATGCTGTGTGTGCTCTATGTTCTTGTGTGTTTTGCGTTGTGCTGTCTGTGATCTGTGGGTGTTTATTTTCTGGGTGTTGTGTGTTGTCCGTGTTGTGTGTGTTGAGTATGTACTATGTGTGGCATGGGTTCTTTACTGCTTGTTGAGTGCATTGTTCTGTGTAATTTTCTCTGTGTGGCGTGCAATGTGTGATGTGTGTGGTTGTGAGATGCGTGTTGTGTGCATTGAGTGGTTCTCTGTGCGTTGAATATTTCCTCACTTTTGATGAATTTTCCATTGGTGTTTGTATATGCTGTGTACGTACTACGTGCGTTATGGGTCCATTGCTGCTCGTTGAGTACATAGCTCTTTGTAATTTTCTCTGCGTGGCATGCAATGTGTGATGGGTGTGGTTGTGAGTTGCGTGTTGTGTGCATTGAGTGGTTCTTTGTGTGTTGTACATTTTGTCATTTTCGATGAGTTACATCCATTGGTGTTTGTAATAGGTTCTGTGTTTCGTCTGTGGCTTCCGGTGTCCTGTTTCGTGTATAATTTGTCGGGTCTTTCTGTTGTCTGTTGTGTTATGTACTGCGTTCTGGGTTGTGTGAGCGCTTGTGTCTATGCTTTCTGTGCATCACGTACAGGGGGATGTTGGGTGGTCTGTGTATTTTGAGCATTCTGTGTGTTGTTAGTTTTGCGTTGTGTCTGAAGTGTTCTGTGAGTGTGTATTCTGTGTGTGTGCCGGTGTGTTTTGTTGCGTGCTGTCTGCGTGTGTGTCTTCGGTTGCTCTATACTGTCTGCTTGTGGCTGTGTGTGTTGTGTGTAGTGCTTTATAAGTGTGTTGTGTGTGCTCTTGTTGGTTGTGTGTGGATTTGTATGTGTTGTGTCTGTTTTATGTGTGTGATTGTGTTTTGTGAGTGGTTGTGTTAGAGAGGTTGTGTGTGTGTTTGGCTGAGCTTTGCACATGACGTGAGATGTGTTGACTGTGTGCGGTTTTGCTTGTTTAGTATGTCTCACGGTGTGTGCAGTATGCAGTCTGTGCAATGGTTTTCGTGTGTGTTGTGAGCATTTATGTGCCATGAGGTGTGTGATGTGTGTCTTGTGACTCTTGTTTCTCATGTTTCTGTGTTGTGCTCCTGTGTGAGGATGTATACGTGGTGTGTCTGCATGGTTGTGTTTGTAGCATGTCGTGTGAGAAATGTGTGCAATTTGTCTTCCTTGTTGGTTATGTGTGTTTGCCTAGGGATTTGTGAGTGTTGTGTGTTTTCCGTGTGTAATTGTGATTTGGGTGTGGCTGTGTTTGAGTGGTGATGTGTGTGTGGTTGTTGTGTTTTTGATGTGAGAAATGTCATCTGTGTGTGGTTGTGTTTGTTTAGTGTGTCTCATGGAGTGTGGTGCATGTACCCTCACAAAGTGATTTGTGTGTTTTTGGAGAAATTCGTGCTCTACTGTGTCTGGTGTGTGCCCTGTGACATGTTATTTTTTGAGTTTTGTGTGTGTGTGCATAGCATAGAGGTGCCCATGTGTACATGTTTGTGGGTGCCTGTGTGCGGTTGTGTGTGTAGTGTTAGAAAAGTGTGCTTTCTGCTTTTATTGTTGGTTGTTTGCTTTACGTGTGGTTTTGTATGTTTTCTGCGTGTTATGCGTGTGTGATTGTGATACGTGTCTGGCTGTGTTGGAGAGGCTGTCTGTGTTGTTGGTTATGTGTGTGAGGGAATATGTGTTATCGCCATGTGGTTTTGCTTGTGGTTTCTGAGAAACGTGTGCCTTTATGTCCTGTGATGTTTGTGGTGTATGCTGTTTCGTATGTTATGCTTTTTGCATGTTGAGTTTGCATTCTCTATGGCTTTGTGTTTGTGGGTGTTGACTTGTGTTTATTGTGGTTATTCCTTGTGTGTGTGCTGTGTGGCTTTATGTGTGGTATGTTGTGTTTGCATCGGACTGTGTGCTGTGTTGTTAATGCAGGATGTTGTGTGTGTTATGAGGTGTGATGTATAAATTGCGTGTGATGATTTTGTGTGTGTTGTGTGATGTATTCTGTAATTTGTGTGTTGTGGTAATGTATTGATGTTGTTTCCTTTAATGTGTGTGTTGTGTGTGCAATGTTTGTGTTGTGCGTCTTTTTGTGTGGTCTTTCGTGTTTGTTGGATTTTGTGTTATGTGTGAGGTGCGTCGTTTGTGTATAATGTAATACGTGGTTTGTGGTGTTTGTTGTGTGTTTGTGTGTGTATTGTGTGTTGTGTTACATTTTGCATGCTCTGTTATTGTGTGTTTTCTGCCCTGATGTCTGTGATCTGTTGGTTTAATGTGCATGGCAGTGTCTATGTGGTTTTGTGTGTCTTTCCTGTGCATTGTGTACTTTCTGCGCTGTGACTGGTGTGTAAGTGATGTGTGCAGTTTGGGTAGTTTGTTGTTTGTAAGGTATGTTCTCTGTGTATTTCTCTGTGGAGTGCTGTGTGACTAGTGTGTTTGTGGGTGGTCCTGTGTAGGGTGTTGTGTGCTTGGAGTGTGTCTTTGTGTGTTGTGTGTTTGGCGTCTTTTTTGTAGCATGTTGTGTTCGTGGTCGGGAATGTTATGTGGTCTGTGAATGGTTTTCTGTTTCACGTTTAGTGTGTGATGTGACCGCACGTGTGTCGCGTGATGTGCAATGTATTGTGCTCTCAGTTGCATGTGTGTTGTGCTTATTCTTATCTGTTTTGCGTAGTGTGCTTGTGTTGTGTCATCTGTGTGTTATACGTGTTGTGTGGGATATTGTGCGCTGTGTCCGATATGCTTTGTATATATGTTGTGAGCTTTGCATTGTGCGTTCTGTGAGGCCCTGCGTGCTGCATGTTTTATGTGTGTTTTGTGTGATGTGTGCAGTCTTTGAAATGTGTTTCATAAACTCGGTGTTCGTTGTGTTGCTGTTTGCGTATTTTTTGCATGTCTTTTCGCATGTGTTGTGTGTGGTGCGAGTTTTGCGTGTGGTTGTGATTTGCGTGTGTTTGTGTTTGACAGGTCGTGTGTGGGGTTCACTGTTTGAGTGTTGAGTGTAATTTGTGACGTGTGTACTGCGTGTGGTCATGCTTGGACATTGTCCCACACTGTTTGTGTTGTGTTTACTCTGAGAACTGTGGTTCACGTGCATTGTGTGCAGTTATGTGCTTGGTGTGTGTGGGGTTTGTTGTTTAGTGTGATGTGCTGTTTGCGTGTTGAGAGGTTGTATGTAAACTGTTTCTGCGTGTTGTGGGTGTTCTGCGTGTGTGCCGTATGTGTTGTGTTGGCACTTTCCATGTGTGTTGTGTGTGGATGGGTGTGTTGCATGTTCTGTGTGTGTTGTTCTATGTGTGTTTTTAATGTGTGTTGTATGAACTGTGTGTTGCTTGTGCTAACAGTTGTGATGTACATTTTTGTGTGCGTTGTGTTGTGTGTGCTGAGTGTCGTTTTGTTTCTTTGTTTTCTGTCTTGGTGTGTGTTATGTGCTTTGTGTTTTTGACTGTGTATTGTGTGTTTGACCTGTGTTGTGCTTTTTGCGTTTGTTTGTGTAGTGTGCTGTTTTGTGTTGTCGGTATACGGCAGTGAATGATTTGCGGCATTTGTTTCGTGATTCTGGGTGTATTCTGTTTTGCTATGCTGTGGGTGCTCTATGTTCTTGTGTGTTTTGCGTTGTGCTGTCTGTGATCTGTGGGTCTTGTTTATTTTCTGGGTGTTGTGTGTTGTCCATGTTGTGTGTGTTGAGTATGTACTATGTGTGGCATGGGTTCTTTACTGCTTGTTGAGTGCATTGTTCTGTGTAATTTTCTCTGTGTGGCGTGCAATGTGTGATGTGTGTGGTTGTGAGATGCGTGTTGTGTGCATTGAGTGGTTCTCTGTGCGTTGAATATTTCCTCACTTTTGATGAATTTTCCATTGGTGTTTGTATATGTTGTGTACGTACTACATGCGTTATGGGTCCATTGCTGCTCGTTGAGTACATAGCTCTTTGTAATTTTCTCTGCGTGGCATGCAATGTGTGATGGGTGTGGTTGTGAGTTGCGTGTTGTGTGCATTGAGTGGTTCTTTGTGTGTTGTACATTTTGTCATTTTCGATGAGTTACATCCATTGGTGTTTGTAATAGGTTCTGTGTTTCGTCTGTGGCTTCCGGTGTCCTGTTTCGTGTATAATTTGTCGGGTCTTTCTGTTGTCTGTTGTGTTATGTACTGCGTTCTGGGTTGTGTGAGCGCTTGTGTCTATGCTTTCTGTGCATCACGTACAGGGGGATGTTGGGTGGTCTGTGTATTTTGAGCATTCTGTGTGTTGTTAGTTTTGCGTTGTGTCTGAAGTGTTCTGTGAGTGTGTATTCTGTGTGTGTGCCGGTGTGTTTTGTTGCGTGCTGTCTGCGTGTGTGTCTTCGGTTGCTCTATACTGTCTGCTTGTGGCTGTGTGTGTTGTGTGTAGTGCTTTATAAGTGTGTTGTGTGTGCTCTTGTTGGTTGTGTGTGGATTTGTATGTGTTGTGTCTGTTTTATGTGTGTGATTGTGTTTTGTGTGTGGTTGTGTTAGAGAGGTTGTGTGTGTGTTTGGCTGAGCTTTGCACATGACGTGAGATGTGTTGACTGTGTGCGGTTTTGCTTGTTTAGTATGTCTCACGGTGTGTGCAGTATGCAGTCTGTGCAATGGTTTTCGTGTGTGTTGTGAGCATTTATGTGCCATGAGGTGTGTGATGTGTGTCTTGTGACTCTTGTTTCTCATGTTTCTGTGTTGTGCTCCTGTGTGAGGATGTATACGTGGTGTGTCTGCGTGGTTGTGTTTGTAGCATGTCGTGTGAGAAATGTGTGCAATTTGTCTTCCTTGTTGGTTATGTGTGTTTGCCTAGGGATTTGTGAGTGTTGTGTGTTTTCCGTGTGTAATTGTGATTTGGGTGTGGCTGTGTTTGAGTGGTGATGTGTGTGTGGTTGTTGTGTTTTTGATGTGAGAAATGTCATCTGTGTGTGGTTGTGTTTGTTTAGTGTGTCTCATGGAGTGTGGTGCATGTACCCTCACAAAGTGATTTGTGTGTTTTTGGAGAAATTCGTGCTCTACTGTGTCTGGTGTGTGCCCTGTGACATGTTATTTTTTGAGTTTTGTGTGTGTGTGCATAGCATAGAGGTGCCCATGTGTACATGTTTGTGGGTGCCTGTGTGCGGTTGTGTGTGTAGTGTTAGAAAAGTGTGCTTTCTGCTTTTATTGTTGGTTGTTTGCTTTACATGTGGTTTTGTATGTTTTCTGCGTGTTATGCGTGTGTGATTGTGATACGTGTCTGGCTGTGTTGGAGAGGCTGTCTGTGTTGTTGGTTATGTGTGTGAGGGAATATGTGTTATCGCCATGTGGTTTTGCTTGTGGTTTCTGAGAAACGTGTGCCTTTATGTCCTGTGATGTTTGTGGTGTATGCTGTTTCGTATGTTATGCTTTTTGCATGTTGAGTTTGCATTCTCTATGGCTTTGTGTTTGTGGGTGTTGACTTGTGTTTATTGTGGTTATTCCTTGTGTGTGTGCTGTATGGCTTTATGTGTGGTATGTTGTGTTTGCATCGGACTGTGTGCTGTGTTGTTAATGCAGGATGTTGTGTGTGTTATGAGGTGTGATGTATAAATTGCGTGTGATGATTTTGTGTGTGTTGTGTGATGTATTCTGTAATTTGTGTGTTGTGGTAATGTATTGATGTTGTTTCCTTTAATGTGTGTGTTGTGTGTGCAATGTTTGTGTTGTGCGTCTTTTTGTGTGGTCTTTCGTGTTTGTTGGATTTTGTGTTATGTGTGAGGTGCGTCGTTTGTGTATAATGTAATACGTGGTTTGTGGTGTTTGTTGTGTGTTTGTGTGTGTATTGTGTGTTGTGTTACATTTTGCATGCTCTGTTATTGTGTGTTTTCTGCCCTGATGTCTGTGATCTGTTGGTTTAATGCCCATGGCAGTGTCTATGTGGTTTTGTGTGTCTTTCCTGTGCGTTGTGTACTTTCTGCGCTGTGACTGGTGTGTAAGTGATGTGTGCAGTTTGGGTAGTTTGTTGTTTGTAAGGTATGTTCTCTGTGTATTTCTCTGTGGAGTGCTGTGTGACTGGTGTGTTTGTGGGTGGTCCTGTGTAGGGTTTTGTGTGCTTGGAGTGTGTCTTTGTGTGTTGTGTGTTTGGCGTCTTTTTTGTAGCATGTTGTGTTCGTGGTCGGGAATGTTATGTGGTCTGTGAATGGTTTTCTGTTTCACGTTTAGTGTGTGATGTGACCGCACGTGTGTCGCGTGATGTGCAATGTATTGTGCTCTCAGTTGCATGTGTGTTGTGCTTATTCTTATCTGTTTTGCGTACTGTGCTTGTGTTGTGTCATCTGTGTGTTATACGTGTTGTGTGGGATATTGTGCGCTGTGTCCGATATGCTTTGTATATATGTTGTGAGCTTTGCATTGTGCGTTCTGTGAGGCCCTGCGTGCTGCATGTTTTATGTGTGTTTTGTGTGATGTGTGCAGTCTTTGAAATGTGTTTCATAAACTCGGTGTTCGTTGTGTTGCGGTTTGCGTATTTTTTGCATGTCTTTTCGCATGTGTTGTGTGTGGTGCGAGTTTTGCGTGTGGTTGTGATTTGCGTGTGTTTGTGTTTGACAGGTCGTGTGTGGGGTTCACTGTTTGAGTGTTGAGTGTAATTTGTGACGTGTGTACTGCGTGTGGTCATGCTTGGACATTGTCCCACACTGTTTGTGTTGTGTTTACTCTGAGAACTGTGGTTCACGTGCATTGTGTGCAGTTATGTGCTCGGTGTGTGTGGGGTTTGTTGTTTAGTGTGATGTGCTGTTTGCGTGTTGAGAGGTTGTATGTAAACTGTTTCTGCGTGTTGTGGGTGTTCTGCGTGTGTGCCGTATGTGTTGTGTTGGCACTTTCCATGTGTGTTGTGTGTGGATGGGTGTGTTGCATGTTCTGTGTGTGTTGTTCTATGTGTGTTTTCCATGTGTGTTGTATGAACTGTGTGTTGCTTGTGCTAAACGTTGTGATGTACATTTTTGTGTGCGTTGTGTTGTGTGTGCTGAGTGTCGTTTTGTTTCTTTGTTTTCTGTCTTGGTGTGTGTTATGTGCTTTGTGTTTTTGACTGTGTATTGTGTGTTTGACCTGTGTTGTGCTTTTTGCGTTTGTTTGTGTAGTGTGCTGTTTTGTGTTGTCGGTATACGGCAGTGAATGATTTGCGGCATTTGTTTCGTGATTCTGGGTGTATTCTGTTTTGCTATGCTGTGTGTGCTCTATGTTCTTGTGTGTTTTGCGTTGTGCTGTCTGTGATCTGTGGGTCTTGTTTATTTTCTGGGTGTTGTGTGTTGTCCGTGTTGTGTGTGTTGAGTATGTACTATGTGTGGCATGGGTTCTTTACTGCTTGTTGAGTGCATTGTTCTGTGTAATTTTCTCTGTGTGGCGTGCAATGTGTGATGTGTGTGGTTGTGAGATGCGTGTTGTGTGCATTGAGTGGTTCTCTGTGCGTTGAATATTTCCTCACTTTTGATGAATTTTCCATTGGTGTTTGAATATGCTGTGTACGTACTACGTGCGTTATGGGTCCATTGCTGCTCGTTGAGTACATAGCTCTTTGTAATTTTCTCTGCGTGGCATGCAATGTGTGATGGGTGTGGTTGTGAGTTGCGTGTTGTGTGCATTGAGTGGTTCTTTGTGTGTTGTACATTTTGTCATTTTCGATGAGTTACATCCATTGGTGTTTGTAATAGGTTCTGTGTTTCGTCTGTGGCTTCCGGTGTCCTGTTTCGTGTATAATTTGTCGGGTCTTTCTGTTGTCTGTTGTGTTATGTACTGCGTTCTGGGTTGTGTGAGCGCTTGTGTCTATGCTTTCTGTGCATCACGTACAGGGGGATGTTGGGTGGTCTGTGTATTTTGAGCATTCTGTGTGTTGTTAGTTTTGCGTTGTGTCTGAAGTGTTCTGTGAGTGTGTATTCTGTGTGTGTGCCGGTGTGTTTTGTTGCGTGCTGTCTGCGTGTGTGTCTTCGGTTGCTCTATACTGTCTGCTTGTGGCTGTGTGTGTTGTGTGTAGTGCTTTATAAGTGTGTTGTGTGTGCTCTTGTTGGTTGTGTGTGGATTTGTATGTGTTGTGTCTGTTTTATGTGTGTGATTGTGTTTTGTGAGTGGTTGTGTTAGAGAGGTTGTGTGTGTGTTTGGCTGAGCTTTGCACATGACGTGAGATGTGTTGACTGTGTGCGGTTTTGCTTGTTTAGTATGTCTCACGGTGTGTGCAGTATGCAGTCTGTGCAATGGTTTTCGTGTGTGTTGTGAGCATTTATGTGCCATGAGGTGTGTGATGTGTGTCTTGTGACTCTTGTTTCTCATGTTTCTGTGTTGTGCTCCTGTGTGAGGATGTATACGTGGTGTGTCTGCATGGTTGTGTTTGTAGCATGTCGTGTGAGAAATGTGTGCAATTTGTCTTCCTTGTTGGTTATGTGTGTTTGCCTAGGGATTTGTGAGTGTTGTGTGTTTTCCGTGTGTAATTGTGATTTGGGTGTGGCTGTGTTTGAGTGGTGATGTGTGTGTGGTTGTTGTGTTTTTGATGTGAGAAATGTCATCTGTGTGTGGTTGTGTTTGTTTAGTGTGTCTCATGGAGTGTGGTGCATGTACCCTCACAAAGTGATTTGTGTGTTTTTGGAGAAATTCGTGCTCTACTGTGTCTGGTGTGTGCCCTGTGACATGTTATTTTTTGAGTTTTGTGTGTGTGTGCATAGCATAGAGGTGCCCATGTGTACATGTTTGTGGGTGCCTGTGTGCGGTTGTGTGTGTAGTGTTAGAAAAGTGTGCTTTCTGCTTTTATTGTTGGTTGTTTGCTTTACGTGTGGTTTTGTATGTTTTCTGCGTGTTATGCGTGTGTGATTGTGATACGTGTCTGGCTGTGTTGGAGAGGCTGTCTGTGTTGTTGGTTATGTGTGTGAGGGAATATGTGTTATCGCCATGTGGTTTTGCTTGTGGTTTCTGAGAAACGTGTGCCTTTATGTCCTGTGATGTTTGTGGTGTATGCTGTTTCGTACGTTATGCTTTTTGCATGTTGAGTTTGCATTCTCTATGGCTTTGTGTTTGTGGGTGTTGACTTGTGTTTATTGTGGTTATTCCTTGTGTGTGTGCTGTGTGGCTTTATGTGTGGTATGTTGTGTTTGCATCGGACTGTGTGCTGTGTTGTTAATGCAGGATGTTGTGTGTGTTATGAGGTGTGATGTATAAATTGCGTGTGATGATTTTGTGTGTGTTGTGTGATGTATTCTGTAATTTGTGTGTTGTGGTAATGTATTGATGTTGTTTCCTTTAATGTGTGTGTTGTGTGTGCAATGTTTGTGTTGTGCGTCTTTTTGTGTGGTCTTTCGTGTTTGTTGGATTTTGTGTTATGTGTGAGGTGCGTCGTTTGTGTATAATGTAATACGTGGTTTGTGGTGTTTGTTGTGTGTTTGTGTGTGTATTGTGTGTTGTGTTACATTTTGCATGCTCTGTTATTGTGTGTTTTCTGCCCTGATGTCTGTGATCTGTTGGTTTAATGTGCATGGCAGTGTCTATGTGGTTTTGTGTGTCTTTCCTGTGCGTTGTGTACTTTCTGCGCTGTGACTGGTGTGTAAGTGATGTGTGCAGTTTGGGTAGTTTGTTGTTTGTAAGGTATGTTCTCTGTGTATTTCTCTGTGGAGTGCTGTGTGACTGGTGTGTTTGTGGGTGGTCCTGTGTAGGGTGTTGTGTGCTTGGAGTGTGTCTTTGTGTGTTGTGTGTTTGGCGTCTTTTTTGTAGCATGTTGTGTTCGTGGTCGGGAATGTTATGTGGTCTGTGAATGGTTTTCTGTTTCACGTTTAGTGTGTGATGTGACCGCACGTGTGTCGCGTGATGTGCAATGTATTGTGCTCTCAGTTGCATGTGTGTTGTGCTTATTCTTATCTGTTTTGCGTACTGTGCTTGTGTTGTGTCATCTGTGTGTTATACGTGTTGTGTGGGATATTGTGCGCTGTGTCCGATATGCTTTGTATATATGTTGTGAGCTTTGCATTGTGCGTTCTGTGAGGCCCTGCGTGCTGCATGTTTTATGTGTGTTTTGTGTGATGTGTGCAGTCTTTGAAATGTGTTTCATAAACTCGGTGTTCGTTGTGTTGCGGTTTGCGTATTTTTTGCATGTCTTTTCGCATGTGTTGTGTGTGGTGCGAGTTTTGCGTGTGGTTGTGATTTGCGTGTGTTTGTGTTTGACAGGTCGTGTGTGGGGTTCACTGTTTGAGTGTTGAGTGTAATTTGTGACGTGTGTACTGCGTGTGGTCATGCTTGGACATTGTCCCACACTGTTTGTGTTGTGTTTACTCTGAGAACTGTGGTTCACGTGCATTGTGTGCAGTTATGTGCTTGGTGTGTGGGGGGTTTGTTGTTTAGTGTGATGTGCTGTTTGCGTGTTGAGAGGTTGTATGTAAACTGTTTCTGCGTGTTGTGGGTGTTCTGCGTGTGTGCCGTATGTGTTGTGTTGGCACTTTCCATGTGTGTTGTGTGTGGATGGGTGTGTTGCATGTTCTGTGTGTGTTGTTCTATGTGTGTTTTCCATGTGTGTTGTATGAACTGTGTGTTGCTTGTGCTAACCGTTGTGATGTACATTTTTGTGTGCGTTGTGTTGTGTGTGCTGAGTGTCGTTTTGTTTCTTTGTTTTCTGTCTTGGTGTGTGTTATGTGCTTTGTGTTTTTGACTGTGTATTGTGTGTTTGACCTGTGTTGTGCTTTTTGCGTTTGTTTGTGTAGTGTGCTGTTTTGTGTTGTCGGTATACGGCAGTGAATGATTTGCGGCATTTGTTTCGTGATTCTGGGTGTATTCTGTTTTGCTATGCTGTGTGTGCTCTATGTTCTTGTGTGTTTTGCGTTGTGCTGTCTGTGATCTGTGGGTCTTGTTTATTTTCTGGGTGTTGTGTGTTGTCCGTGTTGTGTGTGTTGAGTATGTACTATGTGTGGCATGGGTTCTTTACTGCTTGTTGAGTGCATTGTTCTGTGTAATTTTCTCTGTGTGGCGTGCAATGTGTGATGTGTGTGGTTGTGAGATGCGTGTTGTGTGCATTGAGTGGTTCTCTGTGCGTTGAATATTTCCTCACTTTTGATGAATTTTCCATTGGTGTTTGAATATGCTGTGTACGTACTACGTGCGTTATGGGTCCATTGCTGCTCGTTGAGTACATAGCTCTTTGTAATTTTCTCTGCGTGGCATGCAATGTGTGATGGGTGTGGTTGTGAGTTGCGTGTTGTGTGCATTGAGTGGTTCTTTGTGTGTTGTACATTTTGTCATTTTCGATGAGTTACATCCATTGGTGTTTGTAATAGGTTCTGTGTTTCGTCTGTGGCTTCCGGTGTCCTGTTTCGTGTATAATTTGTCGGGTCTTTCTGTTGTCTGTTGTGTTATGTACTGCGTTCTGGGTTGTGTGAGCGCTTGTGTCTATGCTTTCTGTGCATCACGTACAGGGGGATGTTGGGTGGTCTGTGTATTTTGAGCATTCTGTGTGTTGTTAGTTTTGCGTTGGGTCTGAAGTGTTCTGTGAGTGTGTATTCTGTGTGTGTGCCGGTGTGTTTTGTTGCGTGCTGTCTGCGTGTGTGTCTTCGGTTGCTCTATACTGTCTGCTTGTGGCTGTGTGTGTTGTGTGTAGTGCTTTATAAGTGTGTTGTGTGTGCTCTTGTTGGTTGTGTGTGGATTTGTATGTGTTGTGTCTGTTTTATGTGTGTGATTGTGTTTTGTGAGTGGTTGTGTTAGAGAGGTTGTGTGTGTGTTTGGCTGAGCTTTGCACATGACGTGAGATGTGTTGACTGTGTGCGGTTTTGCTTGTTTAGTATGTCTCACGGTGTGTGCAGTATGCAGTCTGTGCAATGGTTTTCGTGTGTGTTGTGAGCATTTATGTGCCATGAGGTGTGTGATGTGTGTCTTGTGACTCTTGTTTCTCATGTTTCTGTGTTGTGCTCCTGTGTGAGGATGTATACGTGGTGTGTCTGCATGGTTGTGTTTGTAGCATGTCGTGTGAGAAATGTGTGCAATTTGTCTTCCTTGTTGGTTATGTGTGTTTGCCTAGGGATTTGTGAGTGTTGTGTGTTTTCCGTGTGTAATTGTGATTTGGGTGTGGCTGTGTTTGAGTGGTGATGTGTGTGTGGTTGTTGTGTTTTTGATGTGAGAAATGTCATCTGTGTGTGGTTGTGTTTGTTTAGTGTGTCTCATGGAGTGTGGTGCATGTACCCTCACAAAGTGATTTGTGTGTTTTTGGAGAAATTCGTGCTCTACTGTGTCTGGTGTGTGCCCTGTGACATGTTATTTTTTGAGTTTTGTGTGTGTGTGCATAGCATAGAGGTGCCCATGTGTACATGTTTGTGGGTGCCTGTGTGCGGTTGTGTGTGTAGTGTTAGAAAAGTGTGCTTTCTGCTTTTATTGTTGGTTGTTTGCTTTACGTGTGGTTTTGTATGTTTTCTGCGTGTTATGCGTGTGTGATTGTGATACGTGTCTGGCTGTGTTGGAGAGGCTGTCTGTGTTGTTGGTTATGTGTGTGAGGGAATATGTGTTATCGCCATGTGGTTTTGCTTGTGGTTTCTGAGAAACGTGTGCCTTTATGTCCTGTGATGTTTGTGGTGTATGCTGTTTCGTATGTTATGCTTTTTGCATGTTGAGTTTGCATTCTCTATGGCTTTGTGTTTGTGGGTGTTGACTTGTGTTTATTGTGGTTATTCCTTGTGTGTGTGCTGTATGGCTTTATGTGTGGTATGTTGTGTTTGCATCGGACTGTGTGCTGTGTTGTTAATGCAGGATGTTGTGTGTGTTATGAGGTGTGATGTATAAATTGCGTGTGATGATTTTGTGTGTGTTGTGTGATGTATTCTGTAATTTGTGTGTTGTGGTAATGTATTGATGTTGTTTCCTTTAATGTGTGTGTTGTGTGTGCAATGTTTGTGTTGTGCGTCTTTTTGTGTGGTCTTTCGTGTTTGTTGGATTTTGTGTTATGTGTGAGGTGCGTCGTTTGTGTATAATGTAATACGTGGTTTGTGGTGTTTGTTGTGTGTTTGTGTGTGTATTGTGTGTTGTGTTACATTTTGCATGCTCTGTTATTGTGTGTTTTCTGCCCTGATGTCTGTGATCTGTTGGTTTAATGCCCATGGCAGTGTCTATGTGGTTTTGTGTGTCTTTCCTGTGCGTTGTGTACTTTCTGCGCTGTGACTGGTGTGTAAGTGATGTGTGCAGTTTGGGTAGTTTGTTGTTTGTAAGGTATGTTCTCTGTGTATTTCTCTGTGGAGTGCTGTGTGACTGGTGTGTTTGTGGGTGGTCCTGTGTAGGGTGTTGTGTGCTTGGAGTGTGTCTTTGTGTGTTGTGTGTTTGGCGTCTTTTTTGTAGCATGTTGTGTTCGTGGTCGGGAATGTTATGTGGTCTGTGAATGGTTTTCTGTTTCACGTTTAGTGTGTGATGTGACCGCACGTGTGTCGCGTGATGTGCAATGTATTGTGCTCTCAGTTGCATGTGTGTTGTGCTTATTCTTATCTGTTTTGCGTACTGTGCTTGTGTTGTGTCATCTGTGTGTTATACGTGTTGTGTGGGATATTGTGCGCTGTGTCCGATATGCTTTGTATATATGTTGTGAGCTTTGCATTGTGCGTTCTGTGAGGCCCTGCGTGCTGCATGTTTTATGTGTGTTTTGTGTGATGTGTGCAGTCTTTGAAATGTGTTTCATAAACTCGGTGTTCGTTGTGTTGCGGTTTGCGTATTTTTTGCATGTCTTTTCGCATGTGTTGTGTGTGGTGCGAGTTTTGCGTGTGGTTGTGATTTGCGTGTGTTTGTGTTTGACAGGTCGTGTGTGGGGTTCACTGTTTGAGTGTTGAGTGTAATTTGTGACGTGTGTACTGCGTGTGGTCATGCTTGGACATTGTCCCACACTGTTTGTGTTGTGTTTACTCTGAGAACTGTGGTTCACGTGCATTGTGTGCAGTTATGTGCTTGGTGTGTGTGGGGTTTGTTGTTTAGTGTGATGTGCTGTTTGCGTGTTGAGAGGTTGTATGTAAACTGTTTCTGCGTGTTGTGGGTGTTCTGCGTGTGTGCCGTATGTGTTGTGTTGGCACTTTCCATGTGTGTTGTGTGTGGATGGGTGTGTTGCATGTTCTGTGTGTGTTGTTCTATGTGTGTTTTCCATGTGTGTTGTATGAACTGTGTGTTGCTTGTGCTAACCGTTGTGATGTACATTTTTGTGTGCGTTGTGTTGTGTGTGCTGAGTGTCGTTTTGTTTCTTTGTTTTCTGTCTTGGTGTGTGTTATGTGCTTTGTGTTTTTGACTGTGTATTGTGTGTTTGACCTGTGTTGTGCTTTTTGCGTTTGTTTGTGTAGTGTGCTGTTTTGTGTTGTCGGTATACGGCAGTGAATGATTTGCGGCATTTGTTTCGTGATTCTGGGTGTATTCTGTTTTGCTATGCTGTGTGTGCTCTATGTTCTTGTGTGTTTTGCGTTGTGCTGTCTGTGATCTGTGGGTGTTTATTTTCTGGGTGTTGTGTGTTGTCCGTGTTGTGTGTGTTGAGTATGTACTATGTGTGGCATGGGTTCTTTACTGCTTGTTGAGTGCATTGTTCTGTGTAATTTTCTCTGTGTGGCGTGCAATGTGTGATGTGTGTGGTTGTGAGATGCGTGTTGTGTGCATTGAGTGGTTCTCTGTGCGTTGAATATTTCCTCACTTTTGATGAATTTTCCATTGGTGTTTGTATATGCTGTGTACGTACTACGTGCGTTATGGGTCCATTGCTGCTCGTTGAGTACATAGCTCTTTGTAATTTTCTCTGCGTGGCATGCAATGTGTGATGGGTGTGGTTGTGAGTTGCGTGTTGTGTGCATTGAGTGGTTCTTTGTGTGTTGTACATTTTGTCATTTTCGATGAGTTACATCCATTGGTGTTTGTAATAGGTTCTGTGTTTCGTCTGTGGCTTCCGGTGTCCTGTTTCGTGTATAATTTGTCGGGTCTTTCTGTTGTCTGTTGTGTTATGTACTGCGTTCTGGGTTGTGTGAGCGCTTGTGTCTATGCTTTCTGTGCATCACGTACAGGGGGATGTTGGGTGGTCTGTGTATTTTGAGCATTCTGTGTGTTGTTAGTTTTGCGTTGGGTCTGAAGTGTTCTGTGAGTGTGTATTCTGTGTGTGTGCCGGTGTGTTTTGTTGCGTGCTGTCTGCGTGTGTGTCTTCGGTTGCTCTATACTGTCTGCTTGTGGCTGTGTGTGTTGTGTGTAGTGCTTTATAAGTGTGTTGTGTGTGCTCTTGTTGGTTGTGTGTGGATTTGTATGTGTTGTGTCTGTTTTATGTGTGTGATTGTGTTTTGTGAGTGGTTGTGTTAGAGAGGTTGTGTGTGTGTTTGGCTGAGCTTTGCACATGACGTGAGATGTGTTGACTGTGTGCGGTTTTGCTTGTTTAGTATGTCTCACGGTGTGTGCAGTATGCAGTCTGTGCAATGGTTTTCGTGTGTGTTGTGAGCATTTATGTGCCATGAGGTGTGTGATGTGTGTCTTGTGACTCTTGTTTCTCATGTTTCTGTGTTGTGCTCCTGTGTGAGGATTTATACGTGGTGTGTCTGCGTGGTTGTGTTTGTAGCATGTCGTGTGAGAAATGTGTGCAATTTGTCTTCCTTGTTGGTTATGTGTGTTTGCCTAGGGATTTGTGAGTGTTGTGTGTTTTCCGTGTGTAATTGTGATTTGGGTGTGGCTGTGTTTGAGTGGTGATGTGTGTGTGGTTGTTGTGTTTTTGATGTGAGAAATGTCATCTGTGTGTGGTTGTGTTTGTTTAGTGTGTCTCATGGAGTGTGGTGCATGTACCCTCACAAAGTGATTTGTGTGTTTTTGGAGAAATTCGTGCTCTACTGTGTCTGGTGTGTGCCCTGTGACATGTTATTTTTTGAGTTTTGTGTGTGTGTGCATAGCATAGAGGTGCCCATGTGTACATGTTTGTGGGTGCCTGTGTGCGGTTGTGTGTGTAGTGTTAGAAAAGTGTGCTTTCTGCTTTTATTGTTGGTTGTTTGCTTTACGTGTGGTTTTGTATGTTTTCTGCGTGTTATGCGTGTGTGATTGTGATACGTGTCTGGCTGTGTTGGAGAGGCTGTCTGTGTTGTTGGTTATGTGTGTGAGGGAATATGTGTTATCGCCATGTGGTTTTGCTTGTGGTTTCTGAGAAACGTGTGCCTTTATGTCCTGTGATGTTTGTGGTGTATGCTGTTTCGTATGTTATGCTTTTTGCATGTTGAGTTTGCATTCTCTATGGCTTTGTGTTTGTGGGTGTTGACTTGTGTTTATTGTGGTTATTCCTTGTGTGTGTGCTGTGTGGCTTTATGTGTGGTATGTTGTGTTTGCATCGGACTGTGTGCTGTGTTGTTAATGCAGGATGTTATGTGTGTTATGAGGTGTGATGTATAAATTGCGTGTGATGATTTTGTGTGTGTTGTGTGATGTATTCTGTAATTTGTGTGTTGTGGTAATGTATTGATGTTGTTTCCTTTAATGTGTGTGTTGTGTGTGCAATGTTTGTGTTGTGCGTCTTTTTGTGTGGTCTTTCGTGTTTGTTGGATTTTGTGTTATGTGTGAGGTGCGTCGTTTGTGTATAATGTAATACGTGGTTTGTGGTGTTTGTTGTGTGTTTGTGTGTGTATTGTGTGTTGTGTTACATTTTGCATGCTCTGTTATTGTGTGTTTTCTGCCCTGATGTCTGTGATCTGTTGGTTTAATGTGCATGGCAGTGTCTATGTGGTTTTGTGTGTCTTTCCTGTGCGTTGTGTACTTTCTGCGCTGTGACTGGTGTGTAAGTGATGTGTGCAGTTTGGGTAGTTTGTTGTTTGTAAGGTATGTTCTCTGTGTATTTCTCTGTGGAGTGCTGTGTGACTGGTGTGTTTGTGGGTGGTCCTGTGTAGGGTGTTGTGTGCTTGGAGTGTGTCTTTGTGTGTTGTGTGTTTGGCGTCTTTTTTGTAGCATGTTGTGTTCGTGGTCGGGAATGTTATGTGGTCTGTGAATGGTTTTCTGTTTCACGTTTAGTGTGTGATGTGACCGCACGTGTGTCGCGTGATGTGCAATGTATTGTGCTCTCAGTTGCATGTGTGTTGTGCTTATTCTTATCTGTTTTGCGTACTGTGCTTGTGTTGTGTCATCTGTGTGTTATACGTGTTGTGTGGGATATTGTGCGCTGTGTCCGATATGCTTTGTATATATGTTGTGAGCTTTGCATTGTGCGTTCTGTGAGGCCCTGCGTGCTGCATGTTTTATGTGTGTTTTGTGTGATGTGTGCAGTCTTTGAAATGTGTTTCATAAACTCGGTGTTCGTTGTGTTGCGGTTTGCGTATTTTTTGCATGTCTTTTCGCATGTGTTGTGTGTGGTGCGAGTTTTGCGTGTGGTTGTGATTTGCGTGTGTTTGTGTTTGACAGGTCGTGTGTGGGGTTCACTGTTTGAGTGTTGAGTGTAATTTGTGACGTGTGTACTGCGTGTGGTCATGCTTGGACATTGTCCCACACTGTTTGTGTTGTGTTTACTCTGAGAACTGTGGTTCACGTGCATTGTGTGCAGTTATGTGCTTGGTGTGTGTGGGGTTTGTTGTTTAGTGTGATGTGCTGTTTGCGTGTTGAGAGGTTGTATGTAAACTGTTTCTGCGTGTTGTGGGTGTTCTGCGTGTGTGCCGTATGTGTTGTGTTGGCACTTTCCATGTGTGTTGTGTGTGGATGGGTGTGTTGCATGTTCTGTGTGTGTTGTTCTATGTGTGTTTTCCATGTGTGTTGTATGAACTGTGTGTTGCTTGTGCTAACCGTTGTGATGTACATTTTTGTGTGCGTTGTGTTGTGTGTGCTGAGTGTCGTTTTGTTTCTTTGTTTTCTGTCTTGGTGTGTGTTATGTGCTTTGTGTTTTTGACTGTGTATTGTGTGTTTGACCTGTGTTGTGCTTTTTGCGTTTGTTTGTGTAGTGTGCTGTTTTGTGTTGTCGGTATACGGCAGTGAATGATTTGCGGCATTTGTTTCGTGATTCTGGGTGTATTCTGTTTTGCTATGCTGTGTGTGCTCTATGTTCTTGTGTGTTTTGCGTTGTGCTGTCTGTGATCTGTGGGTCTTGTTTATTTTCTGGGTGTTGTGTGTTGTCCGTGTTGTGTGTGTTGAGTATGTACTATGTGTGGCATGGGTTCTTTACTGCTTGTTGAGTGCATTGTTCTGTGTAATTTTCTCTGTGTGGCGTGCAATGTGTGATGTGTGTGGTTGTGAGATGCGTGTTGTGTGCATTGAGTGGTTCTCTGTGCGTTGAATATTTCCTCACTTTTGATGAATTTTCCATTGGTGTTTGTATATGTTGTGTACGTGCTACGTGCGTTATGGGTCCATTGCTGCTCGTTGAGTACATAGCTCTTTGTAATTTTCTCTGCGTGGCATGCAATGTGTGATGGGTGTGGTTGTGAGTTGCGTGTTGTGTGCATTGAGTGGTTCTTTGTGTGTTGTACATTTTGTCATTTTCGATGAGTTACATCCATTGGTGTTTGTAATAGGTTCTGTGTTTCGTCTATGGCTTCCGGTGTCCTGATTCGTGTATAATTTGTCGGGTCTTTCTGTTGTCTGTTGTGTTATGTACTGCGTTCTGGGTTGTGTGAGCACTTGTGTCTATGCTTTCTGTGCATCACGTACAGGGGGATGTTGGGTGGTCTGTGTATTTTGAGCATTCTGTGTGATGTTAGTTTTGCGTTGTGTCTGAAGTGTTCTGTGAGTGTGTATTCTGTGTGTGTGCCGGTGTGTTTTGTTGCGTGCTGTCTGCGTGTGTGTCTTCGGTTGCTCTATACTGTCTGCTTGTGGCTGTGTGTGTTGTGTGTAGTGCTTTATAAGTGTGTTGTGTGTGCTCTTGTTGGTTGTGTGTGGATTTGTATGTGTTGTGTCTGTTTTATGTGTGTGATTGTGTTTTGTGTGTGGTTGTGTTAGAGAGGTTGTGTGTGTGTTTGGCTGAGCTTTGCACATGACGTGAGATGTGTTGACTGTGTGCGGTTTTGCTTGTTTAGTATGTCTCACGGTGTGTGCAGTATGCAGTCTGTGCAATGGTTTTCGTGTGTGTTGTGAGCATTTATGTGCCATGAGGTGTGTGATGTGTGTCTTGTGACTCTTGTTTCTCATGTTTCTGTGTTGTGCTCCTGTGTGAGGATGTATACGTGGTGTGTCTGCGTGGTTGTGTTTGTAGCATGTCGTGTGAGAAATGTGTGCAATTTGTCTTCCTTGTTGGTTATGTGTGTTTGCCTAGGGATTTGTGAGTGTTGTGTGTTTTCCGTGTGTAATTGTGATTTGGGTGTGGCTGTGTTTGAGTGGTGATGTGTGTGTGGTTGTTGTGTTTTTGATGTGAGAAATGTCATCTGTGTGTGGTTGTGTTTGTTTAGTGTGTCTCATGGAGTGTGGTGCATGTGCCCTCACAAAGTGATTTGTGTGTTTTTGGAGAAATTCGTGCTCTACTGTGTCTGGTGTGTGCCCTGTGACATGTTATTTTTTGAGTTTTGTGTGTGTGTGCATAGCATAGAGGTGCCCATGTGTACATGTTTGTGGGTGCCTGTGTGCGGTTGTGTGTGTAGTGTTAGAAAAGTGTGCTTTCTGCTTTTATTGTTGGTTGTTTGCTTTACGTGTGGTTTTGTATGTTTTCTGCGTGTTATGCGTGTGTGATTGTGATACGTGTCTGGCTGTGTTGGAGAGGCTGTCTGTGTTGTTGGTTATGTGTGTGAGGGAATATGTGTTATCGCCATGTGGTTTTGCTTGTGGTTTCTGAGAAACGTGTGCCTTTATGTCCTGTGATGTTTGTGGTGTATGCTGTTTCGTACGTTATGCTTTTTGCATGTTGAGTTTGCATTCTCTATGGCTTTGTGTTTGTGGGTGTTGACTTGTGTTTATTGTGGTTATTCCTTCTGTGTGTGCTGTGTGGCTTTATGTGTGGTATGTTGTGTTTGCATCGGACTGTGTGCTGTGTTGTTAATGCAGGATGTTGTGTGTGTTATGAGGTGTGATGTATAAATTGCGTGTGATGATTTTGTGTGTGTTGTGTGATGTATTCTGTAATTTGTGTGTTGTGGTAATGTATTGATGTTGTTTCCTTTAATGTGTGTGTTGTGTGTGCAATGTTTGTGTTGTGCGTCTTTTTGTGTGGTCTTTCGTGTTTGTTGGATTTTGTGTTATGTGTGAGGTGCGTCGTTTGTGTATAATGTAATACGTGGTTTGTGGTGTTTGTTGTGTGTTTGTGTGTGTATTGTGTGTTGTGTTACATTTTGCATGCTCTGTTATTGTGTGTTTTCTGCCCTGATGTCTGTGATCTGTTGGTTTAATGTGCATGGCAGTGTCTATGTGGTTTTGTGTGTCTTTCCTGTGCGTTGTGTACTTTCTGCGCTGTGACTGGTGTGTAAGTGATGTGTGCAGTTTGGGTAGTTTGTTGTTTGTAAGGTATGTTCTCTGTGTATTTCTCTGTGGAGTGCTGTGTGACTGGTGTGTTTGTGGGTGGTCCTGTGTAGGGTGTTGTGTGCTTGGAGTGTGTCTTTGTGTGTTGTGTGTTTGGCGTCTTTTTTGTAGCATGTTGTGTTCGTGGTCGGGAATGTTATGTGGTCTGTGAATGGTTTTCTGTTTCACGTTTAGTGTGTGATGTGACCGCACGTGTGTCGCGTGATGTGCAATGTATTGTGCTCTCAGTTGCATGTGTGTTGTGCTTATTCTTATCTGTTTTGCGTACTGTGCTTGTGCTGTGTCATCTGTGTGTTATACGTGTTGTGTGGGATATTGTGCGCTGTGTCCGATATGCTTTGTATATATGTTGTGAGCTTTGCATTGTGCGTTCTGTGAGGCCCTGCGTGCTGCATGTTTTATGTGTGTTTTGTGTGATGTGTGCAGTCTTTGAAATGTGTTTCATAAACTCGGTGTTCGTTGTGTTGCGGTTTGCGTATTTTTTGCATGTCTTTTCGCACGTGTTGTGTGTGGTGCGAGTTTTGCGTGTGGTTGTGATTTGCGTGTGTTTGTGTTTGACAGGTCGTGTGTGGGGTTCACTGTTTGAGTGTTGAGTGTAATTTGTGACGTGTGTACTGCGTGTGGTCATGCTTGGACATTGTCCCACACTGTTTGTGTTGTGTTTACTCTGAGAACTGTGGTTCACGTGCATTGTGTGCAGTTATGTGCTTGGTGTGTGTGGGGTTTGTTGTTTAGTGTGATGTGCTGTTTGCGTGTTGAGAGGTTGTATGTAAACTGTTTCTGCATGTTGTGGGTGTTCTGCGTGTGTGCCGTATGTGTTGTGTTGGCCCTTTCCATGTGTGTTGTGTGTGGATGGGTGTGTTGCATGTTCTGTGTGTGTTGTTCTATGTGTGTTTTCCATGTGTGTTGTATGAACTGTGTGTTGCTTGTGCTAACCGTTGTGATGTACATTTTTGTGTGCGTTGTGTTGTGTGTGCTGAGTGTCGTTTTGTTTCTTTGTTTTCTGTCTTGGTGTGTGTTATGTGCTTTGTGTTTTTGACTGCGTATTGTGTGTTTGACCTGTGTTGTGCTTTTTGCGTTTGTTTGTGTAGTGTGCTGTTTTGTGTTGTCGGTATACGGCAGTGAATGATTTGCGGCATTTGTTTCGTGATTCTGGGTGTATTCTGTTTTGCTATGCTGTGTGTGCTCTATGTTCTTGTGTGTTTTGCGTTGTGCTGTCTGTGATCTGTGGGTCTTGTTTATTTTCTGGGTGTTGTGTGTTGTCCGTGTTGTGTGTGTTTAGTATGTACTATGTGTGGCATGGGTTCTTTACTGCTTTTTGAGTGCATTGTTCTGTGTAATTTTCTCTGTGTGGCGTGCAGTGTGTGATGTGTGTGGTTGTGAGATGCGTGTTGTGTGCATTGAGTGGTTCTCTGTGCGTTGAATATTTCCTCACTTTTGATGAATTTTCCATTGGTGTTTGTATATGTTGTGTACGTGCTACGTGCGTTATGGGTCCATTGCTGCTCGTTGAGTACATAGCTCTTTGTAATTTTCTCTGCGTGGCATGCAATGTGTGATGGGTGTGGTTGTGAGTTGCGTGTTGTGTGCATTGAGTGGTTCTTTGTGTGTTGTACATTTTGTCATTTTCGATGAGTTACATCCATTGGTGTTTGTAATAGGTTCTGTGTTTTGTCTATGGCTTCCGGTGTCCTGCTTCGTGTATAATTTGTCGGGTCTTTCTGTTGTCTGTTTTGTTATGTACTGCGTTCTGGGTTGTGTGAGCGCTTGTGTGTATGCTTTCTGTGCATCACGTACAGGGGGATGTTGGGTGGTCTGTGTATTTTGAGCATTCTGTGTGATGTTAGTTTTGCGTTGTGTCTGAAGTGTTCTGTGAGTGTGTATTCTGTGTGTGTGCCGGTGTGTTTTGTTGCGTGCTGTCTGCGTGCGTGTCTTCGGTTGCTCTATACTGTCTGCTTGTGGCTGTGTGTGTTGTGTGTAGTGCTTTATAAGTGTGTTGTGTGTGCTCTTGTTGGTTGTGTGTGGATTTGTATGTGTTGTGTCTGTTTTATGTGTGTGATTGTGTTTTGTGTGTGGTTGTGTTCGAGAGGTTGTGTGTGTGTTTGGCTGAGCTTTGCACATGACGTGAGATGTGTTGACTGTGTGCGTTTTTGCTTGCTTAGTATGTCTCACGGTGTCTGCAGTATGCAGTCTGTGCAATGGTTTTCGTGTGTGTTGTGAGCATTTATGTGCCATGAGGTGTGTGATGTGTGTCTTGTGACTCTTGTTTCTCATGTTTCTGTGTTGTGCTCCTGTGTGAGGATGTATACGTGGTGTGTCTGCATGGTTGTGTTTGTAGCATGTCGTGTGAGAAATGTGTGCAATTTGTCTTCCTTGTTGGTTATGTGTGTTTGCCTAGGGATTTGTGAGTGTTGTGTGTTTTCCGTGTGTAATTGTGATTTGGGTGAGGCTGTGTTTGAGTGGTGATGTGTGTGTGGTTGTTGTGTTTTTGATGTGAGAAATGTCATCTGTGTGTGGTTGTGTTTGTTTAGTGTGTCTCATGGAGTGTGGTGCATGTACCCTCACAAAGTGATTTGTGTGTTTTTGGAGAAATTCGTGCTCTACTGTGTCTGGTGTGTGCCCTGTGACATGTTATTTTTTGAGTTTTGTGTGTGTGTGCATAGCATAGAGGTGCCCATGTGTACATGTTTGTGGGTGCCTGTGTGCGGTTGTGTGTGTAGTGTTAGAAAAGTGTGCTTTCTGCTTTTATTGTTGGTTGTTTGCTTTACGTGTGGTTTTGTATGTTTTCTGCGTGTTATGCATGTGTGATTGTGATACGTGTCTGGCTGTGTTGGAGAGGCTGTCTGTGTTGTTGGTTATGTGTGTGAGGGAATATGTGTTATCGCCATGTGATTTTGCTTGTGGTTTCTGAGAAACGTGTGCCTTTATGTCCTGTGATGTTTGTGGTGTATGCTGTTTCGTATGTTATGCTTTTTGCATGTTGAGTTTGCATTCTCTATGGCTTTGTGTTTGTGGGTGTTGACTTGTGTTTATTGTGGTTATTCCTTGTGTGTGTGCTGTGTGGCTTTATGTGTGGTATGTTGTGTTTGCATCGGACTGTGTGCTGTGTTGTTAATGCAGGATGTTATGTGTGTTATGAGGTGTGATGTATAAATTGCGTGTGATGATTTTGTGTGTGTTGTGTGATGTATTCTGTAATTTGTGTGTTGTGGTAATGTATTGATGTTGTTTCCTTTAATGTGTGTGTTGTGTGTGCAATGTTTGTGTTGTGCGTCTTTTTGTGTGGTCTTTCGTGTTTGTTGGATTTTGTGTTATGTGTGAGGTGCGTCGTTTGTGTATAATGTAATACGTGGTTTGTGGTGTTTGTTGTGTGTTTGTGTGTGTATTGTGTGTTGTGTTACATTTTGCATGCTCTGTTATTGTGTGTTTTCTGCCCTGATGTCTGTGATCTGTTGGTTTAATGTGCATGGCAGTGTCTATGTGGTTTTGTGTGTCTTTCCTGTGCGTTGTGTACTTTCTGCGCTGTGACTGGTGTGTAAGTGATGTGTGCAGTTTGGGTAGTTTGTTGTTTGTAAGGTATGTTCTCTGTGTATTTCTCTGTGGAGTGCTGTGTGACTGGTGTGTTTGTGGGTGGTCCTGTGTAGGGTGTTGTGTGCTTGGAGTGTGTCTTTGTGTGTTGTGTGTTTGGCGTCTTTTTTGTAGCATGTTGTGTTCGTGGTCGGGAATGTTATGTGGTCTGTGAATGGTTTTCTGTTTCACGTTTAGTGTGTGATGTGACCGCACGTGTGTCGCGTGATGTGCAATGTATTGTGCTCTCAGTTGCATGTGTGTTGTGCTTATTCTTATCTGTTTTGCGTACTGTGCTTGTGCTGTGTCATCTGTGTGTTATACGTGTTGTGTGGGATATTGTGCGCTGTGTCCGATATGCTTTGTATATATGTTGTGAGCTTTGCATTGTGCGTTCTGTGAGGCCCTGCGTGCTGCATGTTTTATGTGTGTTTTGTGTGATGTGTGCAGTCTTTGAAATGTGTTTCATAAACTCGGTGTTCGTTGTGTTGCGGTTTGCGTATTTTTTGCATGTCTTTTCGCACGTGTTGTGTGTGGTGCGAGTTTTGCGTGTGGTTGTGATTTGCATGTGTTTGTGTTTGACAGGTCGTGTGTGGGGTTCACTGTTTGAGTGTTGAGTGTAATTTGTGACGTGTGTACTGCGTGTGGTCATGCTTGGACATTGTCCCACACTGTTTGTGTTGTGTTTACTCTGAGAACTGTGGTTCACGTGCATTGTGTGCAGTTATGTGCTTGGTGTGTGTGGGGTTTGTTGTTTAGTGTGATGTGCTGTTTGCGTGTTGAGAGGTTGTATGTAAACTGTTTCTGCATGTTGTGGGTGTTCTGCGTGTGTGCCGTATGTGTTGTGTTGGCCCTTTCCATGTGTGTTGTGTGTGGATGGGTGTGTTGCATGTTCTGTGTGTGTTGTTCTATGTGTGTTTTCCATGTGTGTTGTATGAACTGTGTGTTGCTTGTGCTAACCGTTGTGATGTACATTTTTGTGTGCGTTGTGTTGTGTGTGCTGAGTGTCGTTTTGTTTCTTTGTTTTCTGTCTTGGTGTGTGTTATGTGCTTTGTGTTTTTGACTGTGTATTGTGTGTTTGACCTGTGTTGTGCTTTTTGCGTTTGTTTGTGTAGTGTGCTGTTTTGTGTTGTCGGTATACGGCAGTGAATGATTTGCGGCATTTGTTTCGTGATTCTGGGTGTATTCTGTTTTGCTATGCTGTGTGTGCTCTATGTTCTTGTGTGTTTTGCGTTGTGCTGTCTGTGATCTGTGGGTCTTCTTTATTTTCTGGGTGTTGTGTGTTGTCCGTGTTGTGTGTGTTGAGTATGTACTATGTGTGGCATGGGTTCTTTACTGCTTGTTGAGTGCATTGTTCTGTGTAATTTTCTCTGTGTGGCGTGCAGTGTGTGATGTGTGTGGTTGTGAGATGCGTGTTGTGTGCATTGAGTGGTTCTCTGTGCGTTGAATATTTCCTCACTTTTGATGAATTTTCCATTGGTGTTTGTATATGTTGTGTACGTGCTACGTGCGTTATGGGTCCATTGCTGCTCGTTGAGTACATAGCTCTTTGTAATTTTCTCTGCGTGGCATGCAATGTGTGATGGGTGTGGTTGTGAGTTGCGTGTTGTGTGCATTGAGTGGTTCTTTGTATGTTGTACATTTTGTCATTTTCGATGAGTTACATCCATTGGTGTTTGTAATAGGTTCTGTGTTTTGTCTATGGCTTCCGGTGTCCTGTTTCGTGTATAATTTGTCGGGTCTTTCTGTTGTCTGTCGTGTTATGTACTGCGTTCTGGGTTGTGTGAGCGCTTGTGTGTATGCTTTCTGTGCATCACGTACAGGGGGATGTTGGGTGGTCTGTGTATTTTGAGCATTCTGTGTGATGTTAGTTTTGCGTTGTGTCTGAAGTGTTCTGTGAGTGTGTATTCTGTGTGTGTGCCGGTGTGTTTTGTTGCGTGCTGTCTGCGTGCGTGTCTTTGGTTGCTCTATACTGTCTGCTTGTGGCTGTGTGTGTTGTGTGTAGTGCTTTATAAGTGTGTTGTGTGTGCTCTTGTTGGTTGTGTGGATTTGTATGTGTTGTGTCTGTTTTATGTGTGTGATTGTGTTTTGTGTGTGGTTGTGTTAGAGAGGTTGTGTGTGTGTTTGGCTGAGCTTTGCACATGACGTGAGATGTGTTGACTGTGTGCGGTTTTGCTTGCTTAGTATGTCTCACGGTGTCTGCAGTATGCAGTCTGTGCAATGGTTTTCGTGTGTGTTGTGAGCATTTATGTGCCATGAGGTGTGTGATGTGTGTCTTGTGACTCTTGTTTCTCATGTTTCTGTGTTGTGCTCCTGTGTGAGGATGTATACGTGGTGTGTCTGCGTGGTTGTGTTTGTAGCATGTCGTGTGAGAAATGTGTGCAATTTGTCTTCCTTGTTGGTTATGTGTGTTTGCCTAGGGATTTGTGAGTGTTGTGTGTTTTCCGTGTGTAATTGTGATTTGGGTGTGGCTGTGTTTGAGTGGTGATGTGTGTGTGGTTGTTGTGTTTTTGATGTGAGAAATGTCATCTGTGTGTGGTTGTGTTTGTTTAGTGTGTCTCATGGAGTGTGGTGCATGTACCCTCACAAAGTGATTTGTGTGTTTTTGGAGAAATTCGTGCTCTACTGTGTCTGGTGTGTGCCCTGTGACATGTTATTTTTTGAGTTTTGTGTGTGTGTGCATAGCATAGAGGTGCCCATGTGTACATGTTTGTGGGTGCCTGTGTGCGGTTGTGTGTGTAGTGTTAGAAAAGTGTGCTTTCTGCTTTTATTGTTGGTTGTTTGCTTTACGTGTGGTTTTGTATGTTTTCTGCGTGTTATGCGTGTGTGATTGTGATACGTGTCTGGCTGTGTTGGAGAGGCTGTCTGTGTTGTTGGTTATGTGTGTGAGGGAATATGTGTTATCGCCATGTGGTTTTGCTTGTGGTTTCTGAGAAACGTGTGCCTTTATGTCCTGTGATGTTTGTGGTGTATGCTGTTTCGTATGTTATGCTTTTTGCATGTTGAGTTTGCATTCTCTATGGCTTTGTGTTTGTGGGTGTTGACTTGTGTTTATTGTGGTTATTCCTTCTGTGTGTGCTGTGTGGCTTTATGTGTGGTATGTTGTGTTTGCATCGGACTGTGTGCTGTGTTGTTAATGCAGGATGTTGTGTGTGTTATGAGGTGTGATGTATAAATTGCGTGTGATGATTTTGTGTGTGTTGTGTGATGTATTCTGTAATTTGTGTGTTGTGGTAATGTATTGATGTTGTTTCCTTTAATGTGTGTGTTGTGTGTGCAATGTTTGTGTTGTGCGTCTTTTTGTGTGGTCTTTCGTGTTTGTTGGATTTTGTGTTATGTGTGAGGTGCGTCGTTTGTGTATAATGTAATACGTGGTTTGTGGTGTTTGTTGTGTGTTTGTGTGTGTATTGTGTGTTGTGTTACATTTTGCATGCTCTGTTATTGTGTGTTTTCTGCCCTGATGTCTGTGATCTGTTGGTTTAATGTGCATGGCAGTGTCTATGTGGTTTTGTGTGTCTTTCCTGTGCGTTGTGTACTTTCTGCGCTGTGACTGGTGTGTAAGTGATGTGTGCAGTTTGGGTAGTTTGTTGTTTGTAAGGTATGTTCTCTGTGTATTTCTCTGTGGAGTGCTGTGTGACTGGTGTGTTTGTGGGTGGTCCTGTGTAGGGTGTTGTGTGCTTGGAGTGTGTCTTTGTGTGTTGTGTGTTTGGCGTCTTTTTTGTAGCATGTTGTGTTCGTGGTCGGGAATGTTATGTGGTCTGTGAATGGTTTTCTGTTTCACGTTTAGTGTGTGATGTGACCGCACGTGTGTCGCGTGATGTGCAATGTATTGTGCTCTCAGTTGCATGTGTGTTGTGCTTATTCTTATCTGTTTTGCGTACTGTGCTTGTGCTGTGTCATCTGTGTGTTATACGTGTTGTGTGGGATATTGTGCGCTGTGTCCGATATGCTTTGTATATATGTTGTGAGCTTTGCATTGTGCGTTCTGTGAGGCCCTGCGTGCTGCATGTTTTATGTGTGTTTTGTGTGATGTGTGCAGTCTTTGAAATGTGTTTCATAAACTCGGTGTTCGTTGTGTTGCGGTTTGCGTATTTTTTGCATGTCTTTTCGCACGTGTTGTGTGTGGTGCGAGTTTTGCGTGTGGTTGTGATTTGCGTGTGTTTGTGTTTGACAGGTCGTGTGTGGGGTTCACTGTTTGAGTGTTGAGTGTAATTTGTGACGTGTGTACTGCGTGTGGTCATGCTTGGACATTGTCCCACACTGTTTGTGTTGTGTTTACTCTGAGAACTGTGGTTCACGTGCATTGTGTGCAGTTATGTGCTTGGTGTGTGTGGGGTTTGTTGTTTAGTGTGATGTGCTGTTTGCGTGTTGAGAGGTTGTATGTAAACTGTTTCTGCATGTTGTGGGTGTTCTGCGTGTGTGCCGTATGTGTTGTGTTGGCCCTTTCCATGTGTGTTGTGTGTGGATGGGTGTGTTGCATGTTCTGTGTGTGTTGTTCTATGTGTGTTTTCCATGTGTGTTGTATGAACTGTGTGTTGCTTGTGCTAACCGTTGTGATGTACATTTTTGTGTGCGTTGTGTTGTGTGTGCTGAGTGTCGTTTTGTTTCTTTGTTTTCTGTCTTGGTGTGTGTTATGTGCTTTGTGTTTTTGACTGCGTATTGTGTGTTTGACCTGTGTTGTGCTTTTTGCGTTTGTTTGTGTAGTGTGCTGTTTTGTGTTGTCGGTATACGGCAGTGAATGATTTGCGGCATTTGTTTCGTGATTCTGGGTGTATTCTGTTTTGCTATGCTGTGTGTGCTCTATGTTCTTGTGTGTTTTGCGTTGTGCTGTCTGTGATCTGTGGGTCTTGTTTATTTTCTGGGTGTTGTGTGTTGTCCGTGTTGTGTGTGTTTAGTATGTACTATGTGTGGCATGGGTTCTTTACTGCTTTTTGAGTGCATTGTTCTGTGTAATTTTCTCTGTGTGGCGTGCAGTGTGTGATGTGTGTGGTTGTGAGATGCGTGTTGTGTGCATTGAGTGGTTCTCTGTGCGTTGAATATTTCCTCACTTTTGATGAATTTTCCATTGGTGTTTGTATATGTTGTGTACGTGCTACGTGCGTTATGGGTCCATTGCTGCTCGTTGAGTACATAGCTCTTTGTAATTTTCTCTGCGTGGCATGCAATGTGTGATGGGTGTGGTTGTGAGTTGCGTGTTGTGTGCATTGAGTGGTTCTTTGTGTGTTGTACATTTTGTCATTTTCGATGAGTTACATCCATTGGTGTTTGTAATAGGTTCTGTGTTTTGTCTATGGCTTCCGGTGTCCTGCTTCGTGTATAATTTGTCGGGTCTTTCTGTTGTCTGTTGTGTTATGTACTGCGTTCTGGGTTGTGTGAGCGCTTGTGTGTATGCTTTCTGTGCATCACGTACAGGGGGATGTTGGGTGGTCTGTGTATTTTGAGCATTCTGTGTGATGTTAGTTTTGCGTTGTGTCTGAAGTGTTCTGTGAGTGTGTATTCTGTGTGTGTGCCGGTGTGTTTTGTTGCGTGCTGTCTGCGTGCGTGTCTTCGGTTGCTCTATACTGTCTGCTTGTGGCTGTGTGTGTTGTGTGTAGTGCTTTATAAGTGTGTTGTGTGTGCTCTTGTTGGTTGTGTGGATTTGTATGTGTTGTGTCTGTTTTATGTGTGTGATTGTGTTTTGTGTGTGGTTGTGTTCGAGAGGTTGTGTGTGTGTTTGGCTGAGCTTTGCACATGACGTGAGATGTGTTGACTGTGTGCGTTTTTGCTTGCTTAGTATGTCTCACGGTGTCTGCAGTATGCAGTCTGTGCAATGGTTTTCGTGTGTGTTGTGAGCATTTATGTGCCATGAGGTGTGTGATGTGTGTCTTGTGACTCTTGTTTCTCATGTTTCTGTGTTGTGCTCCTGTGTGAGGATGTATACGTGGTGTGTCTGCATAGTTGTGTTTGTAGCATGTCGTGTGAGAAATGTGTGCAATTTGTCTTCCTTGTTGGTTATGTGTGTTTGCCTAGGGATTTGTGAGTGTTGTGTGTTTTCCGTGTGTAATTGTGATTTGGGTGAGGCTGTGTTTGAGTGGTGATGTGTGTGTGGTTGTTGTGTTTTTGATGTGAGAAATGTCATCTGTGTGTGGTTGTGTTTGTTTAGTGTGTCTCATGGAGTGTGGTGCATGTACCCTCACAAAGTGATTTGTGTGTTTTTGGAGAAATTCGTGCTCTACTGTGTCTGGTGTGTGCCCTGTGACATGTTATTTTTTGAGTTTTGTGTGTGTGTGCATAGCATAGAGGTGCCCATGTGTACATGTTTGTGGGTGCCTGTGTGCGGTTGTGTGTGTAGTGTTAGAAAAGTGTGCTTTCTGCTTTTATTGTTGGTTGTTTGCTTTACGTGTGGTTTTGTATGTTTTCTGCGTGTTATGCATGTGTGATTGTGATACGTGTCTGGCTGTGTTGGAGAGGCTGTCTGTGTTGTTGGTTATGTGTGTGAGGGAATATGTGTTATCGCCATGTGATTTTGCTTGTGGTTTCTGAGAAACGTGTGCCTTTATGTCCTGTGATGTTTGTGGTGTATGCTGTTTCGTATGTTATGCTTTTTGCATGTTGAGTTTGCATTCTCTATGGCTTTGTGTTTGTGGGTGTTGACTTGTGTTTATTGTGGTTATTCCTTGTGTGTGTGCTGTGTGGCTTTATGTGTGGTATGTTGTGTTTGCATCGGACTGTGTGCTGTGTTGTTAATGCAGGATGTTATGTGTGTTATGAGGTGTGATGTATAAATTGCGTGTGATGATTTTGTGTGTGTTGTGTGATGTATTCTGTAATTTGTGTGTTGTGGTAATGTATTGATGTTGTTTCCTTTAATGTGTGTGTTGTGTGTGCAATGTTTGTGTTGTGCGTCTTTTTGTGTGGTCTTTCGTGTTTGTTGGATTTTGTGTTATGTGTGAGGTGCGTCGTTTGTGTATAATGTAATACGTGGTTTGTGGTGTTTGTTGTGTGTTTGTGTGTGTATTGTGTGTTGTGTTACATTTTGCATGCTCTGTTATTGTGTGTTTTCTGCCCTGATGTCTGTGATCTGTTGGTTTAATGTGCATGGCAGTGTCTATGTGGTTTTGTGTGTCTTTCCTGTGCGTTGTGTACTTTCTGCGCTGTGACTGGTGTGTAAGTGATGTGTGCAGTTTGGGTAGTTTGTTGTTTGTAAGGTATGTTCTCTGTGTATTTCTCTGTGGAGTGCTGTGTGACTGGTGTGTTTGTGGGTGGTCCTGTGTAGGGTGTTGTGTGCTTGGAGTGTGTCTTTGTGTGTTGTGTGTTTGGCGTCTTTTTTGTAGCATGTTGTGTTCGTGGTCGGGAATGTTATGTGGTCTGTGAATGGTTTTCTGTTTCACGTTTAGTGTGTGATGTGACCGCACGTGTGTCGCGTGATGTGCAATGTATTGTGCTCTCAGTTGCATGTGTGTTGTGCTTATTCTTATCTGTTTTGCGTACTGTGCTTGTGCTGTGTCATCTGTGTGTTATACGTGTTGTGTGGGATATTGTGCGCTGTGTCCGATATGCTTTGTATATATGTTGTGAGCTTTGCATTGTGCGTTCTGTGAGGCCCTGCGTGCTGCATGTTTTATGTGTGTTTTGTGTGATGTGTGCAGTCTTTGAAATGTGTTTCATAAACTCGGTGTTCGTTGTGTTGCGGTTTGCGTATTTTTTGCATGTCTTTTCGCACGTGTTGTGTGTGGTGCGAGTTTTGCGTGTGGTTGTGATTTGCATGTGTTTGTGTTTGACAGGTCGTGTGTGGGGTTCACTGTTTGAGTGTTGAGTGTAATTTGTGACGTGTGTACTGCGTGTGGTCATGCTTGGACATTGTCCCACACTGTTTGTGTTGTGTTTACTCTGAGAACTGTGGTTCACGTGCATTGTGTGCAGTTATGTGCTTGGTGTGTGTGGGGTTTGTTGTTTAGTGTGATGTGCTGTTTGCGTGTTGAGAGGTTGTATGTAAACTGTTTCTGCATGTTGTGGGTGTTCTGCGTGTGTGCCGTATGTGTTGTGTTGGCCCTTTCCATGTGTGTTGTGTGTGGATGGGTGTGTTGCATGTTCTGTGTGTGTTGTTCTATGTGTGTTTTCCATGTGTGTTGTATGAACTGTGTGTTGCTTGTGCTAACCGTTGTGATGTACATTTTTGTGTGCGTTGTGTTGTGTGTGCTGAGTGTCGTTTTGTTTCTTTGTTTTCTGTCTTGGTGTGTGTTATGTGCTTTGTGTTTTTGACTGTGTATTGTGTGTTTGACCTGTGTTGTGCTTTTTGCGTTTGTTTGTGTAGTGTGCTGTTTTGTGTTGTCGGTATACGGCAGTGAATGATTTGCGGCATTTGTTTCGTGGTTCTGGGTGTATTCTGTTTTGCTATGCTGTGTGTGCTCTATGTTCTTGTGTGTTTTGCGTTGTGCTGTCTGTGATCTGTGGGTCTTCTTTATTTTCTGGGTGTTGTGTGTTGTCCGTGTTGTGTGTGTTGAGTATGTACTATGTGTGGCATGGGTTCTTTACTGCTTGTTGAGTGCATTGTTCTGTGTAATTTTCTCTGTGTGGCGTGCAGTGTGTGATGTGTGTGGTTGTGAGATGCGTGTTGTGTGCATTGAGTGGTTCTCTGTGCGTTGAATATTTCCTCACTTTTGATGAATTTTCCATTGGTGTTTGTATATGTTGTGTACGTGCTACGTGCGTTATGGGTCCATTGCTGCTCGTTGAGTACATAGCTCTTTGTAATTTTCTCTGCGTGGCATGCAATGTGTGATGGGTGTGGTTGTGAGTTGCGTGTTGTGTGCATTGAGTGGTTCTTTGTGTGTTGTACATTTTGTCATTTTCGATGAGTTACATCCATTGGTGTTTGTAATAGGTTCTGTGTTTTGTCTATGGCTTCCGGTGTCCTGTTTCGTGTATAATTTGTCGGGTCTTTCTGTTGTCTGTCGATTTATGTACTGCGTTCTGGGTTGTGTGAGCGCTTGTGTGTATGCTTTCTGTGCATCACGTACAGGGGGATGTTGGGTGGTCTGTGTATTTTGAGCATTCTGTGTGATGTTAGTTTTGCGTTGTGTCTGAAGTGTTCTGTGAGTGTGTATTCTGTGTGTGTGCCGGTGTGTTTTGTTGCGTGCTGTCTGCGTGCGTGTCTTTGGTTGCTCTATACTGTCTGCTTGTGGCTGTGTGTGTTGTGTGTAGTGCTTTATAAGTGTGTTGTGTGTGCTCTTGTTGGTTGTGTGGATTTGTATGTGTTGTGTCTGTTTTATGTGTGTGATTGTGTTTTGTGTGTGGTTGTGTTCGAGAGGTTGTGTGTGTGTTTGGCTGAGCTTTGCACATGACGTGAGATGTGTTGACTGTGTGCGGTTTTGCTTGCTTAGTATGTCTCACGGTGTCTGCAGTATGCAGTCTGTGCAATGGTTTTCGTGTGTGTTGTGAGCATTTATGTGCCATGAGGTGTGTGATGTGTGTCTTGTGACTCTTGTTTCTCATGTTTCTGTGTTGTGCTCCTGTGTGAGGATGTATACGTGGTGTGTCTGCGTGGTTGTGTTTGTAGCATGTCGTGTGAGAAATGTGTGCAATTTGTCTTCCTTGTTGGTTATGTGTGTTTGCCTAGGGATTTGTGAGTGTTGTGTGTTTTCCGTGTGTAATTGTGATTTGGGTGTGGCTGTGTTTGAGTGGTGATGTGTGTGTGGTTGTTGTGTTTTTGATGTGAGAAATGTCATCTGTGTGTGGTTGTGTTTGTTTAGTGTGTCTCATGGAGTGTGGTGCATGTACCCTCACAAAGTGATTTGTGTGTTTTTGGAGAAATTCGTGCTCTACTGTGTCTGGTGTGTGCCCTGTGACATGTTATTTTTTGAGTTTTGTGTGTGTGTGCATAGCATAGAGGTGCCCATGTGTACATGTTTGTGGGTGCCTGTGTGCGGTTGTGTGTGTAGTGTTAGAAAAGTGTGCTTTCTGCTTTTATTGTTGGTTGTTTGCTTTACGTGTGGTTTTGTATGTTTTCTGCGTGTTATGCGTGTGTGATTGTGATACGTGTCTGGCTGTGTTGGAGAGGCTGTCTGTGTTGTTGGTTATGTGTGTGAGGGAATATGTGTTATCGCCATGTGGTTTTGCTTGTGGTTTCTGAGAAACGTGTGCCTTTATGTCCTGTGATGTTTGTGGTGTATGCTGTTTCGTATGTTATGCTTTTTGCATGTTGAGTTTGCATTCTCTATGGCTTTGTGTTTGTGGGTGTTGACTTGTGTTTATTGTGGTTATTCCTTCTGTGTGTGCTGTGTGGCTTTATGTGTGGTATGTTGTGTTTGCATCGGACTGTGTGCTGTGTTGTTAATGCAGGATGTTGTGTGTGTTATGAGGTGTGATGTATAAATTGCGTGTGATGATTTTGTGTGTGTTGTGTGATGTATTCTGTAATTTGTGTGTTGTGGTAATGTATTGATGTTGTTTCCTTTAATGTGTGTGTTGTGTGTGCAATGTTTGTGTTGTGCGTCTTTTTGTGTGGTCTTTCGTGTTTGTTGGATTTTGTGTTATGTGTGAGGTGCGTCGTTTGTGTATAATGTAATACGTGGTTTGTGGTGTTTGTTGTGTGTTTGTGTGTGTATTGTGTGTTGTGTTACATTTTGCATGCTCTGTTATTGTGTGTTTTCTGCCCTGATGTCTGTGATCTGTTGGTTTAATGTGCATGGCAGTGTCTATGTGGTTTTGTGTGTCTTTCCTGTGCGTTGTGTACTTTCTGCGCTGTGACTGGTGTGTAAGTGATGTGTGCAGTTTGGGTAGTTTGTTGTTTGTAAGGTATGTTCTCTGTGTATTTCTCTGTGGAGTGCTGTGTGACTGGTGTGTTTGTGGGTGGTCCTGTGTAGGGTGTTGTGTGCTTGGAGTGTGTCTTTGTGTGTTGTGTGTTTGGCGTCTTTTTTGTAGCATGTTGTGTTCGTGGTCGGGAATGTTATGTGGTCTGTGAATGGTTTTCTGTTTCACGTTTAGTGTGTGATGTGACCGCACGTGTGTCGCGTGATGTGCAATGTATTGTGCTCTCAGTTGCATGTGTGTTGTGCTTATTCTTATCTGTTTTGCGTACTGTGCTTGTGCTGTGTCATCTGTGTGTTATACGTGTTGTGTGGGATATTGTGCGCTGTGTCCGATATGCTTTGTATATATGTTGTGAGCTTTGCATTGTGCGTTCTGTGAGGCCCTGCGTGCTGCATGTTTTATGTGTGTTTTGTGTGATGTGTGCAGTCTTTGAAATGTGTTTCATAAACTCAGTGTTCGTTGTGTTGCGGTTTGCGTATTTTTTGCATGTCTTTTCGCATGTGTTGTGTGTGGTGCGAGTTTTGCGTGTGGTTGTGATTTGCGTGTGTTTGTGTTTGACAGGTCGTGTGTGGGGTTCACTGTTTGAGTGTTGAGTGTAATTTGTGACGTGTGTACTGCGTGTGGTCATGCTTGGACATTGTCCCACACTGTTTGTGTTGTGTTTACTCTGAGAACTGTGGTTCACGTGCATTGTGTGCAGTTATGTGCTTGGTGTGTGTGGGGTTTGTTGTTTAGTGTGATGTGCTGTTTGCGTGTTGAGAGGTTGTATGTAAACTGTTTCTGCGTGTTGTGGGTGTTCTGCGTGTGTGCCGTATGTGTTGTGTTGGCACTTTCCATGTGTGTTGTGTGTGGATGGGTGTGTTGCATGTTCTGTGTGTGTTGTTCTATGTGTGTTTTCCATGTGTGTTGTATGAACTGTGTGTTGCTTGTGCTAACCGTTGTGATGTACATTTTTGTGTGCGTTGTGTTGTGTGTGCTGAGTGTCGTTTTGTTTCTTTGTTTTCTGTCTTGGTGTGTGTTATGTGCTTTGTGTTTTTGACTGTGTATTGTGTGTTTGACCTGTGTTGTGCTTTTTGCGTTTGTTTGTGTAGTGTGCTGTTTTGTGTTGTCGGTATACGGCAGTGAATGATTTGCGGCATTTGTTTCGTGATTCTGGGTGTATTCTGTTTTGCTATGCTGTGTGTGCTCTATGTTCTTGTGTGTTTTGCGTTGTGCTGTCTGTGATCTGTGGGTCTTGTTTATTTTCTGGGTGTTGTGTGTTGTCCGTGTTGTGTGTGTTGAGTATGTACTATGTGTGGCATGGGTTCTTTACTGCTTGTTGAGTGCATTGTTCTGTGTAATTTTCTCTGTGTGGCGTGCAGTGTGTGATGTGTGTGGTTGTGAGATGCGTGTTGTGTGCATTGAGTGGTTCTCTGTGCGTTGAATATTTCCTCACTTTTGATGAATTTTCCATTGGTGTTTGTATATGTTGTGTACGTACTACGTGCTTTATGGGTCCATTGCTGCTCGTTGAGTACATAGCTCTTTGTAATTTTCTCTGCGTGGCATGCAATGTGTGATGGGTGTGGTTGTGAGTTGCGTGTTGTGTGCATTGAGTGGTTCTTTGTGTGTTGTACATTTTGTCATTTTCGATGAGTTACATCCATTGGTGTTTGTAATAGGTTCTGTGTTTCGTCTGTGGCTTCCGGTGTCCTGTTTCGTGTATAATTTGTCGGGTCTTTCTGTTGTCTGTTGTGTTATGTACTGCGTTCTGGGTTGTGTGAGCGCTTGTGTCTATGCTTTCTGTGCATCACGTACAGGGGGATGTTGGGTGGTCTGTGTATTTTGAGCATTTTGTGTGTTGTTAGTTTTGCGTAGTGTCTGAAGTGTTCTGTGAGTGTGTATTCTGTGTGTGTGCCGGTGTGTTTTGTTGCGTGCTGTCTGCGTGTGTGTCTTCGGTTGCTCTATACTGTCTGCTTGTGGCTGTGTGTGTTGTGTGTAGTGCTTTATAAGTGTGTTGTGTGTGCTCTTGTTGGTTGTTTGTGGATTTGTATGTGTTGTGTCTGTTTTATGTGTGTGATTGTGTTTTGTGTGTGGTTGTGTTAGAGAGGTTGTGTGTGTGTTTGGCTGAGCTTTGCACATGACGTGAGATGTGTTGACTGTGTGCGGTTTTGCTTGTTTAGTATGTCTCACGGTGTGTGCAGTATGCAGTCTGTGCAATGGTTTTCGTGTGTGTTGTGAGCATTTATGTGCCATGAGGTGTGTGATGTGTGTCTTGTGACTCTTGTTTCTCATGTTTCTGTGTTGTGCTCCTGTGTGAGGATGTATACGTGGTGTGTCTGCATGGTTGTGTTTGTAGCATGTCGTGTGAGAAATGTGTGCATTTTGTCTTCCTTGTTGGTTATGTGTGTTTGCCTAGGGATTTGTGAGTGTTGTGTGTTTTCCGTGTGTAATTGTGATTTGGGTGAGGCTGTGTTTGAGTGGTGATGTGTGTGTGGTTGTTGTGTTTTTGATGTGAGAAATGTCATCTGTGTGTGGTTGTGTTTGTTTAGTGTGTCTCATGGAGTGTGGTGCATGTACCCTCACAAAGTGATTTGTGTGTTTTTGGAGAAATTCGTGCTCTACTGTGTCTGGTGTGTGCCCTGTGACATGTTATTTTTTGAGTTTTGTGTGTGTGTGCATAGCATAGAGGTGCCCATGTGTACATGTTTGTGGGTGCCTGTGTGCGGTTGTGTGTGTAGTGTTAGAAAAGTGTGCTTTCTGCTTTTATTGTTGGTTGTTTGCTTTACGTGTGGTTTTGTATGTTTTCTGCGTGTTATGCATGTGTGATTGTGATACGTGTCTGGCTGTGTTGGAGAGGCTGTCTGTGTTGTTGGTTATGTGTGTGAGGGAATATGTGTTATCGCCATGTGGTTTTGCTTGTGGTTTCTGAGAAACGTGTGCCTTTATGTCCTGTGATGTTTGTGGTGTATGCTGTTTCGTATGTTATGCTTTTTGCATGTTGAGTTTGCATTCTCTATGGCTTTGTGTTTGTGGGTGTTGACTTGTGTTTATTGTGGTTATTCCTTGTGTGTGTGCTGTGTGGCTTTATGTGTGGTATGTTGTGTTTGCATCGGACTGTGTGCTGTGTTGTTAATGCAGGATGTTGTGTGTGTTATGAGGTGTGATGTATAAATTGCGTGTGATGATTTTGTGTGTGTTGTGTGATGTATTCTGTAATTTGTGTGTTGTGGTAATGTATTGATGTTGTTTCCTTTAATGTGTGTGTTGTGTGTGCAATGTTTGTGTTGTGCGTCTTTTTGTGTGGTCTTTCGTGTTTGTTGGATTTTGTGTTATGTGTGAGGTGCGTCGTTTGTGTATAATGTAATACGTGGTTTGTGGTGTTTGTTGTGTGTTTGTGTGTGTATTGTGTGTTGTGTTACATTTTGCATGCTCTGTTATTGTGTGTTTTCTGCCCTGATGTCTGTGATCTGTTGGTTTAATGTGCATGGCAGTGTCTATGTGGTTTTGTGTGTCTTTCCTGTGCGTTGTGTACTTTCTGCGCTGTGACTGGTGTGTAAGTGATGTGTGCAGTTTGGGTAGTTTGTTGTTTGTAAGGTATGTTCTCTGTGTATTTCTCTGTGGAGTGCTGTGTGACTGGTGTGTTTGTGGGTGGTCCTGTGTAGGGTGTTGTGTGCTTGGAGTGTGTCTTTGTGTGTTGTGTGTTTGGCGTCTTTTTTGTAGCATGTTGTGTTCGTGGTCGGGAATGTTATGTGGTCTGTGAATGGTTTTCTGTTTCACGTTTAGTGTGTGATGTGACCGCACGTGTGTCGCGTGATGTGCAATGTATTGTGCTCTCAGTTGCATGTGTGTTGTGCTTATTCTTATCTGTTTTGCGTACTGTGCTTGTGTTGTGTCATCTGTGTGTTATACGTGTTGTGTGGGATATTGTGCGCTGTGTCCGATATGCTTTGCATATATGTTGTGAGCTTTGCATTGTGCGTTCTGTGAGGCCCTGCGTGCTGCATGTTTTATGTGTGTTTTGTGTGATGTGTGCAGTCTTTGAAATGTGTTTCATAAACTCGGTGTTCATTGTGTTGCGGTTTGCGTATTTTTTGCATGTCTTTTCGCACGTGTTGTGGGTGGTGCGAGTTTTGCGTGTGGTTGTGATTTGCGTGTGTTTGTGTTTGACAGGTCGTGTGTGGGGTTCACTGTTTGAGTGTTGAGTGTAATTTGTGACGTGTGTACTGCGTGTGGTCATGCTTGGACATTGTCCCACACTGTTTGTGTTGTGTTTACTCTGAGAACTGTGGTTCACGTGCATTGTGTGCAGTTATGTGCTCGGTGTGTGTGGGGTTTGTTGTTTAGTGTGATGTGCTGTTTGCGTGTTGAGAGGTTGTATGTAAACTGTTTCTGCATGTTGTGGGTGTTCTGCGTGTGTGCCGTATGTGTTGTGTTGGCCCTTTCCATGTGTGTTGTGTGTGGATGGGTGTGTTGCATGTTCTGTGTGTGTTGTTCTATGTGTGTTTTCCATGTGTGTTGTATGAACTGTGTGTTGCTTGAGCTAACCGTTGTGATGTACATTTTTGTGTGCGTTGTGTTGTGTGTGCTGAGTGTCGTTTTGTTTCTTTGTTTTCTGTCTTGGTGTGTGTTATGTGCTTTGTGTTTTTGACTGTGTATTGTGTGTTTGACCTGTGTTGTGCTTTTTGCGTTTGTTTGTGTAGTGTGCTGTTTTGTGTTGTCGGTATACGGCAGTGAATGATTTGCGGCATTTGTTTCGTGATTCTGGGTGTATTCTGTTTTGCTATGCTGTGTGTGCTCTATGTTCTTGTGTGTTTTGCGTTGTGCTGTCTGTGATCTGTGGGTCTTGTTTATTTTCTGGGTGTTGTGTGTTGTCCGTGTTGTGTGTGTTTAGTATGTACTATGTGTGGCATGGGTTCTTTACTGCTTGTTGAGTGCATTGTTCTGTGTAATTTTCTCTGTGTGGCGTGCAGTGTGTGATGTGTGTGGTTGTGAGATGCGTGTTGTGTGCATTGAGTGGTTCTCTGTGCGTTGAATATTTCCTCACTTTTGATGAATTTTCCATTGGTGTTTGTATATGTTGTGTACGTACTACGTGCTTTATGGGTCCATTGCTGCTCGTTGAGTACATAGCTCTTTGTAATTTTCTCTGCGTGGCATGCAATGTGTGATGGGTGTGGTTGTGAGTTGCGTGTTGTGTGCATTGAGTGGTTCTTTGTGTGTTGTACATTTTGTCATTTTCGATGAGTTACATCCATTGGTGTTTGTAATAGGTTCTGTGTTTCGTCTGTGGCTTCCGGTGTCCTGTTTCGTGTATAATTTGTCGGGTCTTTCTGTTGTCTGTTGTGTTATGTACTGCGTTCTGGGTTGTGTGAGCGCTTGTGTCTATGCTTTCTGTGCATCACGTACAGGGGGATGTTGGGTGGTCTGTGTATTTTGAGCATTCTGTGTGATGTTAGTTTTGCGTAGTGTCTGAAGTGTTCTGTGAGTGTGTATTCTGTGTGTGTGCCGGTGTGTTTTGTTGCGTGCTGTCTGCGTGTGTGTCTTCGGTTGCTCTATACTGTCTGCTTGTGGCTGTGTGTGTTGTGTGTAGTGCTTTATAAGTGTGTTGTGTGTGCTCTTGTTGGTTGTTTGTGGATTTGTATGTGTTGTGTCTGTTTTATGTGTGTGATTGTGTTTTGTGTGTGGTTGTGTTAGAGAGGTTGTGTGTGTGTTTGGCAGAGCTTTGCACATGACGTGAGATGTGTTGACTGTGTGCGGTTTTGCTTGTTTAGTATGTCTCACGGTGTGTGCAGTATGCAGTCTGTGCAATGGTTTTCGTGTGTGTTGTGAGCATTTATGTGCCATGAGGTGTGTGATGTGTGTCTTGTGACTCTTGTTTCTCATGTTTCTGTGTTGTGCTCCTGTGTGAGGATGTATACGTGGTGTGTCTGCATGGTTGTGTTTGTAGCATGTCGTGTGAGAAATGTGTGCATTTTGTCTTCCTTGTTGGTTATGTGTGTTTGCCTAGGGATTTGTGAGTGTTGTGTGTTTTCCGTGTGTAATTGTGATTTGGGTGTGGCTGTGTTTGAGTGGTGATGTGTGTGTGGTTGTTGTGTTTTTGATGTGAGAAATGTCATCTGTGTGTGGTTGTGTTTGTTTAGTGTGTCTCATGGAGTGTGGTGCATGTACCCTCACAAAGTGATTTGTGTGTTTTTGGAGAAATTCGTGCTCTACTGTGTCTGGTGTGTGCCCTGTGACATGTTATTTTTTGAGTTTTGTGTGTGTGTGCATAGCATAGAGGTGCCCATGTGTACATGTTTGTGGGTGCCTGTGTGCGGTTGTGTGTGTAGTGTTAGAAAAGTGTGCTTTCTGCTTTTATTGTTGGTTGTTTGCTTTACGTGTGGTTTTGTATGTTTTCTGCGTGTTATGCGTGTGTGATTGTGATACGTGTCTGGCTGTGTTGGAGAGGCTGTCTGTGTTGTTGGTTATGTGTGTGAGGGAATATGTGTTATCGCCATGTGGTTTTGCTTGTGGTTTCTGAGAAACGTGTGCCTTTATGTCCTGTGATGTTTGTGGTGTATGCTGTTTCGTATGTTATGCTTTTTGCATGTTGAGTTTGCATTCTCTATGGCTTTGTGTTTGTGGGTGTTGACTTGTGTTTATTGTGGTTATTCCTTCTGTGTGTGCTGTGTGGCTTTATGTGTGGTATGTTGTGTTTGCATCGGACTGTGTGCTGTGTTGTTAATGCAGGATGTTGTGTGTGTTATGAGGTGTGATGTATAAATTGCGTGTGATGATTTTGTGTGTGTTGTGTGATGTATTCTGTAATTTGTGTGTTGTGGTAATGTATTGATGTTGTTTCCTTTAATGTGTGTGTTGTGTGTGCAATGTTTGTGTTGTGCGTCTTTTTGTGTGGTCTTTCGTGTTTGTTGGATTTTGTGTTATGTGTGAGGTGCGTCGTTTGTGTATAATGTAATACGTGGTTTGTGGTGTTTGTTGTGTGTTTGTGTGTGTATTGTGTGTTGTGTTACATTTTGCATGCTCTGTTATTGTGTGTTTTCTGCCCTGATGTCTGTGATCTGTTGGTTTAATGTGCATGGCAGTGTCTATGTGGTTTTGTGTGTCTTTCCTGTGCGTTGTGTACTTTCTGCGCTGTGACTGGTGTGTAAGTGATGTGTGCAGTTTGGGTAGTTTGTTGTTTGTAAGGTATGTTCTCTGTGTATTTCTCTGTGGAGTGCTGTGTGACTGGTGTGTTTGTGGGTGGTCCTGTGTAGGGTGTTGTGTGCTTGGAGTGTGTCTTTGTGTGTTGTGTGTTTGGCGTCTTTTTTGTAGCATGTTGTGTTTGTGGTCGGGAATGTTATGTGGTCTGTGAATGGTTTTCTGTTTCACGTTTAGTGTGTGATGTGACCGCACGTGTGTCGCGTGATGTGCAATGTATTGTGCTCTCAGTTGCATGTGTGTTGTGCTTATTCTTATCTGTTTTGCGTACTGTGCTTGTGCTGTGTCATCTGTGTGTTATACGTGTTGTGTGGGATATTGTGCGCTGTGTCCGATATGCTTTGTATATATGTTGTGAGCTTTGCATTGTGCGTTCTGTGAGGCCCTGCGTGCTGCATGTTTTATGTGTGTTTTGTGTGATGTGTGCAGTCTTTGAAATGTGTTTCATAAACTCAGTGTTCGTTGTGTTGCGGTTTGCGTATTTTTTGCATGTCTTTTCGCATGTGTTGTGTGTGGTGCGAGTTTTGCGTGTGGTTGTGATTTGCGTGTGTTTGTGTTTGACAGGTCGTGTGTGGGGTTCACTGTTTGAGTGTTGAGTGTAATTTGTGACGTGTGTACTGCGTGTGGTCATGCTTGGACATTGTCCCACACTGTTTGTGTTGTGTTTACTCTGAGAACTGTGGTTCACGTGCATTGTGTGCAGTTATGTGCTTGGTGTGTGTGGGGTTTGTTGTTTAGTGTGATGTGCTGTTTGCGTGTTGAGAGGTTGTATGTAAACTGTTTCTGCGTGTTGTGGGTGTTCTGCGTGTGTGCCGTATGTGTTGTGTTGGCACTTTCCATGTGTGTTGTGTGTGGATGGGTGTGTTGCATGTTCTGTGTGTGTTGTTCTATGTGTGTTTTCCATGTGTGTTGTATGAACTGTGTGTTGCTTGTGCTAACCGTTGTGATGTACATTTTTGTGTGCGTTGTGTTGTGTGTGCTGAGTGTCGTTTTGTTTCTTTGTTTTCTGTCTTGGTGTGTGTTATGTGCTTTGTGTTTTTGACTGTGTATTGTGTGTTTGACCTGTGTTGTGCTTTTTGCGTTTGTTTGTGTAGTGTGCTGTTTTGTGTTGTCGGTATACGGCAGTGAATGATTTGCGGCATTTGTTTCGTGATTCTGGGTGTATTCTGTTTTGCTATGCTGTGTGTGCTCTATGTTCTTGTGTGTTTTGCGTTGTGCTGTCTGTGATCTGTGGGTCTTGTTTATTTTCTGGGTGTTGTGTGTTGTCCGTGTTGTGTGTGTTGAGTATGTACTATGTGTGGCATGGGTTCTTTACTGCTTGTTGAGTGCATTGTTCTGTGTAATTTTCTCTGTGTGGCGTGCAGTGTGTGATGTGTGTGGTTGTGAGATGCGTGTTGTGTGCATTGAGTGGTTCTCTGTGCGTTGAATATTTCCTCACTTTTGATGAATTTTCCATTGGTGTTTGTATATGTTGTGTACGTACTACGTGCTTTATGGGTCCATTGCTGCTCGTTGAGTACATAGCTCTTTGTAATTTTCTCTGCGTGGCATGCAATGTGTGATGGGTGTGGTTGTGAGTTGCGTGTTGTGTGCATTGAGTGGTTCTTTGTGTGTTGTACATTTTGTCATTTTCGATGAGTTACATCCATTGGTGTTTGTAATAGGTTCTGTGTTTCGTCTGTGGCTTCCGGTGTCCTGTTTCGTGTATAATTTGTCGGGTCTTTCTGTTGTCTGTTGTGTTATGTACTGCGTTCTGGGTTGTGTGAGCGCTTGTGTCTATGCTTTCTGTGCATCACGTACAGGGGGATGTTGGGTGGTCTGTGTATTTTGAGCATTTTGTGTGTTGTTAGTTTTGCGTAGTGTCTGAAGTGTTCTGTGAGTGTGTATTCTGTGTGTGTGCCGGTGTGTTTTGTTGCGTGCTGTCTGCGTGTGTGTCTTCGGTTGCTCTATACTGTCTGCTTGTGGCTGTGTGTGTTGTGTGTAGTGCTTTATAAGTGTGTTGTGTGTGCTCTTGTTGGTTGTTTGTGGATTTGTATGTGTTGTGTCTGTTTTATGTGTGTGATTGTGTTTTGTGTGTGGTTGTGTTAGAGAGGTTGTGTGTGTGTTTGGCTGAGCTTTGCACATGACGTGAGATGTGTTGACTGTGTGCGGTTTTGCTTGTTTAGTATGTCTCACGGTGTGTGCAGTATGCAGTCTGTGCAATGGTTTTCGTGTGTGTTGTGAGCATTTATGTGCCATGAGGTGTGTGATGTGTGTCTTGTGACTCTTGTTTCTCATGTTTCTGTGTTGTGCTCCTGTGTGAGGATGTATACGTGGTGTGTCTGCATGGTTGTGTTTGTAGCATGTCGTGTGAGAAATGTGTGCATTTTGTCTTCCTTGTTGGTTATGTGTGTTTGCCTAGGGATTTGTGAGTGTTGTGTGTTTTCCGTGTGTAATTGTGATTTGGGTGAGGCTGTGTTTGAGTGGTGATGTGTGTGTGGTTGTTGTGTTTTTGATGTGAGAAATGTCATCTGTGTGTGGTTGTGTTTGTTTAGTGTGTCTCATGGAGTGTGGTGCATGTACCCTCACAAAGTGATTTGTGTGTTTTTGGAGAAATTCGTGCTCTACTGTGTCTGGTGTGTGCCCTGTGACATGTTATTTTTTGAGTTTTGTGTGTGTGTGCATAGCATAGAGGTGCCCATGTGTACATGTTTGTGGGTGCCTGTGTGCGGTTGTGTGTGTAGTGTTAGAAAAGTGTGCTTTCTGCTTTTATTGTTGGTTGTTTGCTTTACGTGTGGTTTTGTATGTTTTCTGCGTGTTATGCATGTGTGATTGTGATACGTGTCTGGCTGTGTTGGAGAGGCTGTCTGTGTTGTTGGTTATGTGTGTGAGGGAATATGTGTTATCGCCATGTGGTTTTGCTTGTGGTTTCTGAGAAACGTGTGCCTTTATGTCCTGTGATGTTTGTGGTGTATGCTGTTTCGTATGTTATGCTTTTTGCATGTTGAGTTTGCATTCTCTATGGCTTTGTGTTTGTGGGTGTTGACTTGTGTTTATTGTGGTTATTCCTTGTGTGTGTGCTGTGTGGCTTTATGTGTGGTATGTTGTGTTTGCATCGGACTGTGTGCTGTGTTGTTAATGCAGGATGTTGTGTGTGTTATGAGGTGTGATGTATAAATTGCGTGTGATGATTTTGTGTGTGTTGTGTGATGTATTCTGTAATTTGTGTGTTGTGGTAATGTATTGATGTTGTTTCCTTTAATGTGTGTGTTGTGTGTGCAATGTTTGTGTTGTGCGTCTTTTTGTGTGGTCTTTCGTGTTTGTTGGATTTTGTGTTATGTGTGAGGTGCGTCGTTTGTGTATAATGTAATACGTGGTTTGTGGTGTTTGTTGTGTGTTTGTGTGTGTATTGTGTGTTGTGTTACATTTTGCATGCTCTGTTATTGTGTGTTTTCTGCCCTGATGTCTGTGATCTGTTGGTTTAATGTGCATGGCAGTGTCTATGTGGTTTTGTGTGTCTTTCCTGTGCGTTGTGTACTTTCTGCGCTGTGACTGGTGTGTAAGTGATGTGTGCAGTTTGGGTAGTTTGTTGTTTGTAAGGTATGTTCTCTGTGTATTTCTCTGTGGAGTGCTGTGTGACTGGTGTGTTTGTGGGTGGTCCTGTGTAGGGTGTTGTGTGCTTGGAGTGTGTCTTTGTGTGTTGTGTGTTTGGCGTCTTTTTTGTAGCATGTTGTGTTCGTGGTCGGGAATGTTATGTGGTCTGTGAATGGTTTTCTGTTTCACGTTTAGTGTGTGATGTGACCGCACGTGTGTCGCGTGATGTGCAATGTATTGTGCTCTCAGTTGCATGTGTGTTGTGCTTATTCTTATCTGTTTTGCGTACTGTGCTTGTGTTGTGTCATCTGTGTGTTATACGTGTTGTGTGGGATATTGTGCGCTGTGTCCGATATGCTTTGTATATATGTTGTGAGCTTTGCATTGTGCGTTCTGTGAGGCCCTGCGTGCTGCATGTTTTATGTGTGTTTTGTGTGATGTGTGCAGTCTTTGAAATGTGTTTCATAAACTCGGTGTTCATTGTGTTGCGGTTTGCGTATTTTTTGCATGTCTTTTCGCACGTGTTGTGGGTGGTGCGAGTTTTGCGTGTGGTTGTGATTTGCGTGTGTTTGTGTTTGACAGGTCGTGTGTGGGGTTCACTGTTTGAGTGTTGAGTGTAATTTGTGACGTGTGTACTGCGTGTGGTCATGCTTGGACATTGTCCCACACTGTTTGTGTTGTGTTTACTCTGAGAACTGTGGTTCACGTGCATTGTGTGCAGTTATGTGCTCGGTGTGTGTGGGGTTTGTTGTTTAGTGTGATGTGCTGTTTGCGTGTTGAGAGGTTGTATGTAAACTGTTTCTGCGTGTTGTGGGTGTTCTGCGTGTGTGCCGTATGTGTTGTGTTGGCACTTTCCATGTGTGTTGTGTGTGGATGGGTGTGTTGCATGTTCTGTGTGTGTTGTTCTATGTGTGTTTTCCATGTGTGTTGTATGAACTGTGTGTTGCTTGTGCTAACCGTTGTGATGTACATTTTTGTGTGCGTTGTGTTGTGTGTGCTGAGTGTCGTTTTGTTTCTTTGTTTTCTGTCTTGGTGTGTGTTATGTGCTTTGTGTTTTTGACTGTGTATTGTGTGTTTGACCTGTGTTGTGCTTTTTGCGTTTGTTTGTGTAGTGTGCTGTTTTGTGTTGTCGGTATACGGCAGTGAATGATTTGCGGCATTTGTTTCGTGATTCTGGGTGTATTCTATTTTGCTGTGCTGTGTGTGCTCTATGTTCTTGTGTGTTTTGCGTTGTGCTGTCTGTGATCTGTGGGTCTTGTTTATTTTCTGGGTGTTGTGTTTTGTCCGTGTTGTGTGTGTTGAGTATGTACTATGTGTGGCATGGGTTCTTTACTGCTTGTTGAGTGCATTGTTCTGTGTAATTTTCTCTGTGTGGCGTGCAATGTGTGATGTGTGTGGTTGTGAGATGCGTGTTGTGTGCATTGAGTGGTTCTCTGTGCGTTGAATATTTCCTCACTTTTGATGAATTTTCCATTGGTGTTTGTATATGCTGTGTACGTACTACGTGCGTTATGGGTCCATTGCTGCTCGTTGAGTACATAGCTCTTTGTAATTTTCTCTGCGTGGCATGCAATGTGTGATGGGTGTGGTTGTGAGTTGCGTGTTGTGTGCATTGAGTGGTTCTTTGTGTGTTGTACATTTTGTCATTTTCGATGAGTTACATCCATTGGTGTTTGTAATAGGTTCTGTGTTTCGTCTGTGGCTTCCGGTGTCCTGTTTCGTGTATAATTTGTCGGGTCTTTCTGTTGTCTGTTGTGTTATGTACTGCGTTCTGGGTTGTGTGAGCGCTTGTGTCTATGCTTTCTGTGCATCACGTACAGGGGGATGTTGGGTGGTCTGTGTATTTTGAGCATTCTGTGTGTTGTTAGTTTTGCGTTGTGTCTGAAGTGTTCTGTGAGTGTGTATTCTGTGTGTGTGCCGGTGTGTTTTGTTGCGTGCTGTCTGCGTGTGTGTCTTCGGTTGCTCTATACTGTCTGCTTGTGGCTGTGTGTGTTGTGTGTAGTGCTTTATAAGTGTGTTGTGTGTGCTCTTGTTGGTTGTGTGTGGATTTGTATGTGTTGTGTCTGTTTTATGTGTGTGATTGTGTTTTGTGTGTGGTTGTGTTAGAGAGGTTGTGTGTGTGTTTGGCTGAGCTTTGCACATGACGTGAGATGTGTTGACTATGTGCGGTTTTGCTTGTTTAGTATGTCTCACGGTGTGTGCAGTATGCAGTCTGTGCAATGGTTTTCGTGTGTGTTGTGAGCATTTATGTGCCATGAGGTGTGTGATGTGTGTCTTGTGACTCTTGTTTCTCATGTTTCTGTGTTGTGCTCCTGTGTGAGGATGTATACGTGGTGTGTCTGCGTGGTTGTGTTTGTAGCATGTCGTGTGAGAAATGTGTGCAATTTGTCTTCCTTGTTGGTTATGTGTGTTTGCCTAGGGATTTGTGAGTGTTGTGTGTTTTCCGTGTGTAATTGTGATTTGGGTGTGGCTGTGTTTGAGTGGTGATGTGTGTGTGGTTGTTGTGTTTTTGATGTGAGAAATGTCATCTGTGTGTGGTTGTGTTTGTTTAGTGTGTCTCATGGAGTGTGGTGCATGTACCCTCACAAAGTGATTTGTGTGTTTTTGGAGAAATTCGTGCTCTACTGTGTCTGGTGTGTGCCCTGTGACATGTTATTTTTTGAGTTTTGTGTGTGTGTGCATAGCATAGAGGTGCCCATGTGTACATGTTTGTGGGTGCCTGTGTGCGGTTGTGTGTGTAGTGTTAGAAAAGTGTGCTTTCTGCTTTTATTGTTGGTTGTTTGCTTTACGTGTGGTTTTGTATGTTTTCTGCGTGTTATGCGTGTGTGATTGTGATACGTGTCTGGCTGTGTTGGAGAGGCTGTCTGTGTTGTTGGTTATGTGTGTGAGGGAATATGTGTTATCGCCATGTGGTTTTGCTTGTGGTTTCTGAGAAACGTGTGCCTTTATGTCCTGTGATGTTTGTGGTGTATGCTGTTTCGTATGTTATGCTTTTTGCATGTTGAGTTTGCATTCTCTATGGCTTTGTGTTTGTGGGTGTTGACTTGTGTTTATTGTGGTTATTCCTTGTGTGTGTGCTGTGTGGCTTTATGTGTGGTATGTTGTGTTTGCATCGGACTGTGTGCTGTGTTGTTAATGCAGGATGTTGTGTGTGTTATGAGGTGTGATGTATAAATTGCGTGTGATGATTTTGTGTGTGTTGTGTGATGTATTCTGTAATTTGTGTGTTGTGGTAATGTATTGATGTTGTTTCCTTTAATGTGTGTGTTGTGTGTGCAATGTTTGTGTTGTGCGTCTTTTTGTGTGGTCTTTCGTGTTTGTTGGATTTTGTGTTATGTGTGAGGTGCGTCGTTTGTGTATAATGTAATACGTGGTTTGTGGTGTTTGTTGTGTGTTTGTGTGTGTATTGTGTGTTGTGTTACATTTTGCATGCTCTGTTATTGTGTGTTTTCTGCCCTGATGTCTGTGATCTGTTGGTTTAATGTGCATGGCAGTGTCTATGTGGTTTTGTGTGTCTTTCCTGTGCGTTGTGTACTTTCTGCGCTGTGACTGGTGTGTAAGTGATGTGTGCAGTTTGGGTAGTTTGTTGTTTGTAAGGTATGTTCTCTGTGTATTTCTCTGTGGAGTGCTGTGTGACTGGTGTGTTTGTGGGTGGTCCTGTGTAGGGTGTTGTGTGCTTGGAGTGTGTCTTTGTGTGTTGTGTGTTTGGCGTCTTTTTTGTAGCATGTTGTGTTCGTGGTCGGGAATGTTATGTGGTCTGTGAATGGTTTTCTGTTTCACGTTTAGTGTGTGATGTGACCGCACGTGTGTCGCGTGATGTGCAATGTATTGTGCTCTCAGTTGCATGTGTGTTGTGCTTATTCTTATCTGTTTTGCGTACTGTGCTTGTGTTGTGTCATCTGTGTGTTATACGTGTTGTGTGGGATATTGTGCGCTGTGTCCGATATGCTTTGTACATATGTTGTGAGCTTTGCATTGTGCGTTCTGTGAGGCCCTGCGTGCTGCATGTTTTATGTGTGTTTTGTGTGATGTGTGCAGTCTTTGAAATGTGTTTCATAAACTCAGTGTTCGTTGTGTTGCGGTTTGCGTATTTTTTGCATGTCTTTTCGCATGTGTTGTGTGTGGTGCGAGTTTTGCGTGTGGTTGTGATTTGCGTGTGTTTGTGTTTGACAGGTCGTGTGTGGGGTTCACTGTTTGAGTGTTGAGTGTAATTTGTGACGTGTGTACTGCGTGTGGTCATGCTTGGACATTGTCCCACACTGTTTGTGTTGTGTTTACTCTGAGAACTGTGGTTCACGTGCATTGTGTGCAGTTATGTGCTTGGTGTGTGTGGGGTTTGTTGTTTAGTGTGATGTGCTGTTTGCGTGTTGAGAGGTTGTATGTAAACTGTTTCTGCATGTTGTGGGTGTTCTGCGTGTGTGCCGTATGTGTTGTGTTGGCACTTTCCATGTGTGTTGTGTGTGGATGGGTGTGTTGCATGTTCTGTGTGTGTTGTTCTATGTGTGTTTTCCATGTGTGTTGTATGAACTGTGTGTTGCTTGTGCTAACCGTTGTGATGTACATTTTTGTGTGCGTTGTGTTGTGTGTGCTGAGTGTCGTTTTGTTTCTTTGTTTTCTGTCTTGGTGTGTGTTATGTGCTTTGTGTTTTTGACTGTGTATTGTGTGTTTGACCTGTGTTGTGCTTTTTGCGTTTGTTTGTGTAGTGTGCTGTTTTGTGTTGTCGGTATACGGCAGTGAATGATTTGCGGCATTTGTTTCGTGATTCTGGGTGTATTCTGTTTTGCTATGCTGTGTGTGCTCTATGTTCTTGTGTGTTTTGCGTTGTGCTGTCTGTGATCTGTGGGTCTTGTTTATTTTCTGGGTGTTGTGTGTTGTCCGTGTTGTGTGTGTTGAGTATGTACTATGTGTGGCATGGGTTCTTTACTGCTTGTTGAGTGCATTGTTCTGTGTAATTTTCTCTGTGTGGCGTGCAGTGTGTGATGTGTGTGGTTGTGAGATGCGTGTTGTGTGCATTGAGTGGTTCTCTGTGCGTTGAATATTTCCTCACTTTTGATGAATTTTCCATTGGTGTTTGTATATGTTGTGTACGTACTACGTGCTTTATGGGTCCATTGCTGCTCGTTGAGTACATAGCTCTTTGTAATTTTCTCTGCGTGGCATGCAATGTGTGATGGGTGTGGTTGTGAGTTGCGTGTTGTGTGCATTGAGTGGTTCTTTGTGTGTTGTACATTTTGTCATTTTCGATGAGTTACATCCATTGGTGTTTGTAATAGGTTCTGTGTTTCGTCTGTGGCTTCCGGTGTCCTGTTTCGTGTATAATTTGTCGGGTCTTTCTGTTGTCTGTTGTGTTATGTACTGCGTTCTGGGTTGTGTGAGCGCTTGTGTCTATGCTTTCTGTGCATCACGTACAGGGGGATGTTGGGTGGTCTGTGTATTTTGAGCATTTTGTGTGTTGTTAGTTTTGCGTAGTGTCTGAAGTGTTCTGTGAGTGTGTATTCTGTGTGTGTGCCGGTGTGTTTTGTTGCGTGCTGTCTGCGTGTGTGTCTTCGGTTGCTCTATACTGTCTGCTTGTGGCTGTGTGTGTTGTGTGTAGTGCTTTATAAGTGTGTTGTGTGTGCTCTTGTTGGTTGTTTGTGGATTTGTATGTGTTGTGTCTGTTTTATGTGTGTGATTGTGTTTTGTGTGTGGTTGTGTTAGAGAGGTTGTGTGTGTGTTTGGCTGAGCTTTGCACATGACGTGAGATGTGTTGACTGTGTGCGGTTTTGCTTGTTTAGTATGTCTCACGGTGTGTGCAGTATGCAGTCTGTGCAATGGTTTTCGTGTGTGTTGTGAGCATTTATGTGCCATGAGGTGTGTGATGTGTGTCTTGTGACTCTTGTTTCTCATGTTTCTGTGTTGTGCTCCTGTGTGAGGATGTATACGTGGTGTGTCTGCATGGTTGTGTTTGTAGCATGTCGTGTGAGAAATGTGTGCATTTTGTCTTCCTTGTTGGTTATGTGTGTTTGCCTAGGGATTTGTGAGTGTTGTGTGTTTTCCGTGTGTAATTGTGATTTGGGTGAGGCTGTGTTTGAGTGGTGATGTGTGTGTGGTTGTTGTGTTTTTGATGTGAGAAATGTCATCTGTGTGTGGTTGTGTTTGTTTAGTGTGTCTCATGGAGTGTGGTGCATGTACCCTCACAAAGTGATTTGTGTGTTTTTGGAGAAATTCGTGCTCTACTGTGTCTGGTGTGTGCCCTGTGACATGTTATTTTTTGAGTTTTGTGTGTTTGTGCATAGCATAGAGGTGCCCATGTGTACATGTTTGTGGGTGCCTGTGTGCGGTTGTGTGTGTAGTGTTAGAAAAGTGTGCTTTCTGCTTTTATTGTTGGTTGTTTGCTTTACGTGTGGTTTTGTATGTTTTCTGCGTGTTATGCATGTGTGATTGTGATACGTGTCTGGCTGTGTTGGAGAGGCTGTCTGTGTTGTTGGTTATGTGTGTGAGGGAATATGTGTTATCGCCATGTGGTTTTGCTTGTGGTTTCTGAGAAACGTGTGCCTTTATGTCCTGTGATGTTTGTGGTGTATGCTGTTTCGTATGTTATGCTTTTTGCATGTTGAGTTTGCATTCTCTATGGCTTTGTGTTTGTGGGTGTTGACTTGTGTTTATTGTGGTTATTCCTTGTGTGTGTGCTGTGTGGCTTTATGTGTGGTATGTTGTGTTTGCATCGGACTGTGTGCTGTGTTGTTAATGCAGGATGTTGTGTGTGTTATGAGGTGTGATGTATAAATTGCGTGTGATGATTTTGTGTGTGTTGTGTGATGTATTCTGTAATTTGTGTGTTGTGGTAATGTATTGATGTTGTTTCCTTTAATGTGTGTGTTGTGTGTGCAATGTTTGTGTTGTGCGTCTTTTTGTGTGGTCTTTCGTGTTTGTTGGATTTTGTGTTATGTGTGAGGTGCGTCGTTTGTGTATAATGTAATACGTGGTTTGTGGTGTTTGTTGTGTGTTTGTGTGTGTATTGTGTGTTGTGTTACATTTTGCATGCTCTGTTATTGTGTGTTTTCTGCCCTGATGTCTGTGATCTGTTGGTTTAATGTGCATGGCAGTGTCTATGTGGTTTTGTGTGTCTTTCCTGTGCGTTGTGTACTTTCTGCGCTGTGACTGGTGTGTAAGTGATGTGTGCAGTTTGGGTAGTTTGTTGTTTGTAAGGTATGTTCTCTGTGTATTTCTCTGTGGAGTGCTGTGTGACTGGTGTGTTTGTGGGTGGTCCTGTGTAGGGTGTTGTGTGCTTGGAGTGTGTCTTTGTGTGTTGTGTGTTTGGCGTCTTTTTTGTAGCATGTTGTGTTCGTGGTCGGGAATGTTATGTGGTCTGTGAATGGTTTTCTGTTTCACGTTTAGTGTGTGATGTGACCGCACGTGTGTCGCGTGATGTGCAATGTATTGTGCTCTCAGTTGCATGTGTGTTGTGCTTATTCTTATCTGTTTTGCGTACTGTGCTTGTGTTGTGTCATCTGTGTGTTATACGTGTTGTGTGGGATATTGTGCGCTGTGTCCGATATGCTTTGCATATATGTTGTGAGCTTTGCATTGTGCGTTCTGTGAGGCCCTGCGTGCTGCATGTTTTATGTGTGTTTTGTGTGATGTGTGCAGTCTTTGAAATGTGTTTCATAAACTCGGTGTTCATTGTGTTGCGGTTTGCGTATTTTTTGCATGTCTTTTCGCACGTGTTGTGGGTGGTGCGAGTTTTGCGTGTGGTTGTGATTTGCGTGTGTTTGTGTTTGACAGGTCGTGTGTGGGGTTCACTGTTTGAGTGTTGAGTGTAATTTGTGACGTGTGTACTGCGTGTGGTCATGCTTGGACATTGTCCCACACTGTTTGTGTTGTGTTTACTCTGAGAACTGTGGTTCACGTGCATTGTGTGCAGTTATGTGCTCGGTGTGTGTGGGGTTTGTTGTTTAGTGTGATGTGCTGTTTGCGTGTTGAGAGGTTGTATGTAAACTGTTTCTGCATGTTGTGGGTGTTCTGCGTGTGTGCCGTATGTGTTGTGTTGGCCCTTTCCATGTGTGTTGTGTGTGGATGGGTGTGTTGCATGTTCTGTGTGTGTTGTTCTATGTGTGTTTTCCATGTGTGTTGTATGAACTGTGTGTTGCTTGTGCTAACCGTTGTGATGTACATTTTTGTGTGCGTTGTGTTGTGTGTGCTGAGTGTCGTTTTGTTTCTTTGTTTTCTGTCTTGGTGTGTGTTATGTGCTTTGTGTTTTTGACTGTGTATTGTGTGTTTGACCTGTGTTGTGCTTTTTGCGTTTGTTTGTGTAGTGTGCTGTTTTGTGTTGTCGGTATACGGCAGTGAATGATTTGCGGCATTTGTTTCGTGATTCTGGGTGTATTCTGTTTTGCTATGCTGTGTGTGCTCTATGTTCTTGTGTGTTTTGCGTTGTGCTGTCTGTGATCTGTGGGTCTTGTTTATTTTCTGGGTGTTGTGTGTTGTCCGTGTTGTGTGTGTTTAGTATGTACTATGTGTGGCATGGGTTCTTTACTGCTTGTTGAGTGCATTGTTCTGTGTAATTTTCTCTGTGTGGCGTGCAGTGTGTGATGTGTGTGGTTGTGAGATGCGTGTTGTGTGCATTGAGTGGTTCTCTGTGCGTTGAATATTTCCTCACTTTTGATGAATTTTCCATTGGTGTTTGTATATGTTGTGTACGTACTACGTGCTTTATGGGTCCATTGCTGCTCGTTGAGTACATAGCTCTTTGTAATTTTCTCTGCGTGGCATGCAATGTGTGATGGGTGTGGTTGTGAGTTGCGTGTTGTGTGCATTGAGTGGTTCTTTGTGTGTTGTACATTTTGTCATTTTCGATGAGTTACATCCATTGGTGTTTGTAATAGGTTCTGTGTTTCGTCTGTGGCTTCCGGTGTCCTGTTTCGTGTATAATTTGTCGGGTCTTTCTGTTGTCTGTTGTGTTATGTACTGCGTTCTGGGTTGTGTGAGCGCTTGTGTCTATGCTTTCTGTGCATCACGTACAGGGGGATGTTGGGTGGTCTGTGTATTTTGAGCATTCTGTGTGATGTTAGTTTTGCGTAGTGTCTGAAGTGTTCTGTGAGTGTGTATTCTGTGTGTGTGCCGGTGTGTTTTGTTGTGTGCTGTCTGCGTGTGTGTCTTCGGTTGCTCTATACTGTCTGCTTGTGGCTGTGTGTGTTGTGTGTAGTGCTTTATAAGTGTGTTGTGTGTGCTCTTGTTGGTTGTTTGTGGATTTGTATGTGTTGTGTCTGTTTTATGTGTGTGATTGTGTTTTGTGTGTGGTTGTGTTAGAGAGGTTGTGTGTGTGTTTGGCAGAGCTTTGCACATGACGTGAGATGTGTTGACTGTGTGCGGTTTTGCTTGTTTAGTATGTCTCACGGTGTGTGCAGTATGCAGTCTGTGCAATGGTTTTCGTGTGTGTTGTGAGCATTTATGTGCCATGAGGTGTGTGATGTGTGTCTTGTGACTCTTGTTTCTCATGTTTCTGTGTTGTGCTCCTGTGTGAGGATGTATACGTGGTGTGTCTGCATGGTTGTGTTTGTAGCATGTCGTGTGAGAAATGTGTGCATTTTGTCTTCCTTGTTGGTTATGTGTGTTTGCCTAGGGATTTGTGAGTGTTGTGTGTTTTCCGTGTGTAATTGTGATTTGGGTGTGGCTGTGTTTGAGTGGTGATGTGTGTGTGGTTGTTGTGTTTTTGATGTGAGAAATGTCATCTGTGTGTGGTTGTGTTTGTTTAGTGTGTCTCATGGAGTGTGGTGCATGTACCCTCACAAAGTGATTTGTGTGTTTTTGGAGAAATTCGTGCTCTACTGTGTCTGGTGTGTGCCCTGTGACATGTTATTTTTTGAGTTTTGTGTGTGTGTGCATAGCATAGAGGTGCCCATGTGTACATGTTTGTGGGTGCCTGTGTGCGGTTGTGTGTGTAGTGTTAGAAAAGTGTGCTTTCTGCTTTTATTGTTGGTTGTTTGCTTTACGTGTGGTTTTGTATGTTTTCTGCGTGTTATGCGTGTGTGATTGTGATACGTGTCTGGCTGTGTTGGAGAGGCTGTCTGTGTTGTTGGTTATGTGTGTGAGGGAATATGTGTTATCGCCATGTGGTTTTGCTTGTGGTTTCTGAGAAACGTGTGCCTTTATGTCCTGTGATGTTTGTGGTGTATGCTGTTTCGTATGTTATGCTTTTTGCATGTTGAGTTTGCATTCTCTATGGCTTTGTGTTTGTGGGTGTTGACTTGTGTTTATTGTGGTTATTCCTTCTGTGTGTGCTGTGTGGCTTTATGTGTGGTATGTTGTGTTTGCATCGGACTGTGTGCTGTGTTGTTAATGCAGGATGTTATGTGTGTTATGAGGTGTGATGTATAAATTGCGTGTGATGATTTTGTGTGTGTTGTGTGATGTATTCTGTAATTTGTGTGTTGTGGTAATGTATTGATGTTGTTTCCTTTAATGTGTGTGTTGTGTGTGCAATGTTTGTGTTGTGCGTCTTTTTGTGTGGTCTTTCGTGTTTGTTGGATTTTGTGTTATGTGTGAGGTGCGTCGTTTGTGTATAATGTAATACGTGGTTTGTGGTGTTTGTTGTGTGTTTGTGTGTGTATTGTGTGTTGTGTTACATTTTGCATGCTCTGTTATTGTGTGTTTTCTGCCCTGATGTCTGTGATCTGTTGGTTTAATGTGCATGGCAGTGTCTATGTGGTTTTGTGTGTCTTTCCTGTGCGTTGTGTACTTTCTGCGCTGTGACTGGTGTGTAAGTGATGTGTGCAGTTTGGGTAGTTTGTTGTTTGTAAGGTATGTTCTCTGTGTATTTCTCTGTGGAGTGCTGTGTGACTGGTGTGTTTGTGGGTGGTCCTGTGTAGGGTGTTGTGTGCTTGGAGTGTGTCTTTGTGTGTTGTGTGTTTGGCGTCTTTTTTGTAGCATGTTGTGTTCGTGGTCGGGAATGTTATGTGGTCTGTGAATGGTTTTCTGTTTCACGTTTAGTGTGTGATGTGACCGCACGTGTGTCGCGTGATGTGCAATGTATTGTGCTCTCAGTTGCATGTGTGTTGTGCTTATTCTTATCTGTTTTGCGTACTGTGCTTGTGTTGTGTCATCTGTGTGTTATACGTGTTGTGTGGGATATTGTGCGCTGTGTCCGATATGCTTTGTATATATGTTGTGAGCTTTGCATTGTGCGTTCTGTGAGGCCCTGCGTGCTGCATGTTTTATGTGTGTTTTGTGTGATGTGTGCAGTCTTTGAAATGTGTTTCATAAACTCGGTGTTCATTGTGTTGCGGTTTGCGTATTTTTTGCATGTCTTTTCGCACGTGTTGTGGGTGGTGCGAGTTTTGCGTGTGGTTGTGATTTGCGTGTGTTTGTGTTTGACAGGTCGTGTGTGGGGTTCACTGTTTGAGTGTTGAGTGTAATTTGTGACGTGTGTACTGCGTGTGGTCATGCTTGGACATTGTCCCACACTGTTTGTGTTGTGTTTACTCTGAGAACTGTGGTTCACGTGCATTGTGTGCAGTTATGTGCTCGGTGTGTGTGGGGTTTGTTGTTTAGTGTGATGTGCTGTTTGCGTGTTGAGAGGTTGTATGTAAACTGTTTCTGCATGTTGTGGGTGTTCTGCGTGTGTGCCGTATGTGTTGTGTTGGCCCTTTCCATGTGTGTTGTGTGTGGATGGGTGTGTTGCATGTTCTGTGTGTGTTGTTCTATGTGTGTTTTCCATGTGTGTTGTATGAACTGTGTGTTGCTTGTGCTAACCGTTGTGATGTACATTTTTGTGTGCGTTGTGTTGTGTGTGCTGAGTGTCGTTTTGTTTCTTTGTTTTCTGTCTTGGTGTGTGTTATGTGCTTTGTGTTTTTGACTGTGTATTGTGTGTTTGACCTGTGTTGTGCTTTTTGCGTTTGTTTGTGTAGTGTGCTGTTTTGTGTTGTCGGTATACGGCAGTGAATGATTTGCGGCATTTGTTTCGTGATTCTGGGTGTATTCTGTTTTGCTATGCTGTGTGTGCTCTATGTTCTTGTGTGTTTTGCGTTGTGCTGTCTGTGATCTGTGGGTCTTGTTTATTTTCTGGGTGTTGTGTGTTGTCCGTGTTGTGTGTGTTTAGTATGTACTATGTGTGGCATGGGTTCTTTACTGCTTGTTGAGTGCATTGTTCTGTGTAATTTTCTCTGTGTGGCGTGCAGTGTGTGATGTGTGTGGTTGTGAGATGCGTGTTGTGTGCATTGAGTGGTTCTCTGTGCGTTGAATATTTCCTCACTTTTGATGAATTTTCCATTGGTGTTTGTATATGTTGTGTACGTACTACGTGCTTTATGGGTCCATTGCTGCTCGTTGAGTACATAGCTCTTTGTAATTTTCTCTGCGTGGCATGCAATGTGTGATGGGTGTGGTTGTGAGTTGCGTGTTGTGTGCATTGAGTGGTTCTTTGTGTGTTGTACATTTTGTCATTTTCGATGAGTTACATCCATTGGTGTTTGTAATAGGTTCTGTGTTTCGTCTGTGGCTTCCGGTGTCCTGTTTCGTGTATAATTTGTCGGGTCTTTCTGTTGTCTGTTGTGTTATGTACTGCGTTCTGGGTTGTGTGAGCGCTTGTGTCTATGCTTTCTGTGCATCACGTACAGGGGGATGTTGGGTGGTCTGTGTATTTTGAGCATTCTGTGTGATGTTAGTTTTGCGTAGTGTCTGAAGTGTTCTGTGAGTGTGTATTCTGTGTGTGTGCCGGTGTGTTTTGTTGTGTGCTGTCTGCGTGTGTGTCTTCGGTTGCTCTATACTGTCTGCTTGTGGCTGTGTGTGTTGTGTGTAGTGCTTTATAAGTGTGTTGTGTGTGCTCTTGTTGGTTGTTTGTGGATTTGTATGTGTTGTGTCTGTTTTATGTGTGTGATTGTGTTTTGTGTGTGGTTGTGTTAGAGAGGTTGTGTGTGTGTTTGGCAGAGCTTTGCACATGACGTGAGATGTGTTGACTGTGTGCGGTTTTGCTTGTTTAGTATGTCTCACGGTGTGTGCAGTATGCAGTCTGTGCAATGGTTTTCGTGTGTGTTGTGAGCATTTATGTGCCATGAGGTGTGTGATGTGTGTCTTGTGACTCTTGTTTCTCATGTTTCTGTGTTGTGCTCCTGTGTGAGGATGTATACGTGGTGTGTCTGCATGGTTGTGTTTGTAGCATGTCGTGTGAGAAATGTGTGCATTTTGTCTTCCTTGTTGGTTATGTGTGTTTGCCTAGGGATTTGTGAGTGTTGTGTGTTTTCCGTGTGTAATTGTGATTTGGGTGTGGCTGTGTTTGAGTGGTGATGTGTGTGTGGTTGTTGTGTTTTTGATGTGAGAAATGTCATCTGTGTGTGGTTGTGTTTGTTTAGTGTGTCTCATGGAGTGTGGTGCATGTACCCTCACAAAGTGATTTGTGTGTTTTTGGAGAAATTCGTGCTCTACTGTGTCTGGTGTGTGCCCTGTGACATGTTATTTTTTGAGTTTTGTGTGTGTGTGCATAGCATAGAGGTGCCCATGTGTACATGTTTGTGGGTGCCTGTGTGCGGTTGTGTGTGTAGTGTTAGAAAAGTGTGCTTTCTGCTTTTATTGTTGGTTGTTTGCTTTACGTGTGGTTTTGTATGTTTTCTGCGTGTTATGCGTGTGTGATTGTGATACGTGTCTGGCTGTGTTGGAGAGGCTGTCTGTGTTGTTGGTTATGTGTGTGAGGGAATATGTGTTATCGCCATGTGGTTTTGCTTGTGGTTTCTGAGAAACGTGTGCCTTTATGTCCTGTGATGTTTGTGGTGTATGCTGTTTCGTATGTTATGCTTTTTGCATGTTGAGTTTGCATTCTCTATGGCTTTGTGTTTGTGGGTGTTGACTTGTGTTTATTGTGGTTATTCCTTGTGTGTGTGCTGTGTGGCTTTATGTGTGGTATGTTGTGTTTGCATCGGACTGTGTGCTGTGTTGTTAATGCAGGATGTTATGTGTGTTATGAGGTGTGATGTATAAATTGCGTGTGATGATTTTGTGTGTGTTGTGTGATGTATTCTGTAATTTGTGTGTTGTGGTAATGTATTGATGTTGTTTCCTTTAATGTGTGTGTTGTGTGTGCAATGTTTGTGTTGTGCGTCTTTTTGTGTGGTCTTTCGTGTTTGTTGGATTTTGTGTTATGTGTGAGGTGCGTCGTTTGTGTATAATGTAATACGTGGTTTGTGGTGTTTGTTGTGTGTTTGTGTGTGTATTGTGTGTTGTGTTACATTTTGCATGCTCTGTTATTGTGTGTTTTCTGCCCTGATGTCTGTGATCTGTTGGTTTAATGTGCATGGCAGTGTCTATGTGGTTTTGTGTGTCTTTCCTGTGCGTTGTGTACTTTCTGCGCTGTGACTGGTGTGTAAGTGATGTGTGCAGTTTGGGTAGTTTGTTGTTTGTAAGGTATGTTCTCTGTGTATTTCTCTGTGGAGTGCTGTGTGACTGGTGTGTTTGTGGGTGGTCCTGTGTAGGGTGTTGTGTGCTTGGAGTGTGTCTTTGTGTGTTGTGTGTTTGGCGTCTTTTTTGTAGCATGTTGTGTTCGTGGTCGGGAATGTTATGTGGTCTGTGAATGGTTTTCTGTTTCACGTTTAGTGTGTGATGTGACCGCACGTGTGTCGCGTGATGTGCAATGTATTGTGCTCTCAGTTGCATGTGTGTTGTGCTTATTCTTATCTGTTTTGCGTACTGTGCTTGTGTTGTGTCATCTGTGTGTTATACGTGTTGTGTGGGATATTGTGCGCTGTGTCCGATATGCTTTGTATATATGTTGTGAGCTTTGCATTGTGCGTTCTGTGAGGCCCTGCGTGCTGCATGTTTTATGTGTGTTTTGTGTGATGTGTGCAGTCTTTGAAATGTGTTTCATAAACTCGGTGTTCATTGTGTTGCGGTTTGCGTATTTTTTGCATGTCTTTTCGCACGTGTTGTGGGTGGTGCGAGTTTTGCGTGTGGTTGTGATTTGCGTGTGTTTGTGTTTGACAGGTCGTGTGTGGGGTTCACTGTTTGAGTGTTGAGTGTAATTTGTGACGTGTGTACTGCGTGTGGTCATGCTTGGACATTGTCCCACACTGTTTGTGTTGTGTTTACTCTGAGAACTGTGGTTCACGTGCATTGTGTGCAGTTATGTGCTCGGTGTGTGTGGGGTTTGTTGTTTAGTGTGATGTGCTGTTTGCGTGTTGAGAGGTTGTATGTAAACTGTTTCTGCGTGTTGTGGGTGTTCTGCGTGTGTGCCGTATGTGTTGTGTTGGCACTTTCCATGTGTGTTGTGTGTGGATGGGTGTGTTGCATGTTCTGTGTGTGTTGTTCTATGTGTGTTTTCCATGTGTGTTGTATGAACTGTGTGTTGCTTGTGCTAACCGTTGTGATGTACATTTTTGTGTGCGTTGTGTTGTGTGTGCTGAGTGTCGTTTTGTTTCTTTGTTTTCTGTCTTGGTGTGTGTTATGTGCTTTGTGTTTTTGACTGTGTATTGTGTGTTTGACCTGTGTTGTGCTTTTTGCGTTTGTTTGTGTAGTGTGCTGTTTTGTGTTGTCGGTATACGGCAGTGAATGATTTGCGGCATTTGTTTCGTGATTCTGGGTGTATTCTATTTTGCTGTGCTGTGTGTGCTCTATGTTCTTGTGTGTTTTGCGTTGTGCTGTCTGTGATCTGTGGGTCTTGTTTATTTTCTGGGTGTTGTGTGTTGTCCGTGTTGTGTGTGTTGAGTATGTACTATGTGTGGCATGGGTTCTTTACTGCTTGTTGAGTGCATTGTTCTGTGTAATTTTCTCTGTGTGGCGTGCAATGTGTGATGTGTGTGGTTGTGAGATGCGTGTTGTGTGCATTGAGTGGTTCTCTGTGCGTTGAATATTTCCTCACTTTTGATGAATTTTCCATTGGTGTTTGTATATGCTGTGTACGTACTACGTGCGTTATGGGTCCATTGCTGCTCGTTGAGTACATAGCTCTTTGTAATTTTCTCTGCGTGGCATGCAATGTGTGATGGGTGTGGTTGTGAGTTGCGTGTTGTGTGCATTGAGTGGTTCTTTGTGTGTTGTACATTTTGTCATTTTCGATGAGTTACATCCATTGGTGTTTGTAATAGGTTCTGTGTTTCGTCTGTGGCTTCCGGTGTCCTGTTTCGTGTATAATTTGTCGGGTCTTTCTGTTGTCTGTTGTGTTATGTACTGCGTTCTGGGTTGTGTGAGCGCTTGTGTCTATGCTTTCTGTGCATCACGTACAGGGGGATGTTGGGTGGTCTGTGTATTTTGAGCATTCTGTGTGTTGTTAGTTTTGCGTTGTGTCTGAAGTGTTCTGTGAGTGTGTATTCTGTGTGTGTGCCGGTGTGTTTTGTTGCGTGCTGTCTGCGTGTGTGTCTTCGGTTGCTCTATACTGTCTGCTTGTGGCTGTGTGTGTTGTGTGTAGTGCTTTATAAGTGTGTTGTGTGTGCTCTTGTTGGTTGTGTGTGGATTTGTATGTGTTGTGTCTGTTTTATGTGTGTGATTGTGTTTTGTGTGTGGTTGTGTTAGAGAGGTTGTGTGTGTGTTTGGCTGAGCTTTGCACATGACGTGAGATGTGTTGACTATGTGCGGTTTTGCTTGTTTAGTATGTCTCACGGTGTGTGCAGTATGCAGTCTGTGCAATGGTTTTCGTGTGTGTTGTGAGCATTTATGTGCCATGAGGTGTGTGATGTGTGTCTTGTGACTCTTGTTTCTCATGTTTCTGTGTTGTGCTCCTGTGTGAGGATGTATACGTGGTGTGTCTGCGTGGTTGTGTTTGTAGCATGTCGTGTGAGAAATGTGTGCAATTTGTCTTCCTTGTTGGTTATGTGTGTTTGCCTAGGGATTTGTGAGTGTTGTGTGTTTTCCGTGTGTAATTGTGATTTGGGTGTGGCTGTGTTTGAGTGGTGATGTGTGTGTGGTTGTTGTGTTTTTGATGTGAGAAATGTCATCTGTGTGTGGTTGTGTTTGTTTAGTGTGTCTCATGGAGTGTGGTGCATGTACCCTCACAAAGTGATTTGTGTGTTTTTGGAGAAATTCGTGCTCTACTGTGTCTGGTGTGTGCCCTGTGACATGTTATTTTTTGAGTTTTGTGTGTGTGTGCATAGCATAGAGGTGCCCATGTGTACATGTTTGTGGGTGCCTGTGTGCGGTTGTGTGTGTAGTGTTAGAAAAGTGTGCTTTCTGCTTTTATTGTTGGTTGTTTGCTTTACGTGTGGTTTTGTATGTTTTCTGCGTGTTATGCGTGTGTGATTGTGATACGTGTCTGGCTGTGTTGGAGAGGCTGTCTGTGTTGTTGGTTATGTGTGTGAGGGAATATGTGTTATCGCCATGTGGTTTTGCTTGTGGTTTCTGAGAAACGTGTGCCTTTATGTCCTGTGATGTTTGTGGTGTATGCTGTTTCGTATGTTATGCTTTTTGCATGTTGAGTTTGCATTCTCTATGGCTTTGTGTTTGTGGGTGTTGACTTGTGTTTATTGTGGTTATTCCTTGTGTGTGTGCTGTGTGGCTTTATGTGTGGTATGTTGTGTTTGCATCGGACTGTGTGCTGTGTTGTTAATGCAGGATGTTGTGTGTGTTATGAGGTGTGATGTATAAATTGCGTGTGATGATTTTGTGTGTGTTGTGTGATGTATTCTGTAATTTGTGTGTTGTGGTAATGTATTGATGTTGTTTCCTTTAATGTGTGTGTTGTGTGTGCAATGTTTGTGTTGTGCGTCTTTTTGTGTGGTCTTTCGTGTTTGTTGGATTTTGTGTTATGTGTGAGGTGCGTCGTTTGTGTATAATGTAATACGTGGTTTGTGGTGTTTGTTGTGTGTTTGTGTGTGTATTGTGTGTTGTGTTACATTTTGCATGCTCTGTTATTGTGTGTTTTCTGCCCTGATGTCTGTGATCTGTTGGTTTAATGTGCATGGCAGTGTCTATGTGGTTTTGTGTGTCTTTCCTGTGCGTTGTGTACTTTCTGCGCTGTGACTGGTGTGTAAGTGATGTGTGCAGTTTGGGTAGTTTGTTGTTTGTAAGGTATGTTCTCTGTGTATTTCTCTGTGGAGTGCTGTGTGACTGGTGTGTTTGTGGGTGGTCCTGTGTAGGGTGTTGTGTGCTTGGAGTGTGTCTTTGTGTGTTGTGTGTTTGGCGTCTTTTTTGTAGCATGTTGTGTTCGTGGTCGGGAATGTTATGTGGTCTGTGAATGGTTTTCTGTTTCACGTTTAGTGTGTGATGTGACCGCACGTGTGTCGCGTGATGTGCAATGTATTGTGCTCTCAGTTGCATGTGTGTTGTGCTTATTCTTATCTGTTTTGCGTACTGTGCTTGTGTTGTGTCATCTGTGTGTTATACGTGTTGTGTGGGATATTGTGCGCTGTGTCCGATATGCTTTGTACATATGTTGTGAGCTTTGCATTGTGCGTTCTGTGAGGCCCTGCGTGCTGCATGTTTTATGTGTGTTTTGTGTGATGTGTGCAGTCTTTGAAATGTGTTTCATAAACTCAGTGTTCGTTGTGTTGCGGTTTGCGTATTTTTTGCATGTCTTTTCGCATGTGTTGTGTGTGGTGCGAGTTTTGCGTGTGGTTGTGATTTGCGTGTGTTTGTGTTTGACAGGTCGTGTGTGGGGTTCACTGTTTGAGTGTTGAGTGTAATTTGTGACGTGTGTACTGCGTGTGGTCATGCTTGGACATTGTCCCACACTGTTTGTGTTGTGTTTACTCTGAGAACTGTGGTTCACGTGCATTGTGTGCAGTTATGTGCTTGGTGTGTGTGGGGTTTGTTGTTTAGTGTGATGTGCTGTTTGCGTGTTGAGAGGTTGTATGTAAACTGTTTCTGCGTGTTGTGGGTGTTCTGCGTGTGTGCCGTATGTGTTGTGTTGGCACTTTCCATGTGTGTTGTGTGTGGATGGGTGTGTTGCATGTTCTGTGTGTGTTGTTCTATGTGTGTTTTCCATGTGTGTTGTATGAACTGTGTGTTGCTTGTGCTAACCGTTGTGATGTACATTTTTGTGTGCGTTGTGTTGTGTGTGCTGAGTGTCGTTTTGTTTCTTTGTTTTCTGTCTTGGTGTGTGTTATGCGCTTTGTGTTTTTGACTGTGTATTGTGTGTTTGACCTGTGTTGTGCTTTTTGCGTTTGTTTGTGTAGTGTGCTGTTTTGTGTTGTCGGTATACGGCAGTGAATGATTTGCGGCATTTGTTTCGTGATTCTGGGTGTATTCTGTTTTGCTATGCTGTGTGTGCTCTATGTTCTTGTGTGTTTTGCGTTGTGCTGTCTGTGATCTGTGGGTCTTGTTTATTTTCTGGGTGTTGTGTGTTGTCCGTGTTGTGTGTGTTGAGTATGTACTATGTGTGGCATGGGTTCTTTACTGCTTGTTGAGTGCATTGTTCTGTGTAATTTTCTCTGTGTGGCGTGCAATGTGTGATGTGTGTGGTTGTGAGATGCGTGTTGTGTGCATTGAGTGGTTCTCTGTGCGTTGAATATTTCCTCACTTTTGATGAATTTTCCATTGGTGTTTGTATATGTTGTGTACGTACTACGTGCGTTATGGGTCCATTGCTGCTCGTTGAGTACATAGCTCTTTGTAATTTTCTCTGCGTGGCATGCAATGTGTGATGGGTGTGGTTGTGAGTTGCGTGTTGTGTGCATTGAGTGGTTCTTTGTGTGTTGTACATTTTGTCATTTTCGATGAGTTACATCCATTGGTGTTTGTAATAGGTTCTGTGTTTCGTCTGTGGCTTCCGGTGTCCTGTTTCGTGTATAATTTGTCGGGTCTTTCTGTTGTCTGTTGTGTTATGTACTGCGTTCTGGGTTGTGTGAGCGCTTGTGTCTATGCTTTCTGTGCATCACGTACAGGGGGATGTTGGGTGGTCTGTGTATTTTGAGCATTCTGTGTGTTGTTAGTTTTGCGTTGTGTCTGAAGTGTTCTGTGAGTGTGTATTCTGTGTGTGTGCCGGTGTGTTTTGTTGCGTGCTGTCTGCGTGTGTGTCTTCGGTTGCTCTATACTGTCTGCTTGTGGCTGTGTGTGTTGTGTGTAGTGCTTTATAAGTGTGTTGTGTGTGCTCTTGTTGGTTGTGTGTGGATTTGTATGTGTTGTGTCTGTTTTATGTGTGTGATTGTGTTTTGTGTGTGGTTGTGTTAGAGAGGTTGTGTGTGTGTTTGGCTGAGCTTTGCACATGACGTGAGATGTGTTGACTGTGTGCGGTTTTGCTTGTTTAGTATGTCTCACGGTGTGTGCAGTATGCAGTCTGTGCAATGGTTTTCGTGTGTGTTGTGAGCATTTATGTGCCATGAGGTGTGTGATGTGTGTCTTGTGACTCTTGTTTCTCATGTTTCTGTGTTGTGCTCCTGTGTGAGGATGTATACGTGGTGTGTCTGCATGGTTGTGTTTGTAGCATGTCGTGTGAGAAATGTGTGCAATTTGTCTTCCTTGTTGGTTATGTGTGTTTGCCTAGGGATTTGTGAGTGTTGTGTGTTTTCCGTGTGTAATTGTGATTTGGGTGTGGCTGTGTTTGAGTGGTGATGTGTGTGTGGTTGTTGTGTTTTTGATGTGAGAAATGTCATCTGTGTGTGGTTGTGTTTGTTTAGTGTGTCTCATGGAGTGTGGTGCATGTACCCTCACAAAGTGATTTGTGTGTTTTTGGAGAAATTCGTGCTCTACTGTGTCTGGTGTGTGCCCTGTGACATGTTATTTTTTGAGTTTTGTGTGTGTGTGCATAGCATAGAGGTGCCCATGTGTACATGTTTGTGGGTGCCTGTGTGCGGTTGTGTGTGTAGTGTTAGAAAAGTGTGCTTTCTGCTTTTATTGTTGGTTGTTTGCTTTACGTGTGGTTTTGTATGTTTTCTGCGTGTTATGCGTGTGTGATTGTGATACGTGTCTGGCTGTGTTGGAGAGGCTGTCTGTGTTGTTGGTTATGTGTGTGAGGGAATATGTGTTATCGCCATGTGGTTTTGCTTGTGGTTTCTGAGAAACGTGTGCCTTTATGTCCTGTGATGTTTGTGGTGTATGCTGTTTCGTATGTTATGCTTTTTGCATGTTGAGTTTGCATTCTCTATGGCTTTGTGTTTGTGGGTGTTGACTTGTGTTTATTGTGGTTATTCCTTGTGTGTGTGCTGTGTGGCTTTATGTGTGGTATGTTGTGTTTGCATCGGACTGTGTGCTGTGTTGTTAATGCAGGATGTTGTGTGTGTTATGAGGTGTGATGTATAAATTGCGTGTGATGATTTTGTGTGTGTTGTGTGATGTATTCTGTAATTTGTGTGTTGTGGTAATGTATTGATGTTGTTTCCTTTAATGTGTGTGTTGTGTGTGCAATGTTTGTGTTGTGCGTCTTTTTGTGTGGTCTTTCGTGTTTGTTGGATTTTGTGTTATGTGTGAGGTGCGTCGTTTGTGTATAATGTAATACGTGGTTTGTGGTGTTTGTTGTGTGTTTGTGTGTGTATTGTGTGTTGTGTTACATTTTGCATGCTCTGTTATTGTGTGTTTTCTGCCCTGATGTCTGTGATCTGTTGGTTTAATGTGCATGGCAGTGTCTATGTGGTTTTGTGTGTCTTTCCTGTGCGTTGTGTACTTTCTGCGCTGTGACTGGTGTGTAAGTGATGTGTGCAGTTTGGGTAGTTTGTTGTTTGTAAGGTATGTTCTCTGTGTATTTCTCTGTGGAGTGCTGTGTGACTGGTGTGTTTGTGGGTGGTCCTGTGTAGGGTGTTGTGTGCTTGGAGTGTGTCTTTGTGTGTTGTGTGTTTGGCGTCTTTTTTGTAGCATGTTGTGTTCGTGGTCGGGAATGTTATGTGGTCTGTGAATGGTTTTCTGTTTCACGTTTAGTGTGTGATGTGACCGCACGTGTGTCGCGTGATGTGCAATGTATTGTGCTCTCAGTTGCATGTGTGTTGTGCTTATTCTTATCTGTTTTGCGTACTGTGCTTGTGTTGTGTCATCTGTGTGTTATACGTGTTGTGTGGGATATTGTGCGCTGTGTCCGATATGCTTTGTACATATGTTGTGAGCTTTGCATTGTGCGTTCTGTGAGGCCCTGCGTGCTGCATGTTTTATGTGTGTTTTGTGTGATGTGTGCAGTCTTTGAAATGTGTTTCATAAACTCAGTGTTCGTTGTGTTGCGGTTTGCGTATTTTTTGCATGTCTTTTCGCATGTGTTGTGTGTGGTGCGAGTTTTGCGTGTGGTTGTGATTTGCGTGTGTTTGTGTTTGACAGGTCGTGTGTGGGGTTCACTGTTTGAGTGTTGAGTGTAATTTGTGACGTGTGTACTGCGTGTGGTCATGCTTGGACATTGTCCCACACTGTTTGTGTTGTGTTTACTCTGAGAACTGTGGTTCACGTGCATTGTGTGCAGTTATGTGCTTGGTGTGTGTGGGGTTTGTTGTTTAGTGTGATGTGCTGTTTGCGTGTTGAGAGGTTGTATGTAAACTGTTTCTGCGTGTTGTGGGTGTTCTGCGTGTGTGCCGTATGTGTTGTGTTGGCACTTTCCATGTGTGTTGTGTGTGGATGGGTGTGTTGCATGTTCTGTGTGTGTTGTTCTATGTGTGTTTTCCATGTGTGTTGTATGAACTGTGTGTTGCTTGTGCTAACCGTTGTGATGTACATTTTTGTGTGCGTTGTGTTGTGTGTGCTGAGTGTCGTTTTGTTTCTTTGTTTTCTGTCTTGGTGTGTGTTATGCGCTTTGTGTTTTTGACTGTGTATTGTGTGTTTGACCTGTGTTGTGCTTTTTGCGTTTGTTTGTGTAGTGTGCTGTTTTGTGTTGTCGGTATACGGCAGTGAATGATTTGCGGCATTTGTTTCGTGATTCTGGGTGTATTCTGTTTTGCTATGCTGTGTGTGCTCTATGTTCTTGTGTGTTTTGCGTTGTGCTGTCTGTGATCTGTGGGTCTTGTTTATTTTCTGGGTGTTGTGTGTTGTCCGTGTTGTGTGTGTTGAGTATGTACTATGTGTGGCATGGGTTCTTTACTGCTTGTTGAGTGCATTGTTCTGTGTAATTTTCTCTGTGTGGCGTGCAATGTGTGATGTGTGTGGTTGTGAGATGCGTGTTGTGTGCATTGAGTGGTTCTCTGTGCGTTGAATATTTCCTCACTTTTGATGAATTTTCCATTGGTGTTTGTATATGTTGTGTACGTACTACGTGCGTTATGGGTCCATTGCTGCTCGTTGAGTACATAGCTCTTTGTAATTTTCTCTGCGTGGCATGCAATGTGTGATGGGTGTGGTTGTGAGTTGCGTGTTGTGTGCATTGAGTGGTTCTTTGTGTGTTGTACATTTTGTCATTTTCGATGAGTTACATCCATTGGTGTTTGTAATAGGTTCTGTGTTTCGTCTGTGGCTTCCGGTGTCCTGTTTCGTGTATAATTTGTCGGGTCTTTCTGTTGTCTGTTGTGTTATGTACTGCGTTCTGGGTTGTGTGAGCGCTTGTGTCTATGCTTTCTGTGCATCACGTACAGGGGGATGTTGGGTGGTCTGTGTATTTTGAGCATTCTGTGTGTTGTTAGTTTTGCGTTGTGTCTGAAGTGTTCTGTGAGTGTGTATTCTGTGTGTGTGCCGGTGTGTTTTGTTGCGTGCTGTCTGCGTGTGTGTCTTCGGTTGCTCTATACTGTCTGCTTGTGGCTGTGTGTGTTGTGTGTAGTGCTTTATAAGTGTGTTGTGTGTGCTCTTGTTGGTTGTGTGTGGATTTGTATGTGTTGTGTCTGTTTTATGTGTGTGATTGTGTTTTGTGTGTGGTGGTGTTAGAGAGGTTGTGTGTGTGTTTGGCTGAGCTTTGCACATGACGTGAGATGTGTTGACTGTGTGCGGTTTTGCTTGTTTAGTATGTCTCACGGTGTGTGCAGTATGCAGTCTGTGCAATGGTTTTCGTGTGTGTTGTGAGCATTTATGTGCCATGAGGTGTGTGATGTGTGTCTTGTGACTCTTGTTTCTCATGTTTCTGTGTTGTGCTCCTGTGTGAGGATGTATACGTGGTGTGTCTGCATGGTTGTGTTTGTAGCATGTCGTGTGAGAAATGTGTGCAATTTGTCTTCCTTGTTGGTTATGTGTGTTTGCCTAGGGATTTGTGAGTGTTGTGTGTTTTCCGTGTGTAATTGTGATTTGGGTGTGGCTGTGTTTGAGTGGTGATGTGTGTGTGGTTGTTGTGTTTTTGATGTGAGAAATGTCATCTGTGTGTGGTTGTGTTTGTTTAGTGTGTCTCATGGAGTGTGGTGCATGTACCCTCACAAAGTGATTTGTGTGTTTTTGGAGAAATTCGTGCTCTACTGTGTCTGGTGTGTGCCCTGTGACATGTTATTTTTTGAGTTTTGTGTGTGTGTGCATAGCATAGAGGTGCCCATGTGTACATGTTTGTGGGTGCCTGTGTGCGGTTGTGTGTGTAGTGTTAGAAAAGTGTGCTTTCTGCTTTTATTGTTGGTTGTTTGCTTTACGTGTGGTTTTGTATGTTTTCTGCGTGTTATGCGTGTGTGATTGTGATACGTGTCTGGCTGTGTTGGAGAGGCTGTCTGTGTTGTTGGTTATGTGTGTGAGGGAATATGTGTTATCGCCATGTGGTTTTGCTTGTGGTTTCTGAGAAACGTGTGCCTTTATGTCCTGTGATGTTTGTGGTGTATGCTGTTTCGTATGTTATGCTTTTTGCATGTTGAGTTTGCATTCTCTATGGCTTTGTGTTTGTGGGTGTTGACTTGTGTTTATTGTGGTTATTCCTTGTGTGTGTGCTGTGTGGCTTTATGTGTGGTATGTTGTGTTTGCATCGGACTGTGTGCTGTGTTGTTAATGCAGGATGTTGTGTGTGTTATGAGGTGTGATGTATAAATTGCGTGTGATGATTTTGTGTGTGTTGTGTGATGTATTCTGTAATTTGTGTGTTGTGGTAATGTATTGATGTTGTTTCCTTTAATGTGTGTGTTGTGTGTGCAATGTTTGTGTTGTGCGTCTTTTTGTGTGGTCTTTCGTGTTTGTTGGATTTTGTGTTATGTGTGAGGTGCGTCGTTTGTGTATAATGTAATACGTGGTTTGTGGTGTTTGTTGTGTGTTTGTGTGTGTATTGTGTGTTGTGTTACATTTTGCATGCTCTGTTATTGTGTGTTTTCTGCCCTGATGTCTGTGATCTGTTGGTTTAATGTGCATGGCAGTGTCTATGTGGTTTTGTGTGTCTTTCCTGTGCGTTGTGTACTTTCTGCGCTGTGACTGGTGTGTAAGTGATGTGTGCAGTTTGGGTAGTTTGTTGTTTGTAAGGTATGTTCTCTGTGTATTTCTCTGTGGAGTGCTGTGTGACTGGTGTGTTTGTGGGTGGTCCTGTGTAGGGTGTTGTGTGCTTGGAGTGTGTCTTTGTGTGTTGTGTGTTTGGCGTCTTTTTTGTAGCATGTTGTGTTTGTGGTCGGGAATGTTATGTGGTCTGTGAATGGTTTTCTGTTTCACGTTTAGTGTGTGATGTGACCGCACGTGTGTCGCGTGATGTGCAATGTATTGTGCTCTCAGTTGCATGTGTGTTGTGCTTATTCTTATCTGTTTTGCGTACTGTGCTTGTGCTGTGTCATCTGTGTGTTATACGTGTTGTGTGGGATATTGTGCGCTGTGTCCGATATGCTTTGTATATATGTTGTGAGCTTTGCATTGTGCGTTCTGTGAGGCCCTGCGTGCTGCATGTTTTATGTGTGTTTTGTGTGATGTGTGCAGTCTTTGAAATGTGTTTCATAAACTCGGTGTTCGTTGTGTTGCGGTTTGCGTATTTTTTGCATGTCTTTTCGCATGTGTTGTGTGTGGTGCGAGTTTTGCGTGTGGTTGTGATTTGCGTGTGTTTGTGTTTGACAGGTCGTGTGTGGGGTTCACTGTTTGAGTGTTGAGTGTAATTTGTGACGTGTGTACTGCGTGTGGTCATGCTTGGACATTGTCCCACACTGTTTGTGTTGTGTTTACTCTGAGAACTGTGGTTCACGTGCATTGTGTGCAGTTATGTGCTTGGTGTGTGTGGGGTTTGTTGTTTAGTGTGATGTGCTGTTTGCGTGTTGAGAGGTTGTATGTAAACTGTTTCTGCGTGTTGTGGGTGTTCTGCGTGTGTGCCGTATGTGTTGTGTTGGCACTTTCCATGTGTGTTGTGTGTGGATGGGTGTGTTGCATGTTCTGTGTGTGTTGTTCTATGTGTGTTTTCCATGTGTGTTGTATGAACTGTGTGTTGCTTGTGCTAACCGTTGTGATGTACATTTTTGTGTGCGTTGTGTTGTGTGTGCTGAGTGTCGTTTTGTTTCTTTGTTTTCTGTCTTGGTGTGTGTTATGTGCTTTGTGTTTTTGACTGTGTATTGTGTGTTTGACCTGTGTTGTGCTTTTTGCGTTTGTTTGTGTAGTGTGCTGTTTTGTGTTGTCGGTATACGGCAGTGAATGATTTGCGGCATTTGTTTCGTGATTCTGGGTGTATTCTGTTTTGCTATGCTGTGTGTGCTCTATGTTCTTGTGTGTTTTGCGTTGTGCTGTCTGTGATCTGTGGGTCTTGTTTATTTTCTGGGTGTTGTGTGTTGTCCGTGTTGTGTGTGTTGAGTATGTACTATGTGTGGCATGGGTTCTTTACTGCTTGTTGAGTGCATTGTTCTGTGTAATTTTCTCTGTGTGGCGTGCAGTGTGTGATGTGTGTGGTTGTGAGATGCGTGTTGTGTGCATTGAGTGGTTCTCTGTGCGTTGAATATTTCCTCACTTTTGATGAATTTTCCATTGGTGTTTGTATATGTTGTGTACGTACTACGTGCTTTATGGGTCCATTGCTGCTCGTTGAGTACATAGCTCTTTGTAATTTTCTCTGCGTGGCATGCAATGTGTGATGGGTGTGGTTGTGAGTTGCGTGTTGTGTGCATTGAGTGGTTCTTTGTGTGTTGTACATTTTGTCATTTTCGATGAGTTACATCCATTGGTGTTTGTAATAGGTTCTGTGTTTCGTCTGTGGCTTCCGGTGTCCTGTTTCGTGTATAATTTGTCGGGTCTTTCTGTTGTCTGTTGTGTTATGTACTGCGTTCTGGGTTGTGTGAGCGCTTGTGTCTATGCTTTCTGTGCATCACGTACAGGGGGATGTTGGGTGGTCTGTGTATTTTGAGCATTCTGTGTGATGTTAGTTTTGCGTAGTGTCTGAAGTGTTCTGTGAGTGTGTATTCTGTGTGTGTGCCGGTGTGTTTTGTTGCGTGCTGTCTGCGTGTGTGTCTTCGGTTGCTCTATACTGTCTGCTTGTGGCTGTGTGTGTTGTGTGTAGTGCTTTATAAGTGTGTTGTGTGTGCTCTTGTTGGTTGTTTGTGGATTTGTATGTGTTGTGTCTGTTTTATGTGTGTGATTGTGTTTTGTGTGTGGTTGTGTTAGAGAGGTTGTGTGTGTGTTTGGCAGAGCTTTGCACATGACGTGAGATGTGTTGACTGTGTGCGGTTTTGCTTGTTTAGTATGTCTCACGGTGTGTGCAGTATGCAGTCTGTGCAATGGTTTTCGTGTGTGTTGTGAGCATTTATGTGCCATGAGGTGTGTGATGTGTGTCTTGTGACTCTTGTTTCTCATGTTTCTGTGTTGTGCTCCTGTGTGAGGATGTATACGTGGTGTGTCTGCATGGTTGTGTTTGTAGCATGTCGTGTGAGAAATGTGTGCATTTTGTCTTCCTTGTTGGTTATGTGTGTTTGCCTAGGGATTTGTGAGTGTTGTGTGTTTTCCGTGTGTAATTGTGATTTGGGTGAGGCTGTGTTTGAGTGGTGATGTGTGTGTGGTTGTTGTGTTTTTGATGTGAGAAATGTCATCTGTGTGTGGTTGTGTTTGTTTAGTGTGTCTCATGGAGTGTGGTGCATGTACCCTCACAAAGTGATTTGTGTGTTTTTGGAGAAATTCGTGCTCTACTGTGTCTGGTGTGTGCCCTGTGACATGTTATTTTTTGAGTTTTGTGTGTGTGTGCATAGCATAGAGGTGCCCATGTGTACATGTTTGTGGGTGCCTGTGTGCGGTTGTGTGTGTAGTGTTAGAAAAGTGTGCTTTCTGCTTTTATTGTTGGTTGTTTGCTTTACGTGTGGTTTTGTATGTTTTCTGCGTGTTATGCGTGTGTGATTGTGATACGTGTCTGGCTGTGTTGGAGAGGCTGTCTGTGTTGTTGGTTATGTGTGTGAGGGAATATGTGTTATCGCCATGTGGTTTTGCTTGTGGTTTCTGAGAAACGTGTGCCTTTATGTCCTGTGATGTTTGTGGTGTATGCTGTTTCGTATGTTATGCTTTTTGCATGTTGAGTTTGCATTCTCTATGGCTTTGTGTTTGTGGGTGTTGACTTGTGTTTATTGTGGTTATTCCTTGTGTGTGTGCTGTGTGGCTTTATGTGTGGTATGTTGTGTTTGCATCGGACTGTGTGCTGTGTTGTTAATGCAGGATGTTGTGTGTGTTATGAGGTGTGATGTATAAATTGCGTGTGATGATTTTGTGTGTGTTGTGTGATGTATTCTGTAATTTGTGTGTTGTGGTAATGTATTGATGTTGTTTCCTTTAATGTGTGTGTTGTGTGTGCAATGTTTGTGTTGTGCGTCTTTTTGTGTGGTCTTTCGTGTTTGTTGGATTTTGTGTTATGTGTGAGGTGCGTCGTTTGTGTATAATGTAATACGTGGTTTGTGGTGTTTGTTGTGTGTTTGTGTGTGTATTGTGTGTTGTGTTACATTTTGCATGCTCTGTTATTGTGTGTTTTCTGCCCTGATGTCTGTGATCTGTTGGTTTAATGTGCATGGCAGTGTCTATGTGGTTTTGTGTGTCTTTCCTGTGCGTTGTGTACTTTCTGCGCTGTGACTGGTGTGTAAGTGATGTGTGCAGTTTGGGTAGTTTGTTGTTTGTAAGGTATGTTCTCTGTGTATTTCTCTGTGGAGTGCTGTGTGACTGGTGTGTTTGTGGGTGGTCCTGTGTAGGGTGTTGTGTGCTTGGAGTGTGTCTTTGTGTGTTGTGTGTTTGGCGTCTTTTTTGTAGCATGTTGTGTTCGTGGTCGGGAATGTTATGTGGTCTGTGAATGGTTTTCTGTTTCACGTTTAGTGTGTGATGTGACCGCACGTGTGTCGCGTGATGTGCAATGTATTGTGCTCTCAGTTGCATGTGTGTTGTGCTTATTCTTATCTGTTTTGCGTACTGTGCTTGTGTTGTGTCATCTGTGTGTTATACGTGTTGTGTGGGATATTGTGCGCTGTGTCCGATATGCTTTGTATATATGTTGTGAGCTTTGCATTGTGCGTTCTGTGAGGCCCTGCGTGCTGCATGTTTTATGTGTGTTTTGTGTGATGTGTGCAGTCTTTGAAATGTGTTTCATAAACTCGGTGTTCATTGTGTTGCGGTTTGCGTATTTTTTGCATGTCTTTTCGCACGTGTTGTGGGTGGTGCGAGTTTTGCGTGTGGTTGTGATTTGCGTGTGTTTGTGTTTGACAGGTCGTGTGTGGGGTTCACTGTTTGAGTGTTGAGTGTAATTTGTGACGTGTGTACTGCGTGTGGTCATGCTTGGACATTGTCCCACACTGTTTGTGTTGTGTTTACTCTGAGAACTGTGGTTCACGTGCATTGTGTGCAGTTATGTGCTCGGTGTGTGTGGGGTTTGTTGTTTAGTGTGATGTGCTGTTTGCGTGTTGAGAGGTTGTATGTAAACTGTTTCTGCGTGTTGTGGGTGTTCTGCGTGTGTGCCGTATGTGTTGTGTTGGCACTTTCCATGTGTGTTGTGTGTGGATGGGTGTGTTGCATGTTCTGTGTGTGTTGTTCTATGTGTGTTTTCCATGTGTGTTGTATGAACTGTGTGTTGCTTGTGCTAACCGTTGTGATGTACATTTTTGTGTGCGTTGTGTTGTGTGTGCTGAGTGTCGTTTTGTTTCTTTGTTTTCTGTCTTGGTGTGTGTTATGTGCTTTGTGTTTTTGACTGTGTATTGTGTGTTTGACCTGTGTTGTGCTTTTTGCGTTTGTTTGTGTAGTGTGCTGTTTTGTGTTGTCGGTATACGGCAGTGAATGATTTGCGGCATTTGTTTCGTGATTCTGGGTGTATTCTATTTTGCTGTGCTGTGTGTGCTCTATGTTCTTGTGTGTTTTGCGTTGTGCTGTCTGTGATCTGTGGGTCTTGTTTATTTTCTGGGTGTTGTGTGTTGTCCGTGTTGTGTGTGTTGAGTATGTACTATGTGTGGCATGGGTTCTTTACTGCTTGTTGAGTGCATTGTTCTGTGTAATTTTCTCTGTGTGGCGTGCAATGTGTGATGTGTGTGGTTGTGAGATGCGTGTTGTGTGCATTGAGTGGTTCTCTGTGCGTTGAATATTTCCTCACTTTTGATGAATTTTCCATTGGTGTTTGTATATGCTGTGTACGTACTACGTGCGTTATGGGTCCATTGCTGCTCGTTGAGTACATAGCTCTTTGTAATTTTCTCTGCGTGGCATGCAATGTGTGATGGGTGTGGTTGTGAGTTGCGTGTTGTGTGCATTGAGTGGTTCTTTGTGTGTTGTACATTTTGTCATTTTCGATGAGTTACATCCATTGGTGTTTGTAATAGGTTCTGTGTTTCGTCTGTGGCTTCCGGTGTCCTGTTTCGTGTATAATTTGTCGGGTCTTTCTGTTGTCTGTTGTGTTATGTACTGCGTTCTGGGTTGTGTGAGCGCTTGTGTCTATGCTTTCTGTGCATCACGTACAGGGGGATGTTGGGTGGTCTGTGTATTTTGAGCATTCTGTGTGTTGTTAGTTTTGCGTTGTGTCTGAAGTGTTCTGTGAGTGTGTATTCTGTGTGTGTGCCGGTGTGTTTTGTTGCGTGCTGTCTGCGTGTGTGTCTTCGGTTGCTCTATACTGTCTGCTTGTGGCTGTGTGTGTTGTGTGTAGTGCTTTATAAGTGTGTTGTGTGTGCTCTTGTTGGTTGTGTGTGGATTTGTATGTGTTGTGTCTGTTTTATGTGTGTGATTGTGTTTTGTGTGTGGTTGTGTTAGAGAGGTTGTGTGTGTGTTTGGCTGAGCTTTGCACATGACGTGAGATGTGTTGACTATGTGCGGTTTTGCTTGTTTAGTATGTCTCACGGTGTGTGCAGTATGCAGTCTGTGCAATGGTTTTCGTGTGTGTTGTGAGCATTTATGTGCCATGAGGTGTGTGATGTGTGTCTTGTGACTCTTGTTTCTCATGTTTCTGTGTTGTGCTCCTGTGTGAGGATGTATACGTGGTGTGTCTGCGTGGTTGTGTTTGTAGCATGTCGTGTGAGAAATGTGTGCAATTTGTCTTCCTTGTTGGTTATGTGTGTTTGCCTAGGGATTTGTGAGTGTTGTGTGTTTTCCGTGTGTAATTGTGATTTGGGTGTGGCTGTGTTTGAGTGGTGATGTGTGTGTGGTTGTTGTGTTTTTGATGTGAGAAATGTCATCTGTGTGTGGTTGTGTTTGTTTAGTGTGTCTCATGGAGTGTGGTGCATGTACCCTCACAAAGTGATTTGTGTGTTTTTGGAGAAATTCGTGCTCTACTGTGTCTGGTGTGTGCCCTGTGACATGTTATTTTTTGAGTTTTGTGTGTGTGTGCATAGCATAGAGGTGCCCATGTGTACATGTTTGTGGGTGCCTGTGTGCGGTTGTGTGTGTAGTGTTAGAAAAGTGTGCTTTCTGCTTTTATTGTTGGTTGTTTGCTTTACGTGTGGTTTTGTATGTTTTCTGCGTGTTATGCGTGTGTGATTGTGATACGTGTCTGGCTGTGTTGGAGAGGCTGTCTGTGTTGTTGGTTATGTGTGTGAGGGAATATGTGTTATCGCCATGTGGTTTTGCTTGTGGTTTCTGAGAAACGTGTGCCTTTATGTCCTGTGATGTTTGTGGTGTATGCTGTTTCGTATGTTATGCTTTTTGCATGTTGAGTTTGCATTCTCTATGGCTTTGTGTTTGTGGGTGTTGACTTGTGTTTATTGTGGTTATTCCTTGTGTGTGTGCTGTGTGGCTTTATGTGTGGTATGTTGTGTTTGCATCGGACTGTGTGCTGTGTTGTTAATGCAGGATGTTGTGTGTGTTATGAGGTGTGATGTATAAATTGCGTGTGATGATTTTGTGTGTGTTGTGTGATGTATTCTGTAATTTGTGTGTTGTGGTAATGTATTGATGTTGTTTCCTTTAATGTGTGTGTTGTGTGTGCAATGTTTGTGTTGTGCGTCTTTTTGTGTGGTCTTTCGTGTTTGTTGGATTTTGTGTTATGTGTGAGGTGCGTCGTTTGTGTATAATGTAATACGTGGTTTGTGGTGTTTGTTGTGTGTTTGTGTGTGTATTGTGTGTTGTGTTACATTTTGCATGCTCTGTTATTGTGTGTTTTCTGCCCTGATGTCTGTGATCTGTTGGTTTAATGTGCATGGCAGTGTCTATGTGGTTTTGTGTGTCTTTCCTGTGCGTTGTGTACTTTCTGCGCTGTGACTGGTGTGTAAGTGATGTGTGCAGTTTGGGTAGTTTGTTGTTTGTAAGGTATGTTCTCTGTGTATTTCTCTGTGGAGTGCTGTGTGACTGGTGTGTTTGTGGGTGGTCCTGTGTAGGGTGTTGTGTGCTTGGAGTGTGTCTTTGTGTGTTGTGTGTTTGGCGTCTTTTTTGTAGCATGTTGTGTTCGTGGTCGGGAATGTTATGTGGTCTGTGAATGGTTTTCTGTTTCACGTTTAGTGTGTGATGTGACCGCACGTGTGTCGCGTGATGTGCAATGTATTGTGCTCTCAGTTGCATGTGTGTTGTGCTTATTCTTATCTGTTTTGCGTACTGTGCTTGTGTTGTGTCATCTGTGTGTTATACGTGTTGTGTGGGATATTGTGCGCTGTGTCCGATATGCTTTGTACATATGTTGTGAGCTTTGCATTGTGCGTTCTGTGAGGCCCTGCGTGCTGCATGTTTTATGTGTGTTTTGTGTGATGTGTGCAGTCTTTGAAATGTGTTTCATAAACTCAGTGTTCGTTGTGTTGCGGTTTGCGTATTTTTTGCATGTCTTTTCGCATGTGTTGTGTGTGGTGCGAGTTTTGCGTGTGGTTGTGATTTGCGTGTGTTTGTGTTTGACAGGTCGTGTGTGGGGTTCACTGTTTGAGTGTTGAGTGTAATTTGTGACGTGTGTACTGCGTGTGGTCATGCTTGGACATTGTCCCACACTGTTTGTGTTGTGTTTACTCTGAGAACTGTGGTTCACGTGCATTGTGTGCAGTTATGTGCTTGGTGTGTGTGGGGTTTGTTGTTTAGTGTGATGTGCTGTTTGCGTGTTGAGAGGTTGTATGTAAACTGTTTCTGCGTGTTGTGGGTGTTCTGCGTGTGTGCCGTATGTGTTGTGTTGGCACTTTCCATGTGTGTTGTGTGTGGATGGGTGTGTTGCATGTTCTGTGTGTGTTGTTCTATGTGTGTTTTCCATGTGTGTTGTATGAACTGTGTGTTGCTTGTGCTAACCGTTGTGATGTACATTTTTGTGTGCGTTGTGTTGTGTGTGCTGAGTGTCGTTTTGTTTCTTTGTTTTCTGTCTTGGTGTGTGTTATGTGCTTTGTGTTTTTGACTGTGTATTGTGTGTTTGACCTGTGTTGTGCTTTTTGCGTTTGTTTGTGTAGTGTGCTGTTTTGTGTTGTCGGTATACGGCAGTGAATGATTTGCGGCATTTGTTTCGTGATTCTGGGTGTATTCTGTTTTGCTATGCTGTGTGTGCTCTATGTTCTTGTGTGTTTTGCGTTGTGCTGTCTGTGATCTGTGGGTCTTGTTTATTTTCTGGGTGTTGTGTGTTGTCCGTGTTGTGTGTGTTGAGTATGTACTATGTGTGGCATGGGTTCTTTACTGCTTGTTGAGTGCATTGTTCTGTGTAATTTTCTCTGTGTGGCGTGCAGTGTGTGATGTGTGTGGTTGTGAGATGCGTGTTGTGTGCATTGAGTGGTTCTCTGTGCGTTGAATATTTCCTCACTTTTGATGAATTTTCCATTGGTGTTTGTATATGTTGTGTACGTACTACGTGCTTTATGGGTCCATTGCTGCTCGTTGAGTACATAGCTCTTTGTAATTTTCTCTGCGTGGCATGCAATGTGTGATGGGTGTGGTTGTGAGTTGCGTGTTGTGTGCATTGAGTGGTTCTTTGTGTGTTGTACATTTTGTCATTTTCGATGAGTTACATCCATTGGTGTTTGTAATAGGTTCTGTGTTTCGTCTGTGGCTTCCGGTGTCCTGTTTCGTGTATAATTTGTCGGGTCTTTCTGTTGTCTGTTGTGTTATGTACTGCGTTCTGGGTTGTGTGAGCGCTTGTGTCTATGCTTTCTGTGCATCACGTACAGGGGGATGTTGGGTGGTCTGTGTATTTTGAGCATTTTGTGTGTTGTTAGTTTTGCGTAGTGTCTGAAGTGTTCTGTGAGTGTGTATTCTGTGTGTGTGCCGGTGTGTTTTGTTGCGTGCTGTCTGCGTGTGTGTCTTCGGTTGCTCTATACTGTCTGCTTGTGGCTGTGTGTGTTGTGTGTAGTGCTTTATAAGTGTGTTGTGTGTGCTCTTGTTGGTTGTTTGTGGATTTGTATGTGTTGTGTCTGTTTTATGTGTGTGATTGTGTTTTGTGTGTGGTTGTGTTAGAGAGGTTGTGTGTGTGTTTGGCTGAGCTTTGCACATGACGTGAGATGTGTTGACTGTGTGCGGTTTTGCTTGTTTAGTATGTCTCACGGTGTGTGCAGTATGCAGTCTGTGCAATGGTTTTCGTGTGTGTTGTGAGCATTTATGTGCCATGAGGTGTGTGATGTGTGTCTTGTGACTCTTGTTTCTCATGTTTCTGTGTTGTGCTCCTGTGTGAGGATGTATACGTGGTGTGTCTGCATGGTTGTGTTTGTAGCATGTCGTGTGAGAAATGTGTGCATTTTGTCTTCCTTGTTGGTTATGTGTGTTTGCCTAGGGATTTGTGAGTGTTGTGTGTTTTCCGTGTGTAATTGTGATTTGGGTGAGGCTGTGTTTGAGTGGTGATGTGTGTGTGGTTGTTGTGTTTTTGATGTGAGAAATGTCATCTGTGTGTGGTTGTGTTTGTTTAGTGTGTCTCATGGAGTGTGGTGCATGTACCCTCACAAAGTGATTTGTGTGTTTTTGGAGAAATTCGTGCTCTACTGTGTCTGGTGTGTGCCCTGTGACATGTTATTTTTTGAGTTTTGTGTGTTTGTGCATAGCATAGAGGTGCCCATGTGTACATGTTTGTGGGTGCCTGTGTGCGGTTGTGTGTGTAGTGTTAGAAAAGTGTGCTTTCTGCTTTTATTGTTGGTTGTTTGCTTTACGTGTGGTTTTGTATGTTTTCTGCGTGTTATGCATGTGTGATTGTGATACGTGTCTGGCTGTGTTGGAGAGGCTGTCTGTGTTGTTGGTTATGTGTGTGAGGGAATATGTGTTATCGCCATGTGGTTTTGCTTGTGGTTTCTGAGAAACGTGTGCCTTTATGTCCTGTGATGTTTGTGGTGTATGCTGTTTCGTATGTTATGCTTTTTGCATGTTGAGTTTGCATTCTCTATGGCTTTGTGTTTGTGGGTGTTGACTTGTGTTTATTGTGGTTATTCCTTGTGTGTGTGCTGTGTGGCTTTATGTGTGGTATGTTGTGTTTGCATCGGACTGTGTGCTGTGTTGTTAATGCAGGATGTTGTGTGTGTTATGAGGTGTGATGTATAAATTGCGTGTGATGATTTTGTGTGTGTTGTGTGATGTATTCTGTAATTTGTGTGTTGTGGTAATGTATTGATGTTGTTTCCTTTAATGTGTGTGTTGTGTGTGCAATGTTTGTGTTGTGCGTCTTTTTGTGTGGTCTTTCGTGTTTGTTGGATTTTGTGTTATGTGTGAGGTGCGTCGTTTGTGTATAATGTAATACGTGGTTTGTGGTGTTTGTTGTGTGTTTGTGTGTGTATTGTGTGTTGTGTTACATTTTGCATGCTCTGTTATTGTGTGTTTTCTGCCCTGATGTCTGTGATCTGTTGGTTTAATGTGCATGGCAGTGTCTATGTGGTTTTGTGTGTCTTTCCTGTGCGTTGTGTACTTTCTGCGCTGTGACTGGTGTGTAAGTGATGTGTGCAGTTTGGGTAGTTTGTTGTTTGTAAGGTATGTTCTCTGTGTATTTCTCTGTGGAGTGCTGTGTGACTGGTGTGTTTGTGGGTGGTCCTGTGTAGGGTGTTGTGTGCTTGGAGTGTGTCTTTGTGTGTTGTGTGTTTGGCGTCTTTTTTGTAGCATGTTGTGTTCGTGGTCGGGAATGTTATGTGGTCTGTGAATGGTTTTCTGTTTCACGTTTAGTGTGTGATGTGACCGCACGTGTGTCGCGTGATGTGCAATGTATTGTGCTCTCAGTTGCATGTGTGTTGTGCTTATTCTTATCTGTTTTGCGTACTGTGCTTGTGTTGTGTCATCTGTGTGTTATACGTGTTGTGTGGGATATTGTGCGCTGTGTCCGATATGCTTTGTATATATGTTGTGAGCTTTGCATTGTGCGTTCTGTGAGGCCCTGCGTGCTGCATGTTTTATGTGTGTTTTGTGTGATGTGTGCAGTCTTTGAAATGTGTTTCATAAACTCGGTGTTCATTGTGTTGCGGTTTGCGTATTTTTTGCATGTCTTTTCGCACGTGTTGTGGGTGGTGCGAGTTTTGCGTGTGGTTGTGATTTGCGTGTGTTTGTGTTTGACAGGTCGTGTGTGGGGTTCACTGTTTGAGTGTTGAGTGTAATTTGTGACGTGTGTACTGCGTGTGGTCATGCTTGGACATTGTCCCACACTGTTTGTGTTGTGTTTACTCTGAGAACTGTGGTTCACGTGCATTGTGTGCAGTTATGTGCTCGGTGTGTGTGGGGTTTGTTGTTTAGTGTGATGTGCTGTTTGCGTGTTGAGAGGTTGTATGTAAACTGTTTCTGCATGTTGTGGGTGTTCTGCGTGTGTGCCGTATGTGTTGTGTTGGCCCTTTCCATGTGTGTTGTGTGTGGATGGGTGTGTTGCATGTTCTGTGTGTGTTGTTCTATGTGTGTTTTCCATGTGTGTTGTATGAACTGTGTGTTGCTTGTGCTAACCGTTGTGATGTACATTTTTGTGTGCGTTCTGTTGTGTGTGCTGAGTGTCGTTTTGTTTCTTTGTTTTCTGTCTTGGTGTGTGTTATGTGCTTTGTGTTTTTGACTGTGTATTGTGTGTTTGACCTGTGTTGTGCTTTTTGCGTTTGTTTGTGTAGTGTGCTGTTTTGTGTTGTCGGTATACGGCAGTGAATGATTTGCGGCATTTGTTTCGTGATTCTGGGTGTATTCTGTTTTGCTATGCTGTGTGTGCTCTATGTTCTTGTGTGTTTTGCGTTGTGCTGTCTGTGATCTGTGGGTCTTGTTTATTTTCTGGGTGTTGTGTGTTGTCCGTGTTGTGTGTGTTGAGTATGTACTATGTGTGGCATGGGTTCTTTACTGCTTGTTGAGTGCATTGTTCTGTGTAATTTTCTCTGTGTGGCGTGCAGTGTGTGATGTGTGTGGTTGTGAGATGCGTGTTGTGTGCATTGAGTGGTTCTCTGTGCGTTGAATATTTCCTCACTTTTGATGAATTTTCCATTGGTGTTTGTATATGTTGTGTACGTACTACGTGCTTTATGGGTCCATTGCTGCTCGTTGAGTACATAGCTCTTTGTAATTTTCTCTGCGTGGCATGCAATGTGTGATGGGTGTGGTTGTGAGTTGCGTGTTGTGTGCATTGAGTGGTTCTTTGTGTGTTGTACATTTTGTCATTTTCGATGAGTTACATCCATTGGTGTTTGTAATAGGTTCTGTGTTTCGTCTGTGGCTTCCGGTGTCCTGTTTCGTGTATAATTTGTCGGGTCTTTCTGTTGTCTGTTGTGTTATGTACTGCGTTCTGGGTTGTGTGAGCGCTTGTGTCTATGCTTTCTGTGCATCACGTACAGGGGGATGTTGGGTGGTCTGTGTATTTTGAGCATTCTGTGTGATGTTAGTTTTGCGTAGTGTCTGAAGTGTTCTGTGAGTGTGTATTCTGTGTGTGTGCCGGTGTGTTTTGTTGTGTGCTGTCTGCGTGTGTGTCTTCGGTTGCTCTATACTGTCTGCTTGTGGCTGTGTGTGTTGTGTGTAGTGCTTTATAAGTGTGTTGTGTGTGCTCTTGTTGGTTGTTTGTGGATTTGTATGTGTTGTGTCTGTTTTATGTGTGTGATTGTGTTTTGTGTGTGGTTGTGTTAGAGAGGTTGTGTGTGTGTTTGGCAGAGCTTTGCACATGACGTGAGATGTGTTGACTGTGTGCGGTTTTGCTTGTTTAGTATGTCTCACGGTGTGTGCAGTATGCAGTCTGTGCAATGGTTTTCGTGTGTGTTGTGAGCATTTATGTGCCATGAGGTGTGTGATGTGTGTCTTGTGACTCTTGTTTCTCATGTTTCTGTGTTGTGCTCCTGTGTGAGGATGTATACGTGGTGTGTCTGCATGGTTGTGTTTGTAGCATGTCGTGTGAGAAATGTGTGCATTTTGTCTTCCTTGTTGGTTATGTGTGTTTGCCTAGGGATTTGTGAGTGTTGTGTGTTTTCCGTGTGTAATTGTGATTTGGGTGTGGCTGTGTTTGAGTGGTGATGTGTGTGTGGTTGTTGTGTTTTTGATGTGAGAAATGTCATCTGTGTGTGGTTGTGTTTGTTTAGTGTGTCTCATGGAGTGTGGTGCATGTACCCTCACAAAGTGATTTGTGTGTTTTTGGAGAAATTCGTGCTCTACTGTGTCTGGTGTGTGCCCTGTGACATGTTATTTTTTGAGTTTTGTGTGTGTGTGCATAGCATAGAGGTGCCCATGTGTACATGTTTGTGGGTGCCTGTGTGCGGTTGTGTGTGTAGTGTTAGAAAAGTGTGCTTTCTGCTTTTATTGTTGGTTGTTTGCTTTACGTGTGGTTTTGTATGTTTTCTGCGTGTTATGCGTGTGTGATTGTGATACGTGTCTGGCTGTGTTGGAGAGGCTGTCTGTGTTGTTGGTTATGTGTGTGAGGGAATATGTGTTATCGCCATGTGGTTTTGCTTGTGGTTTCTGAGAAACGTGTGCCTTTATGTCCTGTGATGTTTGTGGTGTATGCTGTTTCGTATGTTATGCTTTTTGCATGTTGAGTTTGCATTCTCTATGGCTTTGTGTTTGTGGGTGTTGACTTGTGTTTATTGTGGTTATTCCTTGTGTGTGTGCTGTGTGGCTTTATGTGTGGTATGTTGTGTTTGCATCGGACTGTGTGCTGTGTTGTTAATGCAGGATGTTATGTGTGTTATGAGGTGTGATGTATAAATTGCGTGTGATGATTTTGTGTGTGTTGTGTGATGTATTCTGTAATTTGTGTGTTGTGGTAATGTATTGATGTTGTTTCCTTTAATGTGTGTGTTGTGTGTGCAATGTTTGTGTTGTGCGTCTTTTTGTGTGGTCTTTCGTGTTTGTTGGATTTTGTGTTATGTGTGAGGTGCGTCGTTTGTGTATAATGTAATACGTGGTTTGTGGTGTTTGTTGTGTGTTTGTGTGTGTATTGTGTGTTGTGTTACATTTTGCATGCTCTGTTATTGTGTGTTTTCTGCCCTGATGTCTGTGATCTGTTGGTTTAATGTGCATGGCAGTGTCTATGTGGTTTTGTGTGTCTTTCCTGTGCGTTGTGTACTTTCTGCGCTGTGACTGGTGTGTAAGTGATGTGTGCAGTTTGGGTAGTTTGTTGTTTGTAAGGTATGTTCTCTGTGTATTTCTCTGTGGAGTGCTGTGTGACTGGTGTGTTTGTGGGTGGTCCTGTGTAGGGTGTTGTGTGCTTGGAGTGTGTCTTTGTGTGTTGTGTGTTTGGCGTCTTTTTTGTAGCATGTTGTGTTCGTGGTCGGGAATGTTATGTGGTCTGTGAATGGTTTTCTGTTTCACGTTTAGTGTGTGATGTGACCGCACGTGTGTCGCGTGATGTGCAATGTATTGTGCTCTCAGTTGCATGTGTGTTGTGCTTATTCTTATCTGTTTTGCGTACTGTGCTTGTGTTGTGTCATCTGTGTGTTATACGTGTTGTGTGGGATATTGTGCGCTGTGTCCGATATGCTTTGTATATATGTTGTGAGCTTTGCATTGTGCGTTCTGTGAGGCCCTGCGTGCTGCATGTTTTATGTGTGTTTTGTGTGATGTGTGCAGTCTTTGAAATGTGTTTCATAAACTCGGTGTTCATTGTGTTGCGGTTTGCGTATTTTTTGCATGTCTTTTCGCACGTGTTGTGGGTGGTGCGAGTTTTGCGTGTGGTTGTGATTTGCGTGTGTTTGTGTTTGACAGGTCGTGTGTGGGGTTCACTGTTTGAGTGTTGAGTGTAATTTGTGACGTGTGTACTGCGTGTGGTCATGCTTGGACATTGTCCCACACTGTTTGTGTTGTGTTTACTCTGAGAACTGTGGTTCACGTGCATTGTGTGCAGTTATGTGCTCGGTGTGTGTGGGGTTTGTTGTTTAGTGTGATGTGCTGTTTGCGTGTTGAGAGGTTGTATGTAAACTGTTTCTGCGTGTTGTGGGTGTTCTGCGTGTGTGCCGTATGTGTTGTGTTGGCACTTTCCATGTGTGTTGTGTGTGGATGGGTGTGTTGCATGTTCTGTGTGTGTTGTTCTATGTGTGTTTTCCATGTGTGTTGTATGAACTGTGTGTTGCTTGTGCTAACCGTTGTGATGTACATTTTTGTGTGCGTTGTGTTGTGTGTGCTGAGTGTCGTTTTGTTTCTTTGTTTTCTGTCTTGGTGTGTGTTATGTGCTTTGTGTTTTTGACTGTGTATTGTGTGTTTGACCTGTGTTGTGCTTTTTGCGTTTGTTTGTGTAGTGTGCTGTTTTGTGTTGTCGGTATACGGCAGTGAATGATTTGCGGCATTTGTTTCGTGATTCTGGGTGTATTCTATTTTGCTGTGCTGTGTGTGCTCTATGTTCTTGTGTGTTTTGCGTTGTGCTGTCTGTGATCTGTGGGTCTTGTTTATTTTCTGGGTGTTGTGTGTTGTCCGTGTTGTGTGTGTTGAGTATGTACTATGTGTGGCATGGGTTCTTTACTGCTTGTTGAGTGCATTGTTCTGTGTAATTTTCTCTGTGTGGCGTGCAATGTGTGATGTGTGTGGTTGTGAGATGCGTGTTGTGTGCATTGAGTGGTTCTCTGTGCGTTGAATATTTCCTCACTTTTGATGAATTTTCCATTGGTGTTTGTATATGCTGTGTACGTACTACGTGCGTTATGGGTCCATTGCTGCTCGTTGAGTACATAGCTCTTTGTAATTTTCTCTGCGTGGCATGCAATGTGTGATGGGTGTGGTTGTGAGTTGCGTGTTGTGTGCATTGAGTGGTTCTTTGTGTGTTGTACATTTTGTCATTTTCGATGAGTTACATCCATTGGTGTTTGTAATAGGTTCTGTGTTTCGTCTGTGGCTTCCGGTGTCCTGTTTCGTGTATAATTTGTCGGGTCTTTCTGTTGTCTGTTGTGTTATGTACTGCGTTCTGGGTTGTGTGAGCGCTTGTGTCTATGCTTTCTGTGCATCACGTACAGGGGGATGTTGGGTGGTCTGTGTATTTTGAGCATTCTGTGTGTTGTTAGTTTTGCGTTGTGTCTGAAGTGTTCTGTGAGTGTGTATTCTGTGTGTGTGCCGGTGTGTTTTGTTGCGTGCTGTCTGCGTGTGTGTCTTCGGTTGCTCTATACTGTCTGCTTGTGGCTGTGTGTGTTGTGTGTAGTGCTTTATAAGTGTGTTGTGTGTGCTCTTGTTGGTTGTGTGTGGATTTGTATGTGTTGTGTCTGTTTTATGTGTGTGATTGTGTTTTGTGTGTGGTTGTGTTAGAGAGGTTGTGTGTGTGTTTGGCTGAGCTTTGCACATGACGTGAGATGTGTTGACTATGTGCGGTTTTGCTTGTTTAGTATGTCTCACGGTGTGTGCAGTATGCAGTCTGTGCAATGGTTTTCGTGTGTGTTGTGAGCATTTATGTGCCATGAGGTGTGTGATGTGTGTCTTGTGACTCTTGTTTCTCATGTTTCTGTGTTGTGCTCCTGTGTGAGGATGTATACGTGGTGTGTCTGCGTGGTTGTGTTTGTAGCATGTCGTGTGAGAAATGTGTGCAATTTGTCTTCCTTGTTGGTTATGTGTGTTTGCCTAGGGATTTGTGAGTGTTGTGTGTTTTCCGTGTGTAATTGTGATTTGGGTGTGGCTGTGTTTGAGTGGTGATGTGTGTGTGGTTGTTGTGTTTTTGATGTGAGAAATGTCATCTGTGTGTGGTTGTGTTTGTTTAGTGTGTCTCATGGAGTGTGGTGCATGTACCCTCACAAAGTGATTTGTGTGTTTTTGGAGAAATTCGTGCTCTACTGTGTCTGGTGTGTGCCCTGTGACATGTTATTTTTTGAGTTTTGTGTGTGTGTGCATAGCATAGAGGTGCCCATGTGTACATGTTTGTGGGTGCCTGTGTGCGGTTGTGTGTGTAGTGTTAGAAAAGTGTGCTTTCTGCTTTTATTGTTGGTTGTTTGCTTTACGTGTGGTTTTGTATGTTTTCTGCGTGTTATGCGTGTGTGATTGTGATACGTGTCTGGCTGTGTTGGAGAGGCTGTCTGTGTTGTTGGTTATGTGTGTGAGGGAATATGTGTTATCGCCATGTGGTTTTGCTTGTGGTTTCTGAGAAACGTGTGCCTTTATGTCCTGTGATGTTTGTGGTGTATGCTGTTTCGTATGTTATGCTTTTTGCATGTTGAGTTTGCATTCTCTATGGCTTTGTGTTTGTGGGTGTTGACTTGTGTTTATTGTGGTTATTCCTTGTGTGTGTGCTGTGTGGCTTTATGTGTGGTATGTTGTGTTTGCATCGGACTGTGTGCTGTGTTGTTAATGCAGGATGTTGTGTGTGTTATGAGGTGTGATGTATAAATTGCGTGTGATGATTTTGTGTGTGTTGTGTGATGTATTCTGTAATTTGTGTGTTGTGGTAATGTATTGATGTTGTTTCCTTTAATGTGTGTGTTGTGTGTGCAATGTTTGTGTTGTGCGTCTTTTTGTGTGGTCTTTCGTGTTTGTTGGATTTTGTGTTATGTGTGAGGTGCGTCGTTTGTGTATAATGTAATACGTGGTTTGTGGTGTTTGTTGTGTGTTTGTGTGTGTATTGTGTGTTGTGTTACATTTTGCATGCTCTGTTATTGTGTGTTTTCTGCCCTGATGTCTGTGATCTGTTGGTTTAATGTGCATGGCAGTGTCTATGTGGTTTTGTGTGTCTTTCCTGTGCGTTGTGTACTTTCTGCGCTGTGACTGGTGTGTAAGTGATGTGTGCAGTTTGGGTAGTTTGTTGTTTGTAAGGTATGTTCTCTGTGTATTTCTCTGTGGAGTGCTGTGTGACTGGTGTGTTTGTGGGTGGTCCTGTGTAGGGTGTTGTGTGCTTGGAGTGTGTCTTTGTGTGTTGTGTGTTTGGCGTCTTTTTTGTAGCATGTTGTGTTCGTGGTCGGGAATGTTATGTGGTCTGTGAATGGTTTTCTGTTTCACGTTTAGTGTGTGATGTGACCGCACGTGTGTCGCGTGATGTGCAATGTATTGTGCTCTCAGTTGCATGTGTGTTGTGCTTATTCTTATCTGTTTTGCGTACTGTGCTTGTGTTGTGTCATCTGTGTGTTATACGTGTTGTGTGGGATATTGTGCGCTGTGTCCGATATGCTTTGTACATATGTTGTGAGCTTTGCATTGTGCGTTCTGTGAGGCCCTGCGTGCTGCATGTTTTATGTGTGTTTTGTGTGATGTGTGCAGTCTTTGAAATGTGTTTCATAAACTCAGTGTTCGTTGTGTTGCGGTTTGCGTATTTTTTGCATGTCTTTTCGCATGTGTTGTGTGTGGTGCGAGTTTTGCGTGTGGTTGTGATTTGCGTGTGTTTGTGTTTGACAGGTCGTGTGTGGGGTTCACTGTTTGAGTGTTGAGTGTAATTTGTGACGTGTGTACTGCGTGTGGTCATGCTTGGACATTGTCCCACACTGTTTGTGTTGTGTTTACTCTGAGAACTGTGGTTCACGTGCATTGTGTGCAGTTATGTGCTTGGTGTGTGTGGGGTTTGTTGTTTAGTGTGATGTGCTGTTTGCGTGTTGAGAGGTTGTATGTAAACTGTTTCTGCGTGTTGTGGGTGTTCTGCGTGTGTGCCGTATGTGTTGTGTTGGCACTTTCCATGTGTGTTGTGTGTGGATGGGTGTGTTGCATGTTCTGTGTGTGTTGTTCTATGTGTGTTTTCCATGTGTGTTGTATGAACTGTGTGTTGCTTGTGCTAACCGTTGTGATGTACATTTTTGTGTGCGTTGTGTTGTGTGTGCTGAGTGTCGTTTTGTTTCTTTGTTTTCTGTCTTGGTGTGTGTTATGCGCTTTGTGTTTTTGACTGTGTATTGTGTGTTTGACCTGTGTTGTGCTTTTTGCGTTTGTTTGTGTAGTGTGCTGTTTTGTGTTGTCGGTATACGGCAGTGAATGATTTGCGGCATTTGTTTCGTGATTCTGGGTGTATTCTGTTTTGCTATGCTGTGTGTGCTCTATGTTCTTGTGTGTTTTGCGTTGTGCTGTCTGTGATCTGTGGGTCTTGTTTATTTTCTGGGTGTTGTGTGTTGTCCGTGTTGTGTGTGTTGAGTATGTACTATGTGTGGCATGGGTTCTTTACTGCTTGTTGAGTGCATTGTTCTGTGTAATTTTCTCTGTGTGGCGTGCAATGTGTGATGTGTGTGGTTGTGAGATGCGTGTTGTGTGCATTGAGTGGTTCTCTGTGCGTTGAATATTTCCTCACTTTTGATGAATTTTCCATTGGTGTTTGTATATGTTGTGTACGTACTACGTGCGTTATGGGTCCATTGCTGCTCGTTGAGTACATAGCTCTTTGTAATTTTCTCTGCGTGGCATGCAATGTGTGATGGGTGTGGTTGTGAGTTGCGTGTTGTGTGCATTGAGTGGTTCTTTGTGTGTTGTACATTTTGTCATTTTCGATGAGTTACATCCATTGGTGTTTGTAATAGGTTCTGTGTTTCGTCTGTGGCTTCCGGTGTCCTGTTTCGTGTATAATTTGTCGGGTCTTTCTGTTGTCTGTTGTGTTATGTACTGCGTTCTGGGTTGTGTGAGCGCTTGTGTCTATGCTTTCTGTGCATCACGTACAGGGGGATGTTGGGTGGTCTGTGTATTTTGAGCATTCTGTGTGTTGTTAGTTTTGCGTTGTGTCTGAAGTGTTCTGTGAGTGTGTATTCTGTGTGTGTGCCGGTGTGTTTTGTTGCGTGCTGTCTGCGTGTGTGTCTTCGGTTGCTCTATACTGTCTGCTTGTGGCTGTGTGTGTTGTGTGTAGTGCTTTATAAGTGTGTTGTGTGTGCTCTTGTTGGTTGTGTGTGGATTTGTATGTGTTGTGTCTGTTTTATGTGTGTGATTGTGTTTTGTGTGTGGTTGTGTTAGAGAGGTTGTGTGTGTGTTTGGCTGAGCTTTGCACATGACGTGAGATGTGTTGACTGTGTGCGGTTTTGCTTGTTTAGTATGTCTCACGGTGTGTGCAGTATGCAGTCTGTGCAATGGTTTTCGTGTGTGTTGTGAGCATTTATGTGCCATGAGGTGTGTGATGTGTGTCTTGTGACTCTTGTTTCTCATGTTTCTGTGTTGTGCTCCTGTGTGAGGATGTATACGTGGTGTGTCTGCATGGTTGTGTTTGTAGCATGTCGTGTGAGAAATGTGTGCAATTTGTCTTCCTTGTTGGTTATGTGTGTTTGCCTAGGGATTTGTGAGTGTTGTGTGTTTTCCGTGTGTAATTGTGATTTGGGTGTGGCTGTGTTTGAGTGGTGATGTGTGTGTGGTTGTTGTGTTTTTGATGTGAGAAATGTCATCTGTGTGTGGTTGTGTTTGTTTAGTGTGTCTCATGGAGTGTGGTGCATGTACCCTCACAAAGTGATTTGTGTGTTTTTGGAGAAATTCGTGCTCTACTGTGTCTGGTGTGTGCCCTGTGACATGTTATTTTTTGAGTTTTGTGTGTGTGTGCATAGCATAGAGGTGCCCATGTGTACATGTTTGTGGGTGCCTGTGTGCGGTTGTGTGTGTAGTGTTAGAAAAGTGTGCTTTCTGCTTTTATTGTTGGTTGTTTGCTTTACGTGTGGTTTTGTATGTTTTCTGCGTGTTATGCGTGTGTGATTGTGATACGTGTCTGGCTGTGTTGGAGAGGCTGTCTGTGTTGTTGGTTATGTGTGTGAGGGAATATGTGTTATCGCCATGTGGTTTTGCTTGTGGTTTCTGAGAAACGTGTGCCTTTATGTCCTGTGATGTTTGTGGTGTATGCTGTTTCGTATGTTATGCTTTTTGCATGTTGAGTTTGCATTCTCTATGGCTTTGTGTTTGTGGGTGTTGACTTGTGTTTATTGTGGTTATTCCTTGTGTGTGTGCTGTGTGGCTTTATGTGTGGTATGTTGTGTTTGCATCGGACTGTGTGCTGTGTTGTTAATGCAGGATGTTATGTGTGTTATGAGGTGTGATGTATAAATTGCGTGTGATGATTTTGTGTGTGTTGTGTGATGTATTCTGTAATTTGTGTGTTGTGGTAATGTATTGATGTTGTTTCCTTTAATGTGTGTGTTGTGTGTGCAATGTTTGTGTTGTGCGTCTTTTTGTGTGGTCTTTCGTGTTTGTTGGATTTTGTGTTATGTGTGAGGTGCGTCGTTTGTGTATAATGTAATACGTGGTTTGTGGTGTTTGTTGTGTGTTTGTGTGTGTATTGTGTGTTGTGTTACATTTTGCATGCTCTGTTATTGTGTGTTTTCTGCCCTGATGTCTGTGATCTGTTGGTTTAATGTGCATGGCAGTGTCTATGTGGTTTTGTGTGTCTTTCCTGTGCGTTGTGTACTTTCTGCGCTGTGACTGGTGTGTAAGTAATGTGTGCAGTTTGGGTAGTTTGTTGTTTGTAAGGTATGTTCTCTGTGTGTTTCTCTGTGGAGTGCTGTGTGACTAGTGTGTTTGTGGGTGGTCCTGTGTAGGGTGTTGTGTGCTTGGAGTGTGTCTTTGTGTGTTGTGTGTTTGGCGTCTTTTTTGTAGCATGTTGTGTTCGTGGTCGGGAATGTTATGTGGTCTGTGAATGGTTTTCTGTTTCACGTTTAGTGTGTGATGTGACCGCACGTGTGTCGCGTGATGTGCAATGTATTGTGCTCTCAGTTGCATGTGTGTTGTGCTTATTCTTATCTGTTTTACGTACTGTGCTTGTGCTGTGTCATCTGTGTGTTATACGTGTTGTGTGGGATATTGTGCGCTGTGTCCGATATGCTTTGTATATATGTTGTGAGCTTTGCATTGTGCGTTCTGTGAGGCCCTGCGTGCTGCATGTTTTATGTGTGTTTTGTGTGATGTGTGCAGTCTTTGAAATGTGTTTCATAAACTCGGTGTTCGTTGTGTTGCGGTTTGCGTATTTTTTGCATGTCTTTTCGCATGTGTTGTGTGTGGTGCGAGTTTTGCGTGTGGTTGTGATTTGCGTGTGTTTGTGTTTGACAGGTCGTGTGTGGGGTTCACTGTTTGAGTGTTGAGTGTAATTTGTGACGTGTGTACTGCGTGTGGTCATGCTTGGACATTGTCCCACACTGTTTGTGTTGTGTTTACTCTGAGAACTGTGGTTCACGTGCATTGTGTGCAGTTATGTGCTTGGTGTGTGTGGGGTTTGTTGTTTAGTGTGATGTGCTGTTTGCGTGTTGAGAGGTTGTATGTAAACTGTTTCTGCGTGTTGTGGGTGTTCTGCGTGTGTGCCGTATGTGTTGTGTTGGCACTTTCCATGTGTGTTGTGTGTGGATGGGTGTGTTGCATGTTCTGTGTGTGTTGTTCTATGTGTGTTTTCCATGTGTGTTGTATGAACTGTGTGTTGCTTGTGCTAACCGTTGTGATGTACATTTTTGTGTGCGTTGTGTTGTGTGTGCTGAGTGTCGTTTTGTTTCTTTGTTTTCTGTCTTGGTGTGTGTTATGTGCTTTGTGTTTATGACTGTGTATTGTGTGTTTGACCTGTGTTGTGCTTTTTGCGTTTGTTTGTGTAGTGTGCTGTTTTGTGTTGTCGGTATACGGCAGTGAATGATTTGCGGCATTTGTTTCGTGATTCTGGGTGTATTCTGTTTTGCTATGCTGTGTGTGCTCTATGTTCTTGTGTGTTTTGCGTTGTGCTGTCTGTGATCTGTGGGTCTTGTTTATTTTCTGGGTGTTGTGTGTTGTCCGTGTTGTGTGTGTTGAGTATGTACTATGTGTGGCATGGGTTCTTTACTGCTTGTTGAGTGCATTGTTCTGTGTAATTTTCTCTGTGTGGCGTGCAATGTGTGATGTGTGTGGTTGTGAGATGCGTGTTGTGTGCATTGAGTGGTTCTCTGTGCGTTGAATATTTCCTCACTTTTGATGAATTTTCCATTGGTGTTTGTATATGTTGTGTACGTACTACGTGCGTTATGGGTCCATTGCTGCTCGTTGAGTACATAGCTCTTTGTAATTTTCTCTGCGTGGCATGCAATGTGTGATGGGTGTGGTTGTGAGTTGCGTGTTGTGTGCATTGAGTGGTTCTTTGTGTGTTGTACATTTTGTCATTTTCGATGAGTTACATCCATTGGTGTTTGTAATAGGTTCTGTGTTTCGTCTGTGGCTTCCGGTGTCCTGTTTCGTGTATAATTTGTCGGGTCTTTCTGTTGTCTGTTGTGTTATGTACTGCGTTCTGGGTTGTGTGAGCGCTTGTGTCTATGCTTTCTGTGCATCACGTACAGGGGGATGTTGGGTGGTCTGTGTATTTTGAGCATTCTGTGTGTTGTTAGTTTTGCGTTGTGTCTGAAGTGTTCTGTGAGTGTGTATTCTGTGTGTGTGCCGGTGTGTTTTGTTGCGTGCTGTCTGCGTGTGTGTCTTCGGTTGCTCTATACTGTCTGCTTGTGGCTGTGTGTGTTGTGTGTAGTGCTTTATAAGTGTGTTGTGTGTGCTCTTGTTGGTTGTGTGTGGATTTGTATGTGTTGTGTCTGTTTTATGTGTGTGATTGTGTTTTGTGAGTGGTTGTGTTAGAGAGGTTGTGTGTGTGTTTGGCTGAGCTTTGCACATGACGTGAGATGTGTTGACTGTGTGCGGTTTTGCTTGTTTAGTATGTCTCACGGTGTGTGCAGTATGCAGTCTGTGCAATGGTTTTCGTGTGTGTTGTGAGCATTTATGTGCCATGAGGTGTGTGATGTGTGTCTTGTGACTCTTGTTTCTCATGTTTCTGTGTTGTGCTCCTGTGTGAGGATGTATACGTGGTGTGTCTGCATGGTTGTGTTTGTAGCATGTCGTGTGAGAAATGTGTGCAATTTGTCTTCCTTGTTGGTTATGTGTGTTTGCCTAGGGATTTGTGAGTGTTGTGTGTTTTCCGTGTGTAATTGTGATTTGGGTGTGGCTGTGTTTGAGTGGTGATGTGTGTGTGGTTGTTGTGTTTTTGATGTGAGAAATGTCATCTGTGTGTGGTTGTGTTTGTTTAGTGTGTCTCATGGAGTGTGGTGCATGTACCCTCACAAAGTGATTTGTGTGTTTTTGGAGAAATTCGTGCTCTACTGTGTCTGGTGTGTGCCCTGTGACATGTTATTTTTTGAGTTTTGTGTGTGTGTGCATAGCATAGAGGTGCCCATGTGTACATGTTTGTGGGTGCCTGTGTGCGGTTGTGTGTGTAGTGTTAGAAAAGTGTGCTTTCTGCTTTTATTGTTGGTTGTTTGCTTTACGTGTGGTTTTGTATGTTTTCTGCGTGTTATGCGTGTGTGATTGTGATACGTGTCTGGCTGTGTTGGAGAGGCTGTCTGTGTTGTTGGTTATGTGTGTGAGGGAATATGTGTTATCGCCATGTGGTTTTGCTTGTGGTTTCTGAGAAACGTGTGCCTTTATGTCCTGTGATGTTTGTGGTGTATGCTGTTTCGTATGTTATGCTTTTTGCGTGTTGAGTTTGCATTCTCTATGGCTTTGTGTTTGTGGGTGTTGACTTGTGTTTATTGTGGTTATTCCTTGTGTGTGTGCTGTATGGCTTTATGTGTGGTATGTTGTGTTTGCATCGGACTGTGTGCTGTGTTGTTAATGCAGGATGTTGTGTGTGTTATGAGGTGTGATGTATAAATTGCGTGTGATGATTTTGTGTGTGTTGTGTGATGTATTCTGTAATTTGTGTGTTGTGGTAATGTATTGATGTTGTTTCCTTTAATGTGTGTGTTGTGTGTGCAATGTTTGTGTTGTGCGTCTTTTTGTGTGGTCTTTCGTGTTTGTTGGATTTTGTGTTATGTGTGAGGTGCGTCGTTTGTGTATAATGTAATACGTGGTTTGTGGTGTTTGTTGTGTGTTTGTGTGTGTATTGTGTGTTGTGTTACATTTTGCATGCTCTGTTATTGTGTGTTTTCTGCCCTGATGTCTGTGATCTGTTGGTTTAATGTGCATGGCAGTGTCTATGTGGTTTTGTGTGTCTTTCCTGTGCGTTGTGTACTTTCTGCGCTGTGACTGGTGTGTAAGTGATGTGTGCAGTTTGGGTAGTTTGTTGTTTGTAAGGTATGTTCTCTGTGTATTTCTCTGTGGAGTGCTGTGTGACTGGTGTGTTTGTGGGTGGTCCTGTGTAGGGTGTTGTGTGCTTGGAGTGTGTCTTTGTGTGTTGTGTGTTTGGCGTCTTTTTTGTAGCATGTTGTGTTCGTGGTCGGGAATGTTATGTGGTCTGTGAATGGTTTTCTCTTTCACGTTTAGTGTGTGATGTGACCGCACGTGTGTCGCGTGATGTGCAATGTATTGTGCTCTCAGTTGCATGTGTGTTGTGCTTATTCTTATCTGTTTTGCGTACTGTGCTTGTGTTGTGTCATCTGTGTGTTATACGTGTTGTGTGGGATATTGTGCGCTGTGTCCGATATGCTTTGTATATATGTTGTGAGCTTTGCATTGTGCGTTCTGTGAGGCCCTGCGTGCTGCATGTTTTATGTGTGTTTTGTGTGATGTGTGCAGTCTTTGAAATGTGTTTCATAAACTCGGTGTTCATTGTGTTGCGGTTTGCGTATTTTTTGCATGTCTTTTCGCACGTGTTGTGGGTGGTGCGAGTTTTGCGTGTGGTTGTGATTTGCGTGTGTTTGTGTTTGACAGGTCGTGTGTGGGGTTCACTGTTTGAGTGTTGAGTGTAATTTGTGACGTGTGTACTGCGTGTGGTCATGCTTGGACATTGTCCCACACTGTTTGTGTTGTGTTTACTCTGAGAACTGTGGTTCACGTGCATTGTGTGCAGTTATGTGCTTGGTGTGTGTGGGGTTTGTTTTTTAGTGTGATGTGCTGTTTGCGTGTTGAGAGGTTGTATGTAAACTGTTTCTGCGTGTTGTGGGTGTTCTGCGTGTGTGCCGTATGTGTTGTGTTGGCACTTTCCATGTGTGTTGTGTGTGGATGGGTGTGTTGCATGTTCTGTGTGTGTTGTTCTATGTGTGTTTTCCATGTGTGTTGTATGAACTGTGTGTTGCTTGTGCTAACCGTTGTGATGTACATTTTTGTGTGCGTTGTGTTGTGTGTGCTGAGTGTCGTTTTGTTTCTTTGTTTTCTGTCTTGGTGTGTGTTATGTGCTTTGTGTTTTTGACTGTGTATTGTGTGTTTGACCTGTGTTGTGCTTTTTGCGTTTGTTTGTGTAGTGTGCTGTTTTGTGTTGTCGGTATACGGCAGTGAATGATTTGCGGCATTTGTTTCGTGATTCTGGGTGTATTCTGTTTTGCTATGCTGTGTGTGCTCTATGTTCTTGTGTGTTTTGCGTTGTGCTGTCTGTGATCTGTGGGTCTTGTTTATTTTCTGGGTGTTGTGTGTTGTCCGTGTTGTGTGTGTTGAGTATGTACTATGTGTGGCATGGGTTCTTTACTGCTTGTTGAGTGCATTGTTCTGTGTAATTTTCTCTGTGTGGCGTGCAATGTGTGATGTGTGTGGTTGTGAGATGCGTGTTGTGTGCATTGAGTGGTTCTCTGTGCGTTGAATATTTCCTCACTTTTGATGAATTTTCCATTGGTGTTTGTATATGTTGTGTACGTACTACGTGCGTTATGGGTCCATTGCTGCTCGTTGAGTACATAGCTCTTTGTAATTTTCTCTGCGTGGCATGCAATGTGTGATGGGTGTGGTTGTGAGTTGCGTGTTGTGTGCATTGAGTGGTTCTTTGTGTGTTGTACATTTTGTCATTTTCGATGAGTTACATCCATTGGTGTTTGTAATAGGTTCTGTGTTTCGTCTGTGGCTTCCGGTGTCCTGTTTCGTGTATAATTTGTCGGGTCTTTCTGTTGTCTGTTGTGTTATGTACTGCGTTCTGGGTTGTGTGAGCGCTTGTGTCTATGCTTTCTGTGCATCACGTACAGGGGGATGTTGGGTGGTCTGTGTATTTTGAGCATTCTGTGTGTTGTTAGTTTTGCGTTGTGTCTGAAGTGTTCTGTGAGTGTGTATTCTGTGTGTGTGCCGGTGTGTTTTGTTGCGTGCTGTCTGCGTGTGTGTCTTCGGTTGCTCTATACTGTCTGCTTGTGGCTGTGTGTGTTGTGTGTAGTGCTTTATAAGTGTGTTGTGTGTGCTCTTGTTGGTTGTGTGTGGATTTGTATGTGTTGTGTCTGTTTTATGTGTGTGATTGTGTTTTGTGAGTGGTTGTGTTAGAGAGGTTGTGTGTGTGTTTGGCTGAGCTTTGCACATGACGTGAGATGTGTTGACTGTGTGCGGTTTTGCTTGTTTAGTATGTCTCACGGTGTGTGCAGTATGCAGTCTGTGCAATGGTTTTCGTGTGTGTTGTGAGCATTTATGTGCCATGAGGTGTGTGATGTGTGTCTTGTGACTCTTGTTTCTCATGTTTCTGTGTTGTGCTCCTGTGTGAGGATGTATACGTGGTGTGTCTGCATGGTTGTGTTTGTAGCATGTCGTGTGAGAAATGTGTGCAATTTGTCTTCCTTGTTGGTTATGTGTGTTTGCCTAGGGATTTGTGAGTGTTGTGTGTTTTCCGTGTGTAATTGTGATTTGGGTGTGGCTGTGTTTGAGTGGTGATGTGTGTGTGGTTGTTGTGTTTTTGATGTGAGAAATGTCATCTGTGTGTGGTTGTGTTTGTTTAGTGTGTCTCATGGAGTGTGGTGCATGTACCCTCACAAAGAGATTTGTGTGTTTTTGGAGAAATTCGTGCTCTACTGTGTCTGGTGTGTGCCCTGTGACATGTTATTTTTTGAGTTTTGTGTGTGTGTGCATAGCATAGAGGTGCCCATGTGTACATGTTTGTGGGTGCCTGTGTGCGGTTGTGTGTGTAGTGTTAGAAAAGTGTGCTTTCTGCTTTTATTGTTGGTTGTTTGCTTTACGTGTGGTTTTGTATGTTTTCTGCGTGTTATGCGTGTGTGATTGTGATACGTGTCTGGCTGTGTTGGAGAGGCTGTCTGTGTTGTTGGTTATGTGTGTGAGGGAATATGTGTTATCGCCATGTGGTTTTGCTTGTGGTTTCTGAGAAACGTGTGCCTTTATGTCCTGTGATGTTTGTGGTGTATGCTGTTTCGCATGTTATGCTTTTTGCGTGTTGAGTTTGCATTCTCTATGGCTTTGTGTTTGTGGGTGTTGACTTGTGTTTATTGTGGTTATTCCTTGTGTGTGTGCTGTATGGCTTTATGTGTGGTATGTTGTGTTTGCATCGGACTGTGTGCTGTGTTGTTAATGCAGGATGTTGTGTGTGTTATGAGGTGTGATGTATAAATTGCGTGTGATGATTTTGTGTGTGTTGTGTGATGTATTCTGTAATTTGTGTGTTGTGGTAATGTATTGATGTTGTTTCCTTTAATGTGTGTGTTGTGTGTGCAATGTTTGTGTTGTGCGTCTTTTTGTGTGGTCTTTCGTGTTTGTTGGATTTTGTGTTATGTGTGAGGTGCGTCGTTTGTGTATAATGTAATACGTGGTTTGTGGTGTTTGTTGTGTGTTTGTGTGTGTATTGTGTGTTGTGTTACATTTTGCATGCTCTGTTATTGTGTGTTTTCTGCCCTGATGTCTGTGATCTGTTGGTTTAATGTGCATGGCAGTGTCTATGTGGTTTTGTGTGTCTTTCCTGTGCGTTGTGTACTTTCTGCGCTGTGACTGGTGTGTAAGTGATGTGTGCAGTTTGGGTAGTTTGTTGTTTGTAAGGTATGTTCTCTGTGTATTTCTCTGTGGAGTGCTGTGTGACTGGTGTGTTTGTGGGTGGTCCTGTGTAGGGTGTTGTGTGCTTGGAGTGTGTCTTTGTGTGTTGTGTGTTTGGCGTCTTTTTTGTAGCATGTTGTGTTCGTGGTCGGGAATGTTATGTGGTCTGTGAATGGTTTTCTGTTTCACGTTTAGTGTGTGATGTGACCGCACGTGTGTCGCATGATGTGCAATGTATTGTGCTCTCAGTTGCATGTGTGTTGTGCTTATTCTTATCTGTTTTGCGTACTGTGCTTGTGTTGTGTCATCTGTGTGTTATACGTGTTGTGTGGGATATTGTGCGCTGTGTCCGATATGCTTTGTATATATGTTGTGAGCTTTGCATTGTGCGTTCTGTGAGGCCCTGCGTGCTGCATGTTTTATGTGTGTTTTGTGTGATGTGTGCAGTCTTTGAAATGTGTTTCATAAACTCGGTGTTCATTGTGTTGCGGTTTGCGTATTTTTTGCATGTCTTTTCGCACGTGTTGTGGGTGGTGCGAGTTTTGCGTGTGGTTGTGATTTGCGTGTGTTTGTGTTTGACAGGTCGTGTGTGGGGTTCACTGTTTGAGTGTTGAGTGTAATTTGTGACGTGTGTACTGCGTGTGGTCATGCTTGGACATTGTCCCACACTGTTTGTGTTGTGTTTACTCTGAGAACTGTGGTTCACGTGCATTGTGTGCAGTTATGTGCTCGGTGTGTGTGGGGTTTGTTGTTTAGTGTGATGTGCTGTTTGCGTGTTGAGAGGTTGTATGTAAACTGTTTCTGCGTGTTGTGGGTGTTCTGCGTGTGTGCCGTATGTGTTGTGTTGGCACTTTCCATGTGTGTTGTGTGTGGATGGGTGTGTTGCATGTTCTGTGTGTGTTGTTCTATGTGTGTTTTCCATGTGTGTTGTATGAACTGTGTGTTGCTTGTGCTAACCGTTGTGATGTTCATTTTTGTGTGCGTTCTGTTGTGTGTGCTGAGTGTCGTTTTGTTTCTTTGTTTTCTGTCTTGGTGTGTGTTATGCGCTTTGTGTTTTTGACTGTGTATTGTGTGTTTGACCTGTGTTGTGCTTTTTGCGTTTGTTTGTGTAGTGTGCTGTTTTGTGTTGTCGGTATACGGCAGTGAATGATTTGCGGCATTTGTTTCGTGATTCTGGGTGTATTCTGTTTTGCTGTGCTGTGTGTGCTCTATGTTCTTGTGTGTTTTGCGTTGTGCTGTCTGTGATCTGTGGGTCTTGTTTATTTTCTGGGTGTTGTGTGTTGTCCGTGTTGTGTGTGTTGAGTATGTACTATGTGTGGCATGGGTTCTTTACTGCTTGTTGAGTGCATTGTTCTGTGTAATTTTCTCTGTGTGGCGTGCAATGTGTGATGTGTGTGGTTGTGAGATGCGTGTTGTGTGCATTGAGTGGTTCTCTGTGCGTTGAATATTTCCTCACTTTTGATGAATTTTCCATTGGTGTTTGTATATGCTGTGTACGTACTACGTGCGTTATGGGTCCATTGCTGCTCGTTGAGTACATAGCTCTTTGTAATTTTCTCTGCGTGGCATGCAATGTGTGATGGGTGTGGTTGTGAGTTGCGTGTTGTGTGCATTGAGTGGTTCTTTGTGTGTTGTACATTTTGTCATTTTCGATGAGTTACATCCATTGGTGTTTGTAATAGGTTCTGTGTTTCGTCTGTGGCTTCCGGTGTCCTGTTTCGTGTATAATTTGTCGGGTCTTTCTGTTGTCTGTTGTGTTATGTACTGCGTTCTGGGTTGTGTGAGCGCTTGTGTCTATGCTTTCTGTGCATCACGTACAGGGGGATGTTGGGTGGTCTGTGTATTTTGAGCATTCTGTGTGTTGTTAGTTTTGCGTTGTGTCTGAAGTGTTCTGTGAGTGTGTATTCTGTGTGTGTGCCGGTGTGTTTTGTTGCGTGCTGTCTGCGTGTGTGTCTTCGGTTGCTCTATACTGTCTGCTTGTGGCTGTGTGTGTTGTGTGTAGTGCTTTATAAGTGTGTTGTGTGTGCTCTTGTTGGTTGTGTGTGGATTTGTATGTGTTGTGTCTGTTTTATGTGTGTGATTGTGTTTTGTGTGTGGTTGTGTTAGAGAGGTTGTGTGTGTGTTTGGCTGAGCTTTGCACATGACGTGAGATGTGTTGACTATGTGCGGTTTTGCTTGTTTAGTATGTCTCACGGTGTGTGCAGTATGCAGTCTGTGCAATGGTTTTCGTGTGTGTTGTGAGCATTTATGTGCCATGAGGTGTGTGATGTGTGTCTTGTGACTCTTGTTTCTCATGTTTCTGTGTTGTGCTCCTGTGTGAGGATGTATACGTGGTGTGTCTGCGTGGTTGTGTTTGTAGCATGTCGTGTGAGAAATGTGTGCAATTTGTCTTCCTTGTTGGTTATGTGTGTTTGCCTAGGGATTTGTGAGTGTTGTGTGTTTTCCGTGTGTAATTGTGATTTGGGTGTGGCTGTGTTTGAGTGGTGATGTGTGTGTGGTTGTTGTGTTTTTGATGTGAGAAATGTCATCTGTGTGTGGTTGTGTTTGTTTAGTGTGTCTCATGGAGTGTGGTGCATGTACCCTCACAAAGTGATTTGTGTGTTTTTGGAGAAATTCGTGCTCTACTGTGTCTGGTGTGTGCCCTGTGACATGTTATTTTTTGAGTTTTGTGTGTGTGTGCATAGCATAGAGGTGCCCATGTGTACATGTTTGTGGGTGCCTGTGTGCGGTTGTGTGTGTAGTGTTAGAAAAGTGTGCTTTCTGCTTTTATTGTTGGTTGTTTGCTTTACGTGTGGTTTTGTATGTTTTCTGCGTGTTATGCGTGTGTGATTGTGATACGTGTCTGGCTGTGTTGGAGAGGCTGTCTGTGTTGTTGGTTATGTGTGTGAGGGAATATGTGTTATCGCCATGTGGTTTTGCTTGTGGTTTCTGAGAAACGTGTGCCTTTATGTCCTGTGATGTTTGTGGTGTATGCTGTTTCGTATGTTATGCTTTTTGCGTGTTGAGTTTGCATTCTCTATGGCTTTGTGTTTGTGGGTGTTGACTTGTGTTTATTGTGGTTATTCCTTGTGTGTGTGCTGTGTGGCTTTATGTGTGGTATGTTGTGTTTGCATCGGACTGTGTGCTGTGTTGTTAATGCAGGATGTTGTGTGTGTTATGAGGTGTGATGTATAAATTGCGTGTGATGATTTTGTGTGTGTTGTGTGATGTATTCTGTAATTTGTGTGTTGTGGTAATGTATTGATGTTGTTTCCTTTAATGTGTGTGTTGTGTGTGCAATGTTTGTGTTGTGCGTCTTTTTGTGTGGTCTTTCGTGTTTGTTGGATTTTGTGTTATGTGTGAGGTGCGTCGTTTGTGTATAATGTAATACGTGGTTTGTGGTGTTTGTTGTGTGTTTGTGTGTGTATTGTGTGTTGTGTTACATTTTGCATGCTCTGTTATTGTGTGTTTTCTGCCCTGATGTCTGTGATCTGTTGGTTTAATGTGCATGGCAGTGTCTATGTGGTTTTGTGTGTCTTTCCTGTGCGTTGTGTACTTTCTGCGCTGTGACTGGTGTGTAAGTGATGTGTGCAGTTTGGGTAGTTTGTTGTTTGTAAGGTATGTTCTCTGTGTATTTCTCTGTGGAGTGCTGTGTGACTGGTGTGTTTGTGGGTGGTCCTGTGTAGGGTGTTGTGTGCTTGGAGTGTGTCTTTGTGTGTTGTGTGTTTGGCGTCTTTTTTGTAGCATGTTGTGTTCGTGGTCGGGAATGTTATGTGGTCTGTGAATGGTTTTCTGTTTCACGTTTAGTGTGTGATGTGACCGCACGTGTGTCGCGTGATGTGCAATGTATTGTGCTCTCAGTTGCATGTGTGTTGTGCTTATTCTTATCTGTTTTGCGTACTGTGCTTGTGTTGTGTCATCTGTGTGTTATACGTGTTGTGTGGGATATTGTGCGCTGTGTCCGATATGCTTTGTATATATGTTGTGAGCTTTGCATTGTGCGTTCTGTGAGGCCCTGCGTGCTGCATGTTTTATGTGTGTTTTGTGTGATGTGTGCAGTCTTTGAAATGTGTTTCATAAACTCGGTGTTCATTGTGTTGCGGTTTGCGTATTTTTTGCATGTCTTTTCGCACGTGTTGTGGGTGGTGCGAGTTTTGCGTGTGGTTGTGATTTGCGTGTGTTTGTGTTTGACAGGTCGTGTGTGGGGTTCACTGTTTGAGTGTTGAGTGTAATTTGTGACGTGTGTACTGCGTGTGGTCATGCTTGGACATTGTCCCACACTGTTTGTGTTGTGTTTACTCTGAGAACTGTGGTTCACGTGCATTGTGTGCAGTTATGTGCTCGGTGTGTGTGGGGTTTGTTGTTTAGTGTGATGTGCTGTTTGCGTGTTGAGAGGTTGTATGTAAACTGTTTCTGCGTGTTGTGGGTGTTCTGCGTGTGTGCCGTATGTGTTGTGTTGGCACTTTCCATGTGTGTTGTGTGTGGATGGGTGTGTTGCATGTTCTGTGTGTGTTGTTCTATGTGTGTTTTCCATGTGTGTTGTATGAACTGTGTGTTGCTTGTGCTAACCGTTGTGATGTACATTTTTGTGTGCGTTGTGTTGTGTGTGCTGAGTGTCGTTTTGTTTCTTTGTTTTCTGTCTTGGTGTGTGTTATGCGCTTTGTGTTTTTGACTGTGTATTGTGTGTTTGACCTGTGTTGTGCTTTTTGCGTTTGTTTGTGTAGTGTGCTGTTTTGTGTTGTCGGTATACGGCAGTGAATGATTTGCGGCATTTGTTTCGTGATTCTGGGTGTATTCTGTTTTGCTGTGCTGTGTGTGCTCTATGTTCTTGTGTGTTTTGCGTTGTGCTGTCTGTGATCTGTGGGTCTTGTTTATTTTCTGGGTGTTGTGTGTTGTCCGTGTTGTGTGTGTTGAGTATGTACTATGTGTGGCATGGGTTCTTTACTGCTTGTTGAGTGCATTGTTCTGTGTAATTTTCTCTGTGTGGCGTGCAATGTGTGATGTGTGTGGTTGTGAGATGCGTGTTGTGTGCATTGAGTGGTTCTCTGTGCGTTGAATATTTCCTCACTTTTGATGAATTTTCCATTGGTGTTTGTATATGTTGTGTACGTACTACGTGCGTTATGGGTCCATTGCTGCTCGTTGAGTACATAGCTCTTTGTAATTTTCTCTGCGTGGCATGCAATGTGTGATGGGTGTGGTTGTGAGTTGCGTGTTGTGTGCATTGAGTGGTTCTTTGTGTGTTGTACATTTTGTCATTTTCGATGAGTTACATCCATTGGTGTTTGTAATAGGTTCTGTGTTTCGTCTGTGGCTTCCGGTGTCCTGTTTCGTGTATAATTTGTCGGGTCTTTCTGTTGTCTGTTGTGTTATGTACTGCGTTCTGGGTTGTGTGAGCGCTTGTGTCTATGCTTTCTGTGCATCACGTACAGGGGGATGTTGGGTGGTCTGTGTATTTTGAGCATTCTGTGTGTTGTTAGTTTTGCGTTGTGTCTGAAGTGTTCTGTGAGTGTGTATTCTGTGTGTGTGCCGGTGTGTTTTGTTGCGTGCTGTCTGCGTGTGTGTCTTCGGTTGCTCTATACTGTCTGCTTGTGGCTGTGTGTGTTGTGTGTAGTGCTTTATAAGTGTGTTGTGTGTGCTCTTGTTGGTTGTGTGTGGATTTGTATGTGTTGTGTCTGTTTTATGTGTGTGATTGTGTTTTGTGAGTGGTTGTGTTAGAGAGGTTGTGTGTGTGTTTGGCTGAGCTTTGCACATGACGTGAGATGTGTTGACTGTGTGCGGTTTTGCTTGTTTAGTATGTCTCACGGTGTGTGCAGTATGCAGTCTGTGCAATGGTTTTCGTGTGTGTTGTGAGCATTTATGTGCCATGAGGTGTGTGATGTGTGTCTTGTGACTCTTGTTTCTCATGTTTCTGTGTTGTGCTCCTGTGTGAGGATGTATACGTGGTGTGTCTGCATGGTTGTGTTTGTAGCATGTCGTGTGAGAAATGTGTGCAATTTGTCTTCCTTGTTGGTTATGTGTGTTTGCCTAGGGATTTGTGAGTGTTGTGTGTTTTCCGTGTGTAATTGTGATTTGGGTGTGGCTGTGTTTGAGTGGTGATGTGTGTGTGGTTGTTGTGTTTTTGATGTGAGAAATGTCATCTGTGTGTGGTTGTGTTTGTTTAGTGTGTCTCATGGAGTGTGGTGCATGTACCCTCACAAAGTGATTTGTGTGTTTTTGGAGAAATTCGTGCTCTACTGTGTCTGGTGTGTGCCCTGTGACATGTTATTTTTTGAGTTTTGTGTGTGTGTGCATAGCATAGAGGTGCCCATGTGTACATGTTTGTGGGTGCCTGTGTGCGGTTGTGTGTGTAGTGTTAGAAAAGTGTGCTTTCTGCTTTTATTGTTGGTTGTTTGCTTTACGTGTGGTTTTGTATGTTTTCTGCGTGTTATGCGTGTGTGATTGTGATACGTGTCTGGCTGTGTTGGAGAGGCTGTCTGTGTTGTTGGTTATGTGTGTGAGGGAATATGTGTTATCGCCATGTGGTTTTGCTTGTGGTTTCTGAGAAACGTGTGCCTTTATGTCCTGTGATGTTTGTGGTGTATGCTGTTTCGTATGTTATGCTTTTTGCATGTTGAGTTTGCATTCTCTATGGCTTTGTGTTTGTGGGTGTTGACTTGTGTTTATTGTGGTTATTCCTTGTGTGTGTGTTGTGTGGCTTTATGTGTGGTATGTTGTGTTTGCATCGTACTGTGTGCTGTGTTGTTAATGCAGGATGTTATGTGTGTTATGAGGTGTGATGTATAAATTGCGTGTGATGATTTTGTGTGTGTTGTGTGATGTATTCTGTAATTTGTGTGTTGTGGTAATGTATTGATGTTGTTTCCTTTAATGTGTGTGTTGTGTGTGCAATGTTTGTGTTGTGCGTCTTTTTGTGTGGTCTTTCGTGTTTGTTGGATTTTGTGTTATGTGTGAGGTGCGTCGTTTGTGTATAATGTAATACGTGGTTTGTGGTGTTTGTTGTGTGTTTGTGTGTGTATTGTGTGTTGTGTTACATTTTGCATGCTCTGTTATTGTGTGTTTTCTGCCCTGATGTCTGTGATCTGTTGGTTTAATGTGCATGGCAGTGTCTATGTGGTTTTGTGTGTCTTTCCTGTGCGTTGTGTACTTTCTGCGCTGTGACTGGTGTGTAAGTGATGTGTGCAGTTTGGGTAGTTTGTTGTTTGTAAGGTATGTTCTCTGTGTATTTCTCTGTGGAGTGCTGTGTGACTGGTGTGTTTGTGGGTGGTCCTGTGTAGGGTGTTGTGTGCTTGGAGTGTGTCTTTGTGTGTTGTGTGTTTGGCGTCTTTTTTGTAGCATGTTGTGTTCGTGGTCGGGAATGTTATGTGGTCTGTGAATGGTTTTCTGTTTCACGTTTAGTGTGTGATGTGACCGCACGTGTGTCGCGTGATGTGCAATGTATTGTGCTCTCAGTTGCATGTGTGTTGTGCTTATTCTTATCTGTTTTGCGTACTGTGCTTGTGCTGTGTCATCTGTGTGTTATACGTGTTGTGTGGGATATTGTGCGCTGTGTCCGATATGCTTTGTATATATGTTGTGAGCTTTGCATTGTGCGTTCTGTGAGGCCCTGCATGCTGCATGTTTTATGTGTGTTTTGTGTGATGTGTGCAGTCTTTGAAATGTGTTTCGTAAACTCGGTGTTCATTGTGTTGCGGTTTGTGTATTTTTTGAATGTCTTTTCGCATGTGTTGTGTGTGGTGTGTGTTTTGCTTGTGGTTGTGATTTGCGTGTGTTTGTGTTTGACAGGTCGTGTGTGGGGTTCACTGTTTGAGTGTTGAGTGTAATTTGTGACGTGTGTACTGCGTGTGGTCATGCTTGGACATTGTCCCACACTGTTTGTGTTGTGTTTACTCTGAGAACTGTGGTTCACGTGCATTGTGTGCAGTTATGTGCTTGGTGTGTGTGGGGTTTGTTGTTTAGTGTGATGTGCTGTTTGCGTGTTGAGAGGTTGTATGTAAACTGTTTCTGCGTGTTGTGGGTGTTCTGCGTGTGTGCCGTATGTGTTGTGTTGGCACTTTCCATGTGTGTTGTGTGTGGATGGGTGTGTTGCATGTTCTGTGTGTGTTGTTCTATGTGTGTTTTCCATGTGTGTTGTATGAACTGTGTGTTGCTTGTGCTAACCGTTGTGATGTACATTTTTGTGTGCGTTGTGTTGTGTGTGCTGAGTGTCGTTTTGTTTCTTTGTTTTCTGTCTTGGTGTGTGTTATGTGCTTTGTGTTTTTGACTGTGTATTGTGTGTTTGACCTGTGTTGTGCTTTTTGCGTTTGTTTGTGTAGTGTGCTGTTTTGTGTTGTCGGTATACGGCAGTGAATGATTTGCGGCATTTGTTTCGTGATTCTGGGTGTATTCTGTTTTGCTATGCTGTGTGTGCTCTATGTTCTTGTGTGTTTTGCGTTGTGCTGTCTGTGATCTGTGGGTCTTGTTTATTTTCTGGGTGTTGTGTGTTGTCCGTGTTGTGTGTGTTGAGTATGTACTATGTGTGGCATGGGTTCTTTACTGCTTGTTGAGTGCATTGTTCTGTGTAATTTTCTCTGTGTGGCGTGCAGTGTGTGATGTGTGTGGTTGTGAGATGCGTGTTGTGTGCATTGAGTGGTTCTCTGTGCGTTGAATATTTCCTCACTTTTGATGAATTTTCCATTGGTGTTTGTATATGCTGTGTACGTACTACGTGCGTTATGGGTCCATTGCTGCTCGTTGAGTACATAGCTCTTTGTAATTTTCTCTGCGTGGCATGCAATGTGTGATGGGTGTGGTTGTGAGTTGCGTGTTGTGTGCATTGAGTGGTTCTTTGTGTGTTGTACATTTTGTCATTTTCGATGAGTTACATCCATTGGTGTTTGTAATAGGTTCTGTGTTTCGTCTGTGGCTTCCGGTGTCCTGTTTCGTGTATAATTTGTCGGGTCTTTCTGTTGTCTGTTGTGTTATGTACTGCGTTCTGGGTTGTGTGAGCGCTTGTGTCTATGCTTTCTGTGCATCACGTACAGGGGGATGTTGGGTGGTCTGTGTATTTTGAGCATTCTGTGTGTTGTTAGTTTTGCGTTGTGTCTGAAGTGTTCTGTGAGTGTGTATTCTGTGTGTGTGCCGGTGTGTTTTGTTGCGTGCTGTCTGCGTGTGTGTCTTCGGTTGCTCTATACTGTCTGCTTGTGGCTGTGTGTGTTGTGTGTAGTGCTTTATAAGTGTGTTGTGTGTGCTCTTGTTGGTTGTGTGTGGATTTGTATGTGTTGTGTCTGTTTTATGTGTGTGATTGTGTTTTGTGTGTGGTTGTGTTAGAGAGGTTGTGTGTGTGTTTGGCTGAGCTTTGCACATGACGTGAGATGTGTTGACTTTGTGCGGTTTTGCTTGTTTAGTATGTCTCACGGTGTGTGCAGTATGCAGTCTGTGCAATGGTTTTCGTGTGTGTTGTGAGCATTTATGTGCCATGAGGTGTGTGATGTGTGTCTTGTGACTCTTGTTTCTCATGTTTCTGTGTTGTGCTCCTGTGTGAGGATGTATACGTGGTGTGTCTGCGTGGTTGTGTTTGTAGCATGTCGTGTGAGAAATGTGTGCAATTTGTCTTCCTTGTTGGTTATGTGTGTTTGCCTAGGGATTTGTGAGTGTTGTGTGTTTTCCGTGTGTAATTGTGATTTGGGTGTGGCTGTGTTTGAGTGGTGATGTGTGTGTGGTTGTTGTGTTTTTGATGTGAGAAATGTCATCTGTGTGTGGTTGTGTTTGTTTAGTGTGTCTCATGGAGTGTGGTGCATGTACCCTCACAAAGTGATTTGTGTGTTTTTGGAGAAATTCGTGCTCTACTGTGTCTGGTGTGTGCCCTGTGACATGTTATTTTTTGAGTTTTGTGTGTGTGTGCATAGCATAGAGGTGCCCATGTGTACATGTTTGTGGGTGCCTGTGTGCGGTTGTGTGTGTAGTGTTAGAAAAGTGTGCTTTCTGATTTTATTGTTGGTTGTTTGCTTTACGTGTGGTTTTGTATGTTTTCTGCGTGTTATGCGTGTGTGATTGTGATACGTGTCTGGCTGTGTTGGAGAGGCTGTCTGTGTTGTTGGTTATGTGTGTGAGGGAATATGTGTTATCGCCATGTGGTTTTGCTTGTGGTTTCTGAGAAACGTGTGCCTTTATGTCCTGTGATGTTTGTGGTGTATGCTGTTTCGTATGTTATGCTTTTTGCATGTTGAGTTTGCATTCTCTATGGCTTTGTGTTTGTGGGTGTTGACTTGTGTTTATTGTGGTTATTCCTTGTGTGTGTGCTGTATGGCTTTATGTGTGGTATGTTGTGTTTGCATCGGACTGTGTGCTGTGTTGTTAATGCAGGATGTTGTGTGTGTTATGAGGTGTGATGTATAAATTGCGTGTGATGATTTTGTGTGTGTTGTGTGATGTATTCTGTAATTTGTGTGTTGTGGTAATGTATTGATGTTGTTTCCTTTAATGTGTGTGTTGTGTGTGCAATGTTTGTGTTGTGCGTCTTTTTGTGTGGTCTTTCGTGTTTGTTGGATTTTGTGTTATGTGTGAGGTGCGTCGTTTGTGTATAATGTAATACGTGGTTTGTGGTGTTTGTTGTGTGTTTGTGTGTGTATTGTGTGTTGTGTTACATTTTGCATGCTCTGTTATTGTGTGTTTTCTGCCCTGATGTCTGTGATCTGTTGGTTTAATGTGCATGGCAGTGTCTATGTGGTTTTGTGTGTCTTTCCTGTGCGTTGTGTACTTTCTGCGCTGTGACTGGTGTGTAAGTGATGTGTGCAGTTTGGGTAGTTTGTTGTTTGTAAGGTATGTTCTCTGTGTATTTCTCTGTGGAGTGCTGTGTGACTGGTGTGTTTGTGGGTGGTCCTGTGTAGGGTGTTGTGTGCTTGGAGTGTGTCTTTGTGTGTTGTGTGTTTGGCGTCTTTTTTGTAGCATGTTGTGTTCGTGGTCGGGAATGTTATGTGGTCTGTGAATGGTTTTCTGTTTCACGTTTAGTGTGTGATGTGACCGCACGTGTGTCGCGTGATGTGCAATGTATTGTGCTCTCAGTTGCATGTGTGTTGTGCTTATTCTTATCTGTTTTGCGTACTGTGCTTGTGTTGTGTCATCTGTGTGTTATACGTGTTGTGTGGGATATTGTGCGCTGTGTCCGATATGCTTTGTATATATGTTGTGAGCTTTGCATTGTGCGTTCTGTGAGGCCCTGCGTGCTGCATGTTTTATGTGTGTTTTGTGTGATGTGTGCAGTCTTTGAAATGTGTTTCATAAACTCGGTGTTCGTTGTGTTGCGGTTTGCGTATTTTTTGCATGTCTTTTCGCATGTGTTGTGTGTGGTGCGAGTTTTGCGTGTGGTTGTGATTTGCGTGTGTTTGTGTTTGACAGGTCGTGTGTGGGGTTCACTGTTTGAGTGTTGAGTGTAATTTGTGACGTGTGTACTGCGTGTGGTCATGCTTGGACATTGTCCCACACTGTTTGTGTTGTGTTTACTCTGAGAACTGTGGTTCACGTGCATTGTGTGCAGTTATGTGCTTGGTGTGTGTGGGGTTTGTTGTTTAGTGTGATGTGCTGTTTGCGTGTTGAGAGGTTGTATGTAAACTGTTTCTGCGTGTTGTGGGTGTTCTGCGTGTGTGCCGTATGTGTTGTGTTGGCACTTTCCATGTGTGTTGTGTGTGGATGGGTGTGTTGCATGTTCTGTGTGTGTTGTTCTATGTGTGTTTTCCATGTGTGTTGTATGAACTGTGTGTTGCTTGTGCTAACCGTTGTGATGTACATTTTTGTGTGCATTGTGTTGTGTGTGCTGAGTGTCGTTTTGTTTCTTTGTTTTCTGTCTTGGTGTGTGTTATGTGCTTTGTGTTTTTGACTGTGTATTGTGTGTTTGACCTGTGTTGTGCTTTTTGCGTTTGTTTGTGTAGTGTGCTGTTTTGTGTTGTCGGTATATGGCAGTGAATGATTTGCGGCATTTGTTTCGTGATTCTGGGTGTATTCTGTTTTGCTATGCTGTGTGTGCTCTATGTTCTTGTGTGTTTTGCGTTGTGCTGTCTGTGATCTGTGGGTCTTGTTTATTTTCTGGGTGTTGTGTGTTGTCCGTGTTGTGTGTGTTGAGTATGTACTATGTGTGGCATGGGTTCTTTACTGCTTGTTGAGTGCATTGTTCTGTGTAATTTTCTCTGTGTGGCGTGCAATGTGTGATGTGTGTGGTTGTGAGATGCGTGTTGTGTGCATTGAGTGGTTCTCTGTGCGTTGAATATTTCCTCACTTTTGATGAATTTTCCATTGGTGTTTGTATATGTTGTGTACGTACTACGTGCGTTATGGGTCCATTGCTGCTCGTTGAGTACATAGCTCTTTGTAATTTTCTCTGCGTGGCATGCAATGTGTGATGGGTGTGGTTGTGAGTTGCGTGTTGTGTGCATTGAGTGGTTCTTTGTGTGTTGTACATTTTGTCATTTTCGATGAGTTACATCCATTGGTGTTTGTAATAGGTTCTGTGTTTCGTCTATGGCTTCCGGTGTCCTGTTTCGTGTATAATTTGTCGGGTCTTTCTGTTGTCTGTTGTGTTATGTACTGCGTTCTGGGTTGTGTGAGCGCTTGTGTCTATGCTTTCTGTGCATCACGTACAGGGGGATGTTGGGTGGTCTGTGTATTTTGAGCATTCTGTGTGATGTTAGTTTTGCGTTGTGTCTGAAGTGTTCTGTGAGTGTGTATTCTGTGTGTGTGCCGGTGTGTTTTGTTGCGTGCTGTCTGCGTGTGTGTCTTCGGTTGCTCTATACTGTCTGCTTGTGGCTGTGTGTGTTGTGTGTAGTGCTTTATAAGTGTGTTGTGTGTGCTCTTGTTGGTTGTGTGTGGATTTGTATGTGTTGTGTCTGTTTTATGTGTGTGATTGTGTTTTGTGTGTGGTTGTGTTAGAGAGGTTGTGTGTGTGTTTGGCTGAGCTTTGCACATGACGTGAGATGTGTTGACTGTGTGCGGTTTTGCTTGTTTAGTATGTCTCACGGTGTGTGCTGTATGCAGTCTGTGCAATGGTTTTCGTGTGTGTTGTGAGCATTTATGTGCCATGAGGTGTGTGATGTGTGTCTTGTGACTCTTGTTTCTCATGTTTCTGTGTTGTGCTCCTGTGTGAGGATGTATACGTGGTGTGTCTGCGTGGTTGTGTTTGTAGCATGTCGTGTGAGAAATGTGTGCAATTTGTCTTCCTTGTTGGTTATGTGTGTTTGCCTAGGGATTTGTGAGTGTTGTGTGTTTTCCGTGTGTAATTGTGATTTGGGTGTGGCTGTGTTTGAGTGGTGATGTGTGTGTGGTTGTTGTGTTTTTGATGTGAGAAATGTCATCTGTGTGTGGTTGTGTTTGTTTAGTGTGTCTCATGGAGTGTGGTGCATGTACCCTCACAAAGTGATTTGTGTGTTTTTGGAGAAATTCGTGCTCTACTGTGTCTGGTGTGTGCCCTGTGACATGTTATTTTTTGAGTTTTGTGTGTGTGTGCATAGCATAGAGGTGCCCATGTGTACATGTTTGTGGGTGCCTGTGTGCGGTTGTGTGTGTAGTGTTAGAAAAGTGTGCTTTCTGCTTTTATTGTTGGTTGTTTGCTTTACGTGTGGTTTTGTATGTTTTCTTCGTGTTATGCGTGTGTGATTGTGATACGTGTCTGGCTGTGTTGGAGAGGCTGTCTGTGTTGTTGGTTATGTGTGTGAGGGAATATGTGTTATCGCCATGTGGTTTTGCTTGTGGTTTCTGAGAAACGTGTGCCTTTATGTCCTGTGATGTTTGTGGTGTATGCTGTTTCGTACGTTATGCTTTTTGCATGTTGAGTTTGCATTCTCTATGGCTTTGTGTTTGTGGGTGTTGACTTGTGTTTATTGTGGTTATTCCTTGTGTGTGTGCTGTGTGGCTTTATGTGTGGTATGTTGTGTTTGCATCGGACTGTGTGCTGTGTTGTTAATGCAGGATGTTGTGTGTGTTATGAGGTGTGATGTATAAATTGCGTGTGATGATTTTGTGTGTGTTGTGTGATGTATTCTGTAATTTGTGTGTTGTGGTAATGTATTGATGTTGTTTCCTTTAATGTGTGTGTTGTGTGTGCAATGTTTGTGTTGTGCGTCTTTTTGTGTGGTCTTTCGTGTTTGTTGGATTTTGTGTTATGTGTGAGGTGCGTCGTTTGTGTATAATGTAATACGTGGTTTGTGGTGTTTGTTGTGTGTTTGTGTGTGTATTGTGTGTTGTGTTACATTTTGCATGCTCTGTTATTGTGTGTTTTCTGCCCTGATGTCTGTGATCTGTTGGTTTAATGTGCATGGCAGTGTCTATGTGGTTTTGTGTGTCTTTCCTGTGCGTTGTGTACTTTCTGCGCTGTGACTGGTGTGTAAGTGATGTGTGCAGTTTGGGTAGTTTGTTGTTTGTAAGGTATGTTCTCTGTGTATTTCTCTGTGGAGTGCTGTGTGACTGGTGTGTTTGTGGGTGGTCCTGTGTAGGGTGTTGTGTGCTTGGAGTGTGTCTTTGTGTGTTGTCTGTTTGGCGTCTTTTTTGTAGCATGTTGTGTTCGTGGTCGGGAATGTTATGTGGTCTGTGAATGGTTTTCTGTTTCACGTTTAGTGTGTGATGTGACCGCACGTGTGTCGCGTGATGTGCAATGTATTGTGCTCTCAGTTGCATGTGTGTTGTGCTTATTCTTATCTGTTTTGCGTACTGTGCTTGTGCTGTGTCATCTGTGTGTTATACGTGTTGTGTGGGATATTGTGCGCTGTGTCCGATATGCTTTGTATATATGTTGTGAGCTTTGCATTGTGCGTTCTGTGAGGCCCTGCGTGCTGCATTTTTTATGTGTGTTTTGTGTGATGTGTGCAGTCTTTGAAATGTGTTTCATAAACTCGGTGTTCGTTGTGTTGCGATTTGCGTATTTTTTGCATGTCTTTTCGCACGTGTTGTGTGTGGTGCGAGTTTTGCGTGTGGTTGTGATTTGCGTGTGTTTGTGTTTGACAGGTCGTGTGTGGGGTTCACTGTTTGAGTGTTGAGTGTAATTTGTGACGTGTGTACTGCGTGTGGTCATGCTTGGACATTGTCCCACACTGTTTGTGTTGTGTTTACTCTGAGAACTGTGGTTCACGTGCATTGTGTGCAGTTATGTGCTTGGTGTGTGTGGGGTTTGTTGTTTAGTGTGATGTGCTGTTTGCGTGTTGAGAGGTTGTATGTAAACTGTTTCTGCGTGTTGTGGGTGTTCTGCGTGTGTGCCGTATGTGTTGTGTTGGCACTTTCCATGTGTGTTGTGTGTGGATGGGTGTGTTGCATGTTCTGTGTGTGTTGTTCTATGTGTGTTTTCCATGTGTGTTGTATGAACTGTGTGTTGCTTGTGCTAACCGTTGTGATGTACATTTTTGTGTGCGTTGTGTTGTGTGTGCTGAGTGTCGTTTTGTTTCTTTGTTTTCTGTCTTGGTGTGTGTTATGTGCTTTGTGTTTTTGACTGTGTATTGTGTGTTTGACCTGTGTTGTGCTTTTTGCGTTTGTTTGTGTAGTGTGCTGTTTTGTGTTGTCGGTATACGGCAGTGAATGATTTGCGGCATTTGTTTCGTGATTCTGGGTGTATTCTGTTTTGCTATGCTGTGTGTGCTCTATGTTCTTGTGTGTTTTGCGTTGTGCTGTCTGTGATCTGTGGGTCTTGTTTATTTTCTGGGTGTTGTGTGTTGTCCGTGTTGTGTGTGTTGAGTATGTACTATGTGTGGCATGGGTTCTTTACTGCTTGTTGAGTGCATTGTTCTGTGTAATTTTCTCTGTGTGGCGTGCAATGTGTGATGTGTGTGGTTGTGAGATGCGTGTTGTGTGCATTGAGTGGTTCTCTGTGCGTTGAATATTTCCTCACTTTTGATGAATTTTCCATTGGTGTTTGTATATGCTGTGTACGTACTACGTGCGTTATGGGTCCATTGCTGCTCGTTGAGTACATAGCTCTTTGTAATTTTCTCTGCGTGGCATGCAATGTGTGATGGGTGTGGTTGTGAGTTGCGTGTTGTGTGCATTGAGTGGTTCTTTGTGTGTTGTACATTTTGTCATTTTCGATGAGTTACATCCATTGGTGTTTGTAATAGGTTCTGTGTTTCGTCTGTGGCTTCCGGTGTCCTGTTTCGTGTATAATTTGTCGGGTCTTTCTGTTGTCTGTTGTGTTATGTACTGCGTTCTGGGTTGTGTGAGCGCTTGTGTCTATGCTTTCTGTGCATCACGTACAGGGGGATGTTGGGTGGTCTGTGTATTTTGAGCATTCTGTGTGTTGTTAGTTTTGCGTTGTGTCTGAAGTGTTCTGTGAGTGTGTATTCTGTGTGTGTGCCGGTGTGTTTTGTTGCGTGCTGTCTGCGTGTGTGTCTTCGGTTGCTCTATACTGTCTGCTTGTGGCTGTGTGTGTTGTGTGTAGTGCTTTATAAGTGTGTTGTGTGTGCTCTTGTTGGTTGTGTGTGGATTTGTATGTGTTGTGTCTGTTTTATGTGTGTGATTGTGTTTTGTGTGTGGTTGTGTTAGAGAGGTTGTGTGTGTGTTTGGCTGAGCTTTGCACATGACGTGAGATGTGTTGACTTTGTGCGGTTTTGCTTGTTTAGTATGTCTCACGGTGTGTGCAGTATGCAGTCTGTGCAATGGTTTTCGTGTGTGTTGTGAGCATTTATGTGCCATGAGGTGTGTGATGTGTGTCTTGTGACTCTTGTTTCTCATGTTTCTGTGTTGTGCTCCTGTGTGAGGATGTATACGTGGTGTGTCTGCGTGGTTGTGTTTGTAGCATGTCGTGTGAGAAAAGTGTGCAATTTGTCTTCCTTGTTGGTTATGTGTGTTTGCCTAGGGATTTGTGAGTGTTGTGTGTTTTCCGTGTGTAATTGTGATTTGGGTGTGGCTGTGTTTGAGTGGTGATGTGTGTGTGGTTGTTGTGTTTTTGATGTGAGAAATGTCATCTGTGTGTGGTTGTGTTTGTTTAGTGTGTCTCATGGAGTGTGGTGCATGTACCCTCACAAAGTGATTTGTGTGTTTTTGGAGAAATTCGTGCTCTACTGTGTCTGGTGTGTGCCCTGTGACATGTTATTTTTTGAGTTTTGTGTGTGTGTGCATAGCATAGAGGTGCCCATGTGTACATGTTTGTGGGTGCCTGTGTGCGGTTGTGTGTGTAGTGTTAGAAAAGTGTGCTTTCTGCTTTTATTGTTGGTTGTTTGCTTTACGTGTGGTTTTGTATGTTTTCTGCGTGTTATGCGTGTGTGATTGTGATACGTGTCTGGCTGTGTTGGAGAGGCTGTCTGTGTTGTTGGTTATGTGTGTGAGGGAATATGTGTTATCGCCATGTGGTTTTGCTTGTGGTTTCTGTGAAACGTGTGCCTTTATGTCCTGTGATGTTTGTGGTGTATGCTGTTTCGTATGTTATGCTTTTTGCATGTTGAGTTTGCATTCTCTATGGCTTTGTGTTTGTGGGTGTTGACTTGTGTTTATTGTGGTTATTCCTTGTGTGTGTGCTGTATGGCTTTATGTGTGGTATGTTGTGTTTGCATCGGACTGTGTGCTGTGTTGTTAATGCAGGATGTTGTGTGTGTTATGAGGTGTGATGTATAAATTGCGTGTGATGATTTTGTGTGTGTTGTGTGATGTATTCTGTAATTTGTGTGTTGTGGTAATGTATTGATGTTGTTTCCTTTAATGTGTGTGTTGTGTGTGCAATGTTTGTGTTGTGCGTCTTTTTGTGTGGTCTTTCGTGTTTGTTGGATTTTGTGTTATGTGTGAGGTGCGTCGTTTGTGTATAATGTAATACGTGGTTTGTGGTGTTTGTTGTGTGTTTGTGTGTGTATTGTGTGTTGTGTTACATTTTGCATGCTCTGTTATTGTGTGTTTTCTGCCCTGATGTCTGTGATCTGTTGGTTTAATGTGCATGGCAGTGTCTATGTGGTTTTGTGTGTCTTTCCTGTGCGTTGTGTACTTTCTGCGCTGTGACTGGTGTGTAAGTGATGTGTGCAGTTTGGGTAGTTTGTTGTTTGTAAGGTATGTTCTCTGTGTATTTCTCTGTGGAGTGCTGTGTGACTGGTGTGTTTGTGGGTGGTCCTGTGTAGGGTGTTGTGTGCTTGGAGTGTGTCTTTGTGTGTTGTCTGTTTGGCGTCTTTTTTGTAGCATGTTGTGTTCGTGGTCGGGAATGTTATGTGGTCTGTGAATGGTTTTCTGTTTCACGTTTAGTGTGTGATGTGACCGCACGTGTGTCGCGTGATGTGCAATGTATTGTGCTCTCAGTTGCATGTGTGTTGTGCTTAGTCTTATCTGTTTTGCGTACTGTGCTTGTGTTGTGTCATCTGTGTGTTATACGTGTTGTGTGGGATATTGTGCGCTGTGTCCGATATGCTTTGTATATATGTTGTGAGCTTTGCATTGTGCGTTCTGTGAGGCCCTGCGTGCTGCATGTTTTATGTGTGTTTTGTGTGATGTGTGCAGTCTTTGAAATGTGTTTCATAAACTCGGTGTTCGTTGTGTTGCGGTTTGCGTATTTTTTGCATGTCTTTTCGCATGTGTTGTGTGTGGTGCGAGTTTTGCGTGTGGTTGTGATTTGCGTGTGTTTGTGTTTGACAGGTCGTGTGTGGGGTTCACTGTTTGAGTGTTGAGTGTAATTTGTGACGTGTGTACTGCGTGTGGTCATGCTTGGACATTGTCCCACACTGTTTGTGTTGTGTTTACTCTGAGAACTGTGGTTCACGTGCATTGTGTGCAGTTATGTGCTCGGTGTGTGTGGGGTTTGTTGTTTAGTGTGATGTGCTGTTTGCGTGTTGAGAGGTTGTATGTAAACTGTTTCTGCGTGTTGTGGGTGTTCTGCGTGTGTGCCGTATGTGTTGTGTTGGCACTTTCCATGTGTGTTGTGTGTGGATGGGTGTGTTGCATGTTCTGTGTGTGTTGTTCTATGTGTGTTTTCCATGTGTGTTGTATGAACTGTGTGTTGCTTGTGCTAACCGTTGTGATGTACATTTTTGTGTGCATTGTGTTGTGTGTGCTGAGTGTCGTTTTGTTTCTTTGTTTTCTGTCTTGGTGTGTGTTATGTGCTTTGTGTTTTTGACTGTGTATTGTGTGTTTGACCTGTGTTGTGCTTTTTGCGTTTGTTTGTGTAGTGTGCTGTTTTGTGTTGTCGGTATACGGCAGTGAATGATTTGCGGCATTTGTTTCGTGATTCTGGGTGTATTCTGTTTTGCTATGCTGTGTGTGCTCTATGTTCTTGTGTGTTTTGCGTTGTGCTGTCTGTGATCTGTGGGTCTTGTTTATTTTCTGGGTGTTGTGTGTTGTCCGTGTTGTGTGTGTTGAGTATGTACTATGTGTGGCATGGGTTCTTTACTGCTTGTTGAGTGCATTGTTCTGTGTAATTTTCTCTGTGTGGCGTGCAATGTGTGATGTGTGTGGTTGTGAGATGCGTGTTGTGTGCATTGAGTGGTTCTCTGTGCGTTGAATATTTCCTCACTTTTGATGAATTTTCCATTGGTGTTTGTATATGTTGTGTACGTACTACGTGCGTTATGGGTCCATTGCTGCTCGTTGAGTACATAGCTCTTTGTAATTTTCTCTGCGTGGCATGCAATGTGTGATGGGTGTGGTTGTGAGTTGCGTGTTGTGTGCATTGAGTGGTTCTTTGTGTGTTGAACATTTTGTCATTTTCGATGAGTTACATCCATTGGTGTTTGTAATAGGTTCTGTGTTTCGTCTGTGGCTTCCGGTGTCCTGTTTCGTGTATAATTTGTCGGGTCTTTCTGTTGTCTGTTGTGTTATGTACTGCGTTCTGGGTTGTGTGAGCGCTTGTGTCTATGCTTTCTGTGCATCACGTACAGGGGGATGTTGGGTGGTCTGTGTATTTTGAGCATTCTGTGTGATGTTAGTTTTGCGTTGTGTCTGAAGTGTTCTGTGAGTGTGTATTCTGTGTGTGTGCCGGTGTGTTTTGTTGCGTGCTGTCTGCGTGTGTGTCTTCGGTTGCTCTATACTGTCTGCTTGTGGCTGTGTGTGTTGTGTGTAGTGCTTTATAAGTGTGTTGTGTGTGCTCTTGTTGGTTGTGTGTGGATTTGTATGTGTTGTGTCTGTTTTATGTGTGTGATTGTGTTTTGTGTGTGGTTGTGTTAGAGAGGTTGTGTGTGTGTTTGGCTGAGCTTTGCACATGACGTGAGATGTGTTGACTGTGTGCGGTTTTGCTTGTTTAGTATGTCTCACGGTGTGTGCTGTATGCAGTCTGTGCAATGGTTTTCGTGTGTGTTGTGAGCATTTATGTGCCATGAGGTGTGTGATGTGTGTCTTGTGACTCTTGTTTCTCATGTTTCTGTGTTGTGCTCCTGTGTGAGGATGTATACGTGGTGTGTCTGCGTGGTTGTGTTTGTAGCATGTCGTGTGAGAAATGTGTGCAATTTGTCTTCCTTGTTGGTTATGTGTGTTTGCCTAGGGATTTGTGAGTGTTGTGTGTTTTCCGTGTGTAATTGTGATTTGGGTGTGGCTGTGTTTGAGTGGTGATGTGTGTGTGGTTGTTGTGTTTTTGATGTGAGAAATGTCATCTGTGTGTGGTTGTGTTTGTTTAGTGTGTCTCATGGAGTGTGGTGCATGTACCCTCACAAAGTGATTTGTGTGTTTTTGGAGAAATTCGTGCTCTACTGTGTCTGGTGTGTGCCCTGTGACATGTTATTTTTTGAGTTTTGTGTGTGTGTGCATAGCATAGAGGTGCCCATGTGTACATGTTTGTGGGTGCCTGTGTGCGGTTGTGTGTGTAGTGTTAGAAAAGTGTGCTTTCTGCTTTTATTGTTGGTTGTTTGCTTTACGTGTGGTTTTGTATGTTTTCTTCGTGTTATGCGTGTGTGATTGTGATACGTGTCTGGCTGTGTTGGAGAGGCTGTCTGTGTTGTTGGTTATGTGTGTGAGGGAATATGTGTTATCGCCATGTGGTTTTGCTTGTGGTTTCTGAGAAACGTGTGCCTTTATGTCCTGTGATGTTTGTGGTGTATGCTGTTTCGTACGTTATGCTTTTTGCATGTTGAGTTTGCATTCTCTATGGCTTTGTGTTTGTGGGTGTTGACTTGTGTTTATTGTGGTTATTCCTTGTGTGTGTGCTGTGTGGCTTTATGTGTGGTATGTTGTGTTTGCATCGGACTGTGTGCTGTGTTGTTAATGCAGGATGTTGTGTGTGTTATGAGGTGTGATGTATAAATTGCGTGTGATGATTTTGTGTGTGTTGTGTGATGTATTCTGTAATTTGTGTGTTGTGGTAATGTATTGATGTTGTTTCCTTTAATGTGTGTGTTGTGTGTGCAATGTTTGTGTTGTGCATCTTTTTGTGTGGTCTTTCGTGTTTGTTGGATTTTGTGTTATGTGTGAGGTGCGTCGTTTGTGTATAATGTAATACGTGGTTTGTGGTGTTTGTTGTGTGTTTGTGTGTGTATTGTGTGTTGTGTTACATTTTGCATGCTCTGTTATTGTGTGTTTTCTGCCCTGATGTCTGTGATCTGTTGGTTTAATGTGCATGGCAGTGTCTATGTGGTTTTGTGTGTCTTTCCTGTGCGTTGTGTACTTTCTGCGCTGTGACTGGTGTGTAAGTGATGTGTGCAGTTTGGGTAGTTTGTTGTTTGTAAGGTATGTTCTCTGTGTATTTCTCTGTGGAGTGCTGTGTGACTGGTGTGTTTGTGGGTGGTCCTGTGTAGGGTGTTGTGTGCTTGGAGTGTGTCTTTGTGTGTTGTCTGTTTGGCGTCTTTTTTGTAGCATGTTGTGTTCGTGGTCGGGAATGTTATGTGGTCTGTGAATGGTTTTCTGTTTCACGTTTAGTGTGTGATGTGACCGCACGTGTGTCGCGTGATGTGCAATGTATTGTGCTCTCAGTTGCATGTGTGTTGTGCTTATTCTTATCTGTTTTGCGTACTGTGCTTGTGCTGTGTCATCTGTGTGTTATACGTGTTGTGTGGGATATTGTGCGCTGTGTCCGATATGCTTTGTATATATGTTGTGAGCTTTGCATTGTGCGTTCTGTGAGGCCCTGCGTGCTGCATTTTTTATGTGTGTTTTGTGTGATGTGTGCAGTCTTTGAAATGTGTTTCATAAACTCGGTGTTCGTTGTGTTGCGATTTGCGTATTTTTTGCATGTCTTTTCGCACGTGTTGTGTGTGGTGCGAGTTTTGCGTGTGGTTGTGATTTGCGTGTGTTTGTGTTTGACAGGTCGTGTGTGGGGTTCACTGTTTGAGTGTTGAGTGTAATTTGTGACGTGTGTACTGCGTGTGGTCATGCTTGGACATTGTCCCACACTGTTTGTGTTGTGTTTACTCTGAGAACTGTGGTTCACGTGCATTGTGTGCAGTTATGTGCTTGGTGTGTGTGGGGTTTGTTGTTTAGTGTGATGTGCTGTTTGCGTGTTGAGAGGTTGTATGTAAACTGTTTCTGCGTGTTGTGGGTGTTCTGCGTGTGTGCCGTATGTGTTGTGTTGGCACTTTCCATGTGTGTTGTGTGTGGATGGGTGTGTTGCATGTTCTGTGTGTGTTGTTCTATGTGTGTTTTCCATGTGTGTTGTATGAAATGTGTGTTGCTTGTGCTAATCGTTGTGATGTACATTTTTGTGGGCGTTGTGTTGTGTGTGCTGAGTGTCGTTTTGTTTCTTTGTTTTCTGTCTTGGTGTGTGTTATGTGCTTTGTGTTTTTGACTGTGTATTGTGTGTTTGACCTGTGTTGTGCTTTTTGCGTTTGTTTGTGTAGTGTGCTGTTTTGTGTTGTCAGTATACGGCAGTGAATGATTTGCGGCATTTGTTTCGTGATTCTGGGTGTATTCTGTTTTGCTATGCTGTGTGTACTCTATGTTCTTGTGTGTTTTGCGTTGTGCTGTCTGTGATCTGTGGGTCTTGTTTATTTTCTGGGTGTTGTGTGTTGTCCGTGTTGTGTGTGTTGAGTATGTACTATGTGTGGCATGGGTTCTTTACTGCTTGTTGAGTGCATTGTTCTGTGTAATTTTCTCTGTGTGGCGTGCAATGTGTGATGTGTGTGGTTGTGAGATGCGTGTTGTGTGCATTGAGTGGTTCTCTGTGCGTTGAATATTTCCTCACTTTTGATGAATTTTCCATTGGTGTTTGTATATGTTGTGTACGTGCTACGTGCGTTATGGGTCCATTGCTGCTCGTTGAGTACATAGCTCTTTGTAATTTTCTCTGCGTGGCATGCAATGTGTGATGGGTGTGGTTGTGAGTTGCGTGTTGTGTGCATTGAGTGGTTCTTTGTGTGTTGTACATTTTGTCATTTTCGATGAGTTACATCCATTGGTGTTTGTAATAGGTTCTGTGTTTCGTCTATGGCTTCCGGTGTCCTGATTCGTGTATAATTTGTCGGGTCTTTCTGTTGTCTGTTGTGTTATGTACTGCGTTCTGGGTTGTGTGAGCGCTTGTGTCTATGCTTTCTGTGCATCACGTACAGGGGGATGTTGGGTGGTCTGTGTATTTTGAGCATTCTGTGTGATGTTAGTTTTGCGTTGTGTCTGAAGTGTTCTGTGAGTGTGTATTCTGTGTGTGTGCCGGTGTGTTTTGTTGCGTGCTGTCTGCGTGTGTGTCTTCGGTTGCTCTATACTGTCTGCTTGTGGCTGTGTGTGTTGTGTGTAGTGCTTTATAAGTGTGTTGTGTGTGCTCTTGTTGGTTGTGTGTGGATTTGTATGTGTTGTGTCTGTTTTATGTGTGTGATTGTGTTTTGTGTGTGGTTGTGTTAGAGAGGTTGTGTGTGTGTTTGGCTGAGCTTTGCACATGACGTGAGATGTGTTGACTGTGTGCGGTTTTGCTTGTTTAGTATGTCTCACGGTGTGTGCAGTATGCAGTCTGTGCAATGGTTTTCGTGTGTGTTGTGAGCATTTATGTGCCATGAGGTGTGTGATGTGTGTCTTGTGACTCTTGTTTCTCATGTTTCTGTGTTGTGCTCCTGTGTGAGGATGTATACGTGGTGTGTCTGCGTGGTTGTGTTTGTAGCATGTCGTGTGAGAAATGTGTGCAATTTGTCTTCCTTGTTGGTTATGTGTGTTTGCCTAGGGATTTGTGAGTGTTGTGTGTTTTCCGTGTGTAATTGTGATTTGGGTGTGGCTGTGTTTGAGTGGTGATGTGTGTGTGGTTGTTGTGTTTTTGATGTGAGAAATGTCATCTGTGTGTGGTTGTGTTTGTTTAGTGTGTCTCATGGAGTGTGGTGCATGTGCCCTCACAAAGTGATTTGTGTGTTTTTGGAGAAATTCGTGCTCTACTGTGTCTGGTGTGTGCCCTGTGACATGTTATTTTTTGAGTTTTGTGTGTGTGTGCATAGCATAGAGGTGCCCATGTGTACATGTTTGTGGGTGCCTGTGTGCGGTTGTGTGTGTAGTGTTAGAAAAGTGTGCTTTCTGCTTTTATTGTTGGTTGTTTGCTTTACGTGTGGTTTTGTATGTTTTCTGCGTGTTATGCGTGTGTGATTGTGATACGTGTCTGGCTGTGTTGGAGAGGCTGTCTGTGTTGTTGGTTATGTGTGTGAGGGAATATGTGTTATCGCCATGTGGTTTTGCTTGTGGTTTCTGAGAAACGTGTGCCTTTATGTCCTGTGATGTTTGTGGTGTATGCTGTTTCGTACGTTATGCTTTTTGCATGTTGAGTTTGCATTCTCTATGGCTTTGTGTTTGTGGGTGTTGACTTGTGTTTATTGTGGTTATTCCTTGTGTGTGTGCTGTGTGGCTTTATGTGTGGTATGTTGTGTTTGCATCGGACTGTGTGCTGTGTTGTTAATGCAGGATGTTGTGTGTGTTATGAGGTGTGATGTATAAATTGCGTGTGATGATTTTGTGTGTGTTGTGTGATGTATTCTGTAATTTGTGTGTTGTGGTAATGTATTGATGTTGTTTCCTTTAATGTGTGTGTTGTGTGTGCAATGTTTGTGTTGTGCGTCTTTTTGTGTGGTCTTTCGTGTTTGTTGGATTTTGTGTTATGTGTGAGGTGCGTCGTTTGTGTATAATGTAATACGTGGTTTGTGGTGTTTGTTGTGTGTTTGTGTGTGTATTGTGTGTTGTGTTACATTTTGCATGCTCTGTTATTGTGTGTTTTCTGCCCTGATGTCTGTGATCTGTTGGTTTAATGTGCATGGCAGTGTCTATGTGGTTTTGTGTGTCTTTCCTGTGCGTTGTGTACTTTCTGCGCTGTGACTGGTGTGTAAGTGATGTGTGCAGTTTGGGTAGTTTGTTGTTTGTAAGGTATGTTCTCTGTGTATTTCTCTGTGGAGTGCTGTGTGACTGGTGTGTTTGTGGGTGGTCCTGTGTAGGGTGTTGTGTGCTTGGAGTGTGTCTTTGTGTGTTGTGTGTTTGGCGCCTTTTTTGTAGCATGTTGTGTTCGTGGTCGGGAATGTTATGTGGTCTGTGAATGGTTTTCTGTTTCACGTTTAGTGTGTGATGTGACCGCACGTGTGTCGCGTGATGTGCAATGTATTGTGCTCTCAGTTGCATGTGTGTTGTGCTTATTCTTATCTGTTTTGCGTACTGTGCTTGTGTTGTGTCATCTGTGTGTTATACGTGTTGTGTGGGATATTGTGCGCTGTGTCCGATATGCTTTGTATATATGTTGTGAGCTTTGCATTGTGCGTTCTGTGAGGCCCTGCGTGCTGCATGTTTTATGTGTGTTTTGTGTGATGTGTGCAGTCTTTGAAATGTGTTTCATAAACTCGGTGTTCGTTGTGTTGCGGTTTGCGTATTTTTTGCATGTCTTTTCGCACGTGTTGTGGGTGGTGCGAGTTTTGCGTGTGGTTGTGATTTGCGTGTGTTTGTGTTTGACAGGTCGTGTGTGGGGTTCACTGTTTGAGTGTTGAGTGTAATTTGTGACGTGTGTACTGCGTGTGGTCATGCTTGGACATTGTCCCACACTGTTTGTGTTGTGTTTACTCTGAGAACTGTGGTTCACGTGCATCGTGTGCAGTTATGTGCTTGGTGTGTGTGGGGTTTGTTTTTTAGTGTGATGTGCTGTTTGCGTGTTGAGAGGTTGTATGTAAACTGTTTCTGCGTGTTGTGGGTGTTCTGCGTGTGTGCCGTATGTGTTGTGTTGGCACTTTCCATGTGTGTTGTGTGTGGATGGGTGTGTTGCATGTTCTGTGTGGGTTGTTCTATGTGTTTTCCATGTGTGTTGTATGAACTGTGTGTTGCTTGTGCTAACCGTTGTGATGTACATTTTTGTGTGCGTTGTGTTGTGTGTGCTGAGTGTCGTTTTGTTTCTTTGTTTTCTGTCTTGGTGTGTGTTATGTGCTTTGTGTTTTTGACTGCGTATTGTGTGTTTGACCTGTGTTGTGCTTTTTGCGTTTGTTTGTGTAGTGTGCTGTTTTGTGTTGTCGGTATATGGCAGTGAATGATTTGCGGCATTTGTTTCGTGATTCTGGGTGTATTCTGTTTTGCTATGCTGTGTGTGCTCTATGTTCTTGTGTGTTTTGCGTTGTGCTGTCTGTGATCTGTGGGTCTTGTTTATTTTCTGGGTGTTGTGTGTTGTCCGTGTTGTGTGTGTTGAGTATGTACTATGTGTGGCATGGGTTCTTTACTGCTTGTTGAGTGCATTGTTCTGTGTAATTTTCTCTGTGTGGCGTGCAATGTGTGATGTGTGTGGTTGTGAGATGCGTGTTGTGTGCATTGAGTGGTTCTCTGTGCGTTGAATATTTCCTCACTTTTGATGAAATTTCCATTGGTGTTTGTATATGTTGTGTACGTACTACGTGCGTTATGGGTCCATTGCTGCTCGTTGAGTACATAGCTCTTTGTAATTTTCTCTGCGTGGCATGCAATGTGTGATGGGTGTGGTTGTGAGTTGCGTGTTGTGTGCATTGAGTGGTTCTTTGTGTGTTGTACATTTTGTCATTTTCGATGAGTTACATCCATTGGTGTTTGTAATAGGTTCTGTGTTTCGTCTATGGCTTCCGGTGTCCTGTTTCGTGTATAATTTGTCGGGTCTTTCTGTTGTCTGTTGTGTTATGTACTGCGTTCTGGGTTGTGTGAGCGCTTGTGTCTATGCTTTCTGTGCATCACGTACAGGGGGATGTTGGGTGGTCTGTGTATTTTGAGCATTCTGTGTGATGTTAGTTTTGCGTTGTGTCTGAAGTGTTCTGTGAGTGTGTATTCTGTGTGTGTGCCGGTGTGTTTTGTTGCGTGCTGTCTGCGTGCGTGTCTTCGGTTGCTCTATACTGTCTGCTTGTGGCTGTGTGTGTTGTGTGTAGTGCTTTATAAGTGTGTTGTGTGTGCTCTTGTTGGTTGTGTGTGGATTTGTATGTGTTGTGTCTGTTTTATGTGTGTGATTGTGTTTTGTGTGTGGTTGTGTTAGAGAGGTTGTGTGTGTGTTTGGCTGAGCTTTGCACATGACGTGAGATGTGTTGACTGTGTGCGGTTTTGCTTGCTTAGTATGTCTCACGGTGTGTGCAGTATGCAGTCTGTGCAATGGTTTTCGTGTGTGTTGTGAGCATTTATGTGCCATGAGGTGTGTGATGTGTGTCTTGTGACTCTTGTTTCTCATGTTTCTGTGTTGTGCTCCTGTGTGAGGATTTATACGTGGTGTGTCTGCGTGGTTGTGTTTGTAGCATGTCGTGTGAGAAATGTGTGCAATTTGTCTTCCTTGTTGGTTATGTGTGTTTGCCTAGGGATTTGTGAGTGTTGTGTGTTTTCCGTGTGTAATTGTGATTTGGGTGTGGCTGTGTTTGAGTGGTGATGTGTGTGTGGTTGTTGTGTTTTTGATGTGAGAAATGTCATCTGTGTGTGGTTGTGTTTGTTTAGTGTGTCTCATGGAGTGTGATGCATGTACCCTCACAAAGTGATTTGTGTGTTTTTGGAGAAATTCGTGCTCTACTGTGTCTGGTGTGTGCCCTGTGACATGTTATTTTTTGAGTTTTGTGTGTGTGTGCATAGCATAGAGGTGCCCATGTGTACATGTTTGTGGGTGCCTGTGTGCGGTTGTGTGTGTAGTGTTAGAAAAGTGTGCTTTCTGCTTTTATTGTTGGTTGTTTGCTTTACGTGTGGTTTTGTATGTTTTCTGCGTGTTATGCGTGTGTGATTGTGATACGTGTCTGGCTGTGTTGGAGAGGCTGTCTGTGTTGTTGGTTATGTGTGTGAGGGAATATGTGTTATCGCCATGTGGTTTTGCTTGTGGTTTCTGAGAAACGTGTGCCTTTATGTCCTGTGATGTTTGTGGTGTATGCTGTTTCGTACGTTATGCTTTTTGCATGTTGAGTTTGCATTCTCTATGGCTTTGTGTTTGTGGGTGTTGACTTGTGTTTATTGTGGTTATTCCTTGTGTGTGTGCTGTGTGGCTTTATGTGTGGTATGTTGTGTTTGCATCGGACTGTGTGCTGTGTTGTTAATGCAGGATGTTGTGTGTGTTATGAGGTGTGATGTATAAATTGCGTGTGATGATTTTGTGTGTGTTGTGTGATGTATTCTGTAATTTGTGTGTTGTGGTAATGTATTGATGTTGTTTCCTTTAATGTGTGTGTTGTGTGTGCAATGTTTGTGTTGTGCGTCTTTTTGTGTGGTCTTTCGTGTTTGTTGGATTTTGTGTTATGTGTGAGGTGCGTCGTTTGTGTATAATGTAATACGTGGTTTGTGGTGTTTGTTGTGTGTTTGTGTGTGTATTGTGTGTTGTGTTACATTTTGCATGCTCTGTTATTGTGTGTTTTCTGCCCTGATGTCTGTGATCTGTTGGTTTAATGTGCATGGCAGTGTCTATGTGGTTTTGTGTGTCTTTCCTGTGCGTTGTGTACTTTCTGCGCTGTGACTGGTGTGTAAGTGATGTGTGCAGTTTGGGTAGTTTGTTGTTTGTAAGGTATGTTCTCTGTGTATTTCTCTGTGGAGTGCTGTGTGACTGGTGTGTTCGTGGGTGGTCCTGTGTAGGGTGTTGTGTGCTTGGAGTGTGTCTTTGTGTGTTGTGTGTTTGGCGTCTTTTTTGTAGCAAGTTGTGTTCGTGGTCGGGAATGTTATGTGGTCTGTGAATGGTTTTCTGTTTCACGTTTAGTGTGTGATGTGACCGCACGTGTGTCGCGTGATGTGCAATGTATTGTGCTCTCAGTTGCATGTGTGTTGTGCTTATTCTTATCTGTTTTGCGTACTGTGCTTGTGCTGTGTCATCTGTGTGTTATACGTGTTGTGTGGGATATTGTGCGCTGTGTCCGATATGCTTTGTATATATGTTGTGAGCTTTGCATTGTGCGTTCTGTGAGGCCCAGCGTGCTGCATGTTTTATGTGTGTTTTGTGTGATGTGTGCAGTCTTTGAAATGTGTTTCATAAACTCGGTGTTTGTTGTGTTGCGGTTTGCGTATTTTTTGCATGTCTTTTCGCACGTGTTGTGGGTGGTGCGAGTTTTGCGTGTGGTTGTGATTTGCGTGTGTTTGTGTTTGACAGGTCGTGTGTGGGGTTCACTGTTTGAGTGTTGAGTGTAATTTGTGACGTGTGTACTGCGTGTGGTCATGCTTGGACATTGTCCCACACTGTTTGTGTTGTGTTTACTCTGAGAACTGTGGTTCACGTGCATCGTGTGCAGTTATGTGCTTGGTGTGTGTGGGGTTTGTTTTTTAGTGTGATGTGCTGTTTGCGTGTTGAGAGGTTGTATGTAAACTGTTTCTGCGTGTTGTGGGTGTTCTGCGTGTGTGCCGTATGTGTTGTGTTGGCACTTTCCATGTGTGTTGTGTGTGGATGGGTGTGTTGCATGTTCTGTGTGTGTTGTTCTATGTGTTTTCCATGTGTGTTGTATGAACTGTGTGTTGCTTGTGCTAACCGTTGTGATGTACATTTTTGTGTGCGTTGTTTTGTGTGTGCTGAGTGTCGTTTTGTTTCTTTGTTTTCTGTCTTGGTGTGTGTTATGTGCTTTGTGTTTTTGACTGCGTATTGTGTGTTTGACCTGTGTTGTGCTTTTTGCGTTTGTTTGTGTAGTGTGCTGTTTTGTGTTGTCGGTATATGGCAGTGAATGATTTGCGGCATTTGTTTCGTGATTCTGGGTGTATTCTGTTTTGCTATGCTGTGTGTGCTCTATGTTCTTGTGTGTTTTGCGTTGTGCTGTCTGTGATCTGTGGGTCTTGTTTATTTTCTGGGTGTTGTGTGTTGTCCGTGTTGTGTGTGTTGAGTATGTACTATGTGTGGCATGGGTTCTTTACTGCTTGTTGAGTGCATTGTTCTGTGTAATTTTCTCTGTGTGGCGTGCAATGTGTGATGTGTGTGGTTGTGAGATGCGTGTTGTGTGCATTGAGTGGTTCTCTGTGCGTTGAATTTTTCCTCACTTTTGATGAATTTTCCATTGGTGTTTGTATATGTTGTGTACGTACTACGTGCGTTATGGGTCCATTGCTGCTCGTTGAGTACATAGCTCTTTGTAATTTTCTCTGCGTGGCATGCAATGTGTGATGGGTGTGGTTGTGAGTTGCGTGTTGTGTGCATTGAGTGGTTCTTTGTGTGTTGTACATTTTGTCATTTTCGATGAGTTACATCCATTGGTGTTTGTAATAGGTTCTGTGTTTCGTCTATGGCTTCCGGTGTCCTGTTTCGTGTATAATTTGTCGGGTCTTTCTGTTGTCTGTTGTGTTATGTACTGCGTTCTGGGTTGTGTGAGCGCTTGTGTCTATGCTTTCTGTGCATCACGTACAGGGGGATGTTGGGTGGTCTGTGTATTTTGAGCATTCTGTGTGATGTTAGTTTTGCGTTGTGTCTGAAGTGTTCTGTGAGTGTGTATTCTGTGTGTGTGCCGGTGTGTTTTGTTGCGTGCTGTCTGCGTGCGTGTCTTCGGTTGCTCTATACTGTCTGCTTGTGGCTGTGTGTGTTGTGTGTAGTGCTTTATAAGTGTGTTGTGTGTGCTCTTGTTGGTTGTGTGTGGATTTGTATGTGTTGTGTCTGTTTTATGTGTGTGATTGTGTTTTGTGTGTGGTTGTGTTAGAGAGGTTGTGTGTGTGTTTGGCTGAGCTTTGCACATGACGTGAGATGTGTTGACTGTGTGCGTTTTTGCTTGCTTAGTATGTCTCACGGTGTCTGCAGTATGCAGTCTGTGCAATGGTTTTCGTGTGTGTTGTGAGCATTTATGTGCCATGAGGTGTGTGATGTGTGTCTTGTGACTCTTGTTTCTCATGTTTCTGTGTTGTGCTCCTGTGTGAGGATTTATACGTGGTGTGTCTGCGTGGTTGTGTTTGTAGCATGTCGTGTGAGAAATGTGTGCAATTTGTCTTCCTTGTTGGTTATGTGTGTTTGCCTAGGGATTTGTGAGTATTGTGTGTTTTCCGTGTGTAATTGTGATTTGGGTGTGGCTGTGTTTGAGTGGTGATGTGTGTGTGGTTGTTGTGTTTTTGATGTGAGAAATGTCATCTGTGTGTGGTTGTGTTTGTTTAGTGTGTCTCATGGAGTGTGGTGCATGTACCCTCACAAAGTGATTTGTGTGTTTTTGGAGAAATTCGTGCTCTACTGTGTCTGGTGTGTGCCCTGTGACATGTTATTTTTTGAGTTTTGTGTGTGTGTGCATAGCAAAGAGGTGCCCATGTGTACATGTTTGTGGGTGCCTGTGTGCGGTTGTGTGTGTAGTGTTAGAAAAGTGTGCTTTCTGCTTTTATTGTTGGTTGTTTACTTTACGTGTGGTTTTGTATGTTTTCTGCGTGTTATGCATGTGTGATTGTGATACGTGTCTGGCTGTGTTGGAGAGGCTGTCTGTGTTGTTGGTTATGTGTGTGAGGGAATATGTGTTATCGCCATGTGGTTTTGCTTGTGGTTTCTGAGAAACGTGTGCCTTTATGTCCTGTGATGTTTGTGGTGTATGCTGTTTCGTACGTTATGCTTTTTGCATGTTGAGTTTGCATTCTCTATGGCTTTGTGTTTGTGGGTGTTGACTTGTGTTTATTGTGGTTATTCCTTGTGTGTGTGCTGTGTGGCTTTAAGTGTGGTATGTTGTGTTTGCATCGGACTGTGTGCTGTGTTGTTAATGCAGGATGTTGTGTGTGTTATGAGGTGTGATGTATAAATTGCGTGTGATGATTTTGTGTGTGTTGTGTGATGTATTCTGTAATTTGTGTGTTGTGGTAATGTATTGATGTTGTTTCCTTTAATGTGTGTGTTGTGTGTGCAATGTTTGTGTTGTGCGTCTTTTTGTGTGGTCTTTCGTGTTTGTTGGATTTTGTATTATGTGTGAGGTGCATCGTTTGTGTATAATGTAATACGTGGTTTGTGGTGTTTGTTGTGTGTTTGTGTGTGTATTGTGTGTTGTGTTACATTTTGCATGCTCTGTTATTGTGTGTTTTCTGCCCTGATGTCTGTGATCTGTTGGTTTAATGTGCATGGCAGTGTCTATGTGGTTTTGTGTGTCTTTCCTGTGCGTTGTGTACTTTCTGCGCTGTGACTGGTGTGTAAGTGATGTGTGCAGTTTGGGTAGTTTGTTGTTTGTAAGGTATGTTCTCTGTGTATTTCTCTGTGGAGTGCTGTGTGACTGGTGTGTTTGTGGGTGGTCCTGTGTAGGGTGTTGTGTGCTTGGAGTGTGTCTTTGTGTGTTGTCTGTTTGGCGTCTTTTTTGTAGCATGTTGTGTTCGTGGTCGGGAATGTTATGTGGTCTGTGAATGGTTTTCTGTTTCACGTTTAGTGTGTGATGTGACCGCACGTGTGTCGCGTGATGTGCAATGTATTGTGCTCTCAGTTGCATGTGTGTTGTGCTTATTCTTATCTGTTTTGCGTACTGTGCTTGTGCTGTGTCATCTGTGTGTTATACGTGTTGTGTGGGATATTGTGCGCTGTGTCCGATATGCTTTGTATATATGTTGTGAGCTTTGCATTGTGCGTTCTGTGAGGCCCTGCGTGCTGCATGTTTTATGTGTGTTTTGTGTGATGTGTGCAGTCTTTGAAATGTGTTTCATAAACTCGGTGTTCGTTGTGTTGCGGTTTGCGTATTTTTTGCATGTCTTTTCGCACGTGTTGTGTGTGGTGCGAGTTTTGCGTGTGGTTGTGATTTGCGTGTGTTTGTGTTTGACAGGTCGTGTGTGGGGTTCACTGTTTGAGTGTTGAGTGTAATTTGTGACGTGTGTACTGCGTGTGGTCATGCTTGGACATTGTCCCACACTGTTTGTGTTGTGTTTACTCTGAGAACTGTGGTTCACGTGCATTGTGTGCAGTTATGTGCTTGGTGTGTGTGGGGTTTGTTGTTTAGTGTGATGTGCTGTTTGCGTGTTGAGAGGTTGTATGTAAACTGTTTCTGCATGTTGTGGGTGTTCTGCGTGTGTGCCGTATGTGTTGTGTTGGCCCTTTCCATGTGTGTTGTGTGTGGATGGGTGTGTTGCATGTTCTGTGTGTGTTGTTCTATGTGTGTTTTCCATGTGTGTTGTATGAACTGTGTGTTGCTTGTGCTAACCGTTGTGATGTACATTTTTGTGTGCGTTGTGTTGTGTGTGCTGAGTGTCGTTTTGTTTCTTTGTTTTCTGTCTTGGTGTGTGTTATGTGCTTTGTGTTTTTGACTGCGTATTGTGTGTTTGACCTGTGTTGTGCTTTTTGCGTTTGTTTGTGTAGTGTGCTGTTTTGTGTTGTCGGTATACGGCAGTGAATGATTTGCGGCATTTGTTTCGTGATTCTGGGTGTATTCTGTTTTGCTATGCTGTGTGTGCTCTATGTTCTTGTGTGTTTTGCGTTGTGCTGTCTGTGATCTGTGGGTCTTGTTTATTTTCTGGGTGTTGTGTGTTGTCCGTGTTGTGTGTGTTGAGTATGTACTATGTGTGGCATGGGTTCTTTCCTGCTTGTAGAGTGCATTGTTCTGTGTAATTTTCTCTGTGTGGCGTGCAATGTGTGATGTGTGTGGTTGTGAGATGCGTGTTGTGTGCATTGAGTGGTTCTCTGTGCGTTGAATATTTCCTCACTTTTGATGAATTTTCCATTGGTGTTTGTATATGTTGTGTACGTACTACGTGCGTTATGGGTCCATTGCTGCTCGTTGAGTACATAGCTCTTTGTAATTTTCTCTGCGTGGCATGCAATGTGTGATGGGTGTGGTTGTGAGTTGCGTGTTGTGTGCATTGAGTGGTTCTTTGTGTGTTGTACATTTTGTCATTTTCGATGAGTTACATCCATTGGTGTTTGTAATAGGTTCTGTGTTTCGTCTATGGCTTCCGGTGTCCTGTTTCGTGTATAATTTGTCGGGTCTTTCTGTTGTCTGTTGTGTTATGTACTGCGTTCTGGGTTGTGTGAGCGCTTGTGTCTATGCTTTCTGTGCATCACGTACAGGGGGATGTTGGGTGGTCTGTGTATTTTGAGCATTCTGTGTGATGTTAGTTTTGCGTTGTGTCTGAAGTGTTCTGTGAGTGTGTATTCTGTGTGTGTGCCGGTGTGTTTTGTTGCGTGCTGTCTGCGTGCGTGTCTTCGGTTGCTCTATACTGTCTGCTTGTGGCTGTGTGTGTTGTGTGTAGTGCTTTATAAGTGTGTTGTGTGTGCTCTTGTTGGTTGTGTGTGGATTTGTATGTGTTGTGTCTGTTTTATGTGTGTGATTGTGTTTTGTGTGTGGTTGTGTTAGAGAGGTTGTGTGTGTGTTTGGCTGAGCTTTGCACATGACGTGAGATGTGTTGACTGTGTGCGTTTTTGCTTGCTTAGTATGTCTCACGGTGTGTGCAGTATGCAGTCTGTGCAATGGTTTTCGTGTGTGTTGTGAGCATTTATGTGCCATGAGGTGTGTGATGTGTGTCTTGTGACTCTTGTTTCTCATGTTTCTGTGTTGTGCTCCTGTGTGAGGATTTATACGTGGTGTGTCTGCGTGGTTGTGTTTGTAGCATGTCGTGTGAGAAATGTGTGCAATTTGTCTTCCTTGTTGGTTATGTGTGTTTGCCTAGGGATTTGTGAGTGTTGTGTGTTTTCCGTGTGTAATTGTGATTTGGGTGTGGCTGTGTTTGAGTGGTGATGTGTGTGTGGTTGTTGTGTTTTTGATGTGAGAAATGTCATCTGTGTGTGGTTGTGTTTGTTTAGTGTGTCTCATGGAGTGTGGTGCATGTACCCTCACAAAGTGATTTGTGTGTTTTTGGAGAAATTCGTGCTCTACTGTGTCTGGTGTGTGCCCTGTGACATGTTATTTTTTGAGTTTTGTGTGTGTGTGCATAGCAAAGAGGTGCCCATGTGTACATGTTTGTGGGTGCCTGTGTGCGGTTGTGTGTGTAGTGTTAGAAAAGTGTGCTTTCTGCTTTTATTGTTGGTTGTTTACTTTACGTGTTGTTTTGTATGTTTTCTGCGTGTTATGCATGTGTGATTGTGATACGTGTCTGGCTGTGTTGGAGAGGCTGTCTGTGTTGTTGGTTATGTGTGTGAGGGAATATGTGTTATCGCCATGTGGTTTTGCTTGTGGTTTCTGAGAAACGTGTGCCTTTATGTCCTGTGATGTTTGTGGTGTATGCTGTTTCGTACGTTATGCTTTTTGCATGTTGAGTTTGCATTCTCTATGGCTTTGTGTTTGTGGGTGTTGACTTGTGTTTATTGTGGTTATTCCTTGTGTGTGTGCTGTGTGGCTTTAAGTGTGGTATGTTGTGTTTGCATCGGACTGTGTGCTGTGTTGTTAATGCAGGATGTTGTGTGTGTTATGAGGTGTGATGTATAAATTGCGTGTGATGATTTTGTGTGTGTTGTGTGATGTATTCTGTAATTTGTGTGTTGTGGTAATGTATTGATGTTGTTTCCTTTAATGTGTGTGTTGTGTGTGCAATGTTTGTGTTGTGCGTCTTTTTGTGTGGTCTTTCGTGTTTGTTGGATTTTGTATTATGTGTGAGGTGCATCGTTTGTGTATAATGTAATACGTGGTTTGTGGTGTTTGTTGTGTGTTTGTGTGTGTATTGTGTGTTGTGTTACATTTTGCATGCTCTGTTATTGTGTGTTTTCTGCCCTGATGTCTGTGATCTGTTGGTTTAATGTGCATGGCAGTGTCTATGTGGTTTTGTGTGTCTTTCCTGTGCGTTGTGTACTTTCTGCGCTGTGACTGGTGTGTAAGTGATGTGTGCAGTTTGGGTAGTTTGTTGTTTGTAAGGTATGTTCTCTGTGTATTTCTCTGTGGAGTGCTGTGTGACTGGTGTGTTTGTGGGTGGTCCTGTGTAGGGTGTTGTGTGCTTGGAGTGTGTCTTTGTGTGTTGTCTGTTTGGCGTCTTTTTTGTAGCATGTTGTGTTCGTGGTCGGGAATGTTATGTGGTCTGTGAATGGTTTTCTGTTTCACGTTTAGTGTGTGATGTGACCGCACGTGTGTCGCGTGATGTGCAATGTATTGTGCTCTCAGTTGCATGTGTGTTGTGCTTATTCTTATCTGTTTTGCGTACTGTGCTTGTGCTGTGTCATCTGTGTGTTATACGTGTTGTGTGGGATATTGTGCGCTGTGTCCGATATGCTTTGTATATATGTTGTGAGCTTTGCATTGTGCGTTCTGTGAGGCCCTGCGTGCTGCATGTTTTATGTGTGTTTTGTGTGATGTGTGCAGTCTTTGAAATGTGTTTCATAAACTCGGTGTTCGTTGTGTTGCGGTTTGCGTATTTTTTGCATGTCTTTTCGCACGTGTTGTGTGTGGTGCGAGTTTTGCGTGTGGTTGTGATTTGCGTGTGTTTGTGTTTGACAGGTCGTGTGTGGGGTTCACTGTTTGAGTGTTGAGTGTAATTTGTGACGTGTGTACTGCGTGTGGTCATGCTTGGACATTGTCCCACACTGTTTGTGTTGTGTTTACTCTGAGAACTGTGGTTCACGTGCATTGTGTGCAGTTATGTGCTTGGTGTGTGTGGGGTTTGTTGTTTAGTGTGATGTGCTGTTTGCGTGTTGAGAGGTTGTATGTAAACTGTTTCTGCATGTTGTGGGTGTTCTGCGTGTGTGCCGTATGTGTTGTGTTGGCCCTTTCCATGTGTGTTGTGTGTGGATGGGTGTGTTGCATGTTCTGTGTGTGTTGTTCTATGTGTGTTTTCCATGTGTGTTGTATGAACTGTGTGTTGCTTGTGCTAACCGTTGTGATGTACATTTTTGTGTGCGTTGTGTTGTGTGTGCTGAGTGTCGTTTTGTTTCTTTGTTTTCTGTCTTGGTGTGTGTTATGTGCTTTGTGTTTTTGACTGCGTATTGTGTGTTTGACCTGTGTTGTGCTTTTTGCGTTTGTTTGTGTAGTGTGCTGTTTTGTGTTGTCGGTATACGGCAGTGAATGATTTGCGGCATTTGTTTCGTGATTCTGGGTGTATTCTGTTTTGCTATGCTGTGTGTGCTCTATGTTCTTGTGTGTTTTGCGTTGTGCTGTCTGTGATCTGTGGGTCTTGTTTATTTTCTGGGTGTTGTGTGTTGTCCGTGTTGTGTGTGTTGAGTATGTACTATGTGTGGCATGGGTTCTTTCCTGCTTGTAGAGTGCATTGTTCTGTGTAATTTTCTCTGTGTGGCGTGCAATGTGTGATGTGTGTGGTTGTGAGATGCGTGTTGTGTGCATTGAGTGGTTCTCTGTGCGTTGAATATTTCCTCACTTTTGATGAATTTTCCATTGGTGTTTGTATATGTTGTGTACGTACTACGTGCGTTATGGGTCCATTGCTGCTCGTTGAGTACATAGCTCTTTGTAATTTTCTCTGCGTGGCATGCAATGTGTGATGGGTGTGGTTGTGAGTTGCGTGTTGTGTGCATTGAGTGGTTCTTTGTGTGTTGTACATTTTGTCATTTTCGATGAGTTACATCCATTGGTGTTTGTAATAGGTTCTGTGTTTCGTCTATGGCTTCCGGTGTCCTGTTTCGTGTATAATTTGTCGGGTCTTTCTGTTGTCTGTTGTGTTATGTACTGCGTTCTGGGTTGTGTGAGCGCTTGTGTCTATGCTTTCTGTGCATCACGTACAGGGGGATGTTGGGTGGTCTGTGTATTTTGAGCATTCTGTGTGATGTTAGTTTTGCGTTGTGTCTGAAGTGTTCTGTGAGTGTGTATTCTGTGTGTGTGCCGGTGTGTTTTGTTGCGTGCTGTCTGCGTGCGTGTCTTCGGTTGCTCTATACTGTCTGCTTGTGGCTGTGTGTGTTGTGTGTAGTGCTTTATAAGTGTGTTGTGTGTGCTCTTGTTGGTTGTGTGTGGATTTGTATGTGTTGTGTCTGTTTTATGTGTGTGATTGTGTTTTGTGTGTGGTTGTGTTAGAGAGGTTGTGTGTGTGTTTGGCTGAGCTTTGCACATGACGTGAGATGTGTTGACTGTGTGCGTTTTTGCTTGCTTAGTATGTCTCACGGTGTCTGCAGTATGCAGTCTGTGCAATGGTTTTCGTGTGTGTTGTGAGCATTTATGTGCCATGAGGTGTGTGATGTGTGTCTTGTGACTCTTGTTTCTCATGTTTCTGTGTTGTGCTCCTGTGTGAGGATTTATACGTGGTGTGTCTGCGTGGTTGTGTTTGTAGCATGTCGTGTGAGAAATGTGTGCAATTTGTCTTCCTTGTTGGTTATGTGTGTTTGCCTAGGGATTTGTGAGTGTTGTGTGTTTTCCGTGTGTAATTGTGATTTGGGTGTGGCTGTGTTTGAGTGGTGATGTGTGTGTGGTTGTTGTGTTTTTGATGTGAGAAATGTCATCTGTGTGTGGTTGTGTTTGTTTAGTGTGTCTCATGGAGTGTGGTGCATGTACCCTCACAAAGTGATTTGTGTGTTTTTGGAGAAATTCGTGCTCTACTGTGTCTGGTGTGTGCCCTGTGACATGTTATTTTTTGAGTTTTGTGTGTGTGTGCATAGCAAAGAGGTGCCCATGTGTACATGTTTGTGGGTGCCTGTGTGCGGTTGTGTGTGTAGTGTTAGAAAAGTGTGCTTTCTGCTTTTATTGTTGGTTGTTTACTTTACGTGTTGTTTTGTATGTTTTCTGCGTGTTATGCATGTGTGATTGTGATACGTGTCTGGCTGTGTTGGAGAGGCTGTCTGTGTTGTTGGTTATGTGTGTGAGGGAATATGTGTTATCGCCATGTGGTTTTGCTTGTGGTTTCTGAGAAACGTGTGCCTTTATGTCCTGTGATGTTTGTGGTGTATGCTGTTTCGTACGTTATGCTTTTTGCATGTTGAGTTTGCATTCTCTATGGCTTTGTGTTTGTGGGTGTTGACTTGTGTTTATTGTGGTTATTCCTTGTGTGTGTGCTGTGTGGCTTTAAGTGTGGTATGTTGTGTTTGCATCGGACTGTGTGCTGTGTTGTTAATGCAGGATGTTGTGTGTGTTATGAGGTGTGATGTATAAATTGCGTGTGATGATTTTGTGTGTGTTGTGTGATGTATTCTGTAATTTGTGTGTTGTGGTAATGTATTGATGTTGTTTCCTTTAATGTGTGTGTTGTGTGTGCAATGTTTGTGTTGTGCGTCTTTTTGTGTGGTCTTTCGTGTTTGTTGGATTTTGTATTATGTGTGAGGTGCATCGTTTGTGTATAATGTAATACGTGGTTTGTGGTGTTTGTTGTGTGTTTGTGTGTGTATTGTGTGTTGTGTTACATTTTGCATGCTCTGTTATTGTGTGTTTTCTGCCCTGATGTCTGTGATCTGTTGGTTTAATGTGCATGGCAGTGTCTATGTGGTTTTGTGTGTCTTTCCTGTGCGTTGTGTACTTTCTGCGCTGTGACTGGTGTGTAAGTGATGTGTGCAGTTTGGGTAGTTTGTTGTTTGTAAGGTATGTTCTCTGTGTATTTCTCTGTGGAGTGCTGTGTGACTGGTGTGTTTGTGGGTGGTCCTGTGTAGGGTGTTGTGTGCTTGGAGTGTGTCTTTGTGTGTTGTGTGTTTGGCGTCTTTTTTGTAGCATGTTGTGTTCGTGGTCGGGAATGTTATGTGGTCTGTGAATGGTTTTCTGTTTCACGTTTAGTGTGTGATGTGACCGCACGTGTGTCGCGTGATGTGCAATGTATTGTGCTCTCAGTTGCATGTGTGTTGTGCTTATTCTTATCTGTTTTGCGTACTGTGCTTGTGCTGTGTCATCTGTGTGTTATACGTGTTGTGTGGGATATTGTGCGCTGTGTCCGATATGCTTTGTATATATGTTGTGAGCTTTGCATTGTGCGTTCTGTGAGGCCCTGCGTGCTGCATGTTTTATGTGTGTTTTGTGTGATGTGTGCAGTCTTTGAAATGTGTTTCATAAACTCGGTGTTCGTTGTGTTGCGGTTTGCGTATTTTTTGCATGTCTTTTCGCACGTGTTGTGTGTGGTGCGAGTTTTGCGTGTGGTTGTGATTTGCGTGTGTTTGTGTTTGACAGGTCGTGTGTGGGGTTCACTGTTTGAGTGTTGAGTGTAATTTGTGACGTGTGTACTGCGTGTGGTCATGCTTGGACATTGTCCCACACTGTTTGTGTTGTGTTTACTCTGAGAACTGTGGTTCACGTGCATTGTGTGCAGTTATGTGCTTGGTGTGTGTGGGGTTTGTTGTTTAGTGTGATGTGCTGTTTGCGTGTTGAGAGGTTGTATGTAAACTGTTTCTGCATGTTGTGGGTGTTCTGCGTGTGTGCCGTATGTGTTGTGTTGGCCCTTTCCATGTGTGTTGTGTGTGGATGGGTGTGTTGCATGTTCTGTGTGTGTTGTTCTATGTGTGTTTTCCATGTGTGTTGTATGAACTGTGTGTTGCTTGTGCTAACCGTTGTGATGTACATTTTTGTGTGCGTTGTGTTGTGTGTGCTGAGTGTCGTTTTGTTTCTTTGTTTTCTGTCTTGGTGTGTGTTATGTGCTTTGTGTTTTTGACTGCGTATTGTGTGTTTGACCTGTGTTGTGCTTTTTGCGTTTGTTTGTGTAGTGTGCTGTTTTGTGTTGTCGGTATACGGCAGTGAATGATTTGCGGCATTTGTTTCGTGATTCTGGGTGTATTCTGTTTTGCTATGCTGTGTGTGCTCTATGTTCTTGTGTGTTTTGCGTTGTGCTGTCTGTGATCTGTGGGTCTTGTTTATTTTCTGGGTGTTGTGTGTTGTCCGTGTTGTGTGTGTTGAGTATGTACTATGTGTGGCATGGGTTCTTTACTGCTTGTTGAGTGCATTGTTCTGTGTAATTTTCTCTGTGTGGCGTGCAGTGTGTGATGTGTGTGGTTGTGAGATGCGTGTTGTGTGCATTGAGTGGTTCTCTGTGCGTTGAATATTTCCTCACTTTTGATGAATTTTCCATTGGTGTTTGTATATGTTGTGTACGTGCTACGTGCGTTATGGGTCCATTGCTGCTCGTTGAGTACATAGCTCTTTGTAATTTTCTCTGCGTGGCATGCAATGTGTGATGGGTGTGGTTGTGAGTTGCGTGTTGTGTGCATTGAGTGGTTCTTTGTGTGTTGTACATTTTGTCATTTTCGATGAGTTACATCCATTGGTGTTTGTAATAGGTTCTGTGTTTTGTCTATGGCTTCCGGTGTCCTGCTTCGTGTATAATTTGTCGGGTCTTTCTGTTGTCTGTTGTGTTATGTACTGCGTTCTGGGTTGTGTGAGCGCTTGTGTGTATGCTTTCTGTGCATCACGTACAGGGGGATGTTGGGTGGTCTGTGTATTTTGAGCATTCTGTGTGATGTTAGTTTTGCGTTGTGTCTGAAGTGTTCTGTGAGTGTGTATTCTGTGTGTGTGCCGGTGTGTTTTGTTGCGTGCTGTCTGCGTGCGTGTCTTCGGTTGCTCTATACTGTCTGCTTGTGGCTGTGTGTGTTGTGTGTAGTGCTTTATAAGTGTGTTGTGTGTGCTCTTGTTGGTTGTGTGTGGATTTGTATGTGTTGTGTCTGTTTTATGTGTGTGATTGTGTTTTGTGTGTGGTTGTGTTAGAGAGGTTGTGTGTGTGTTTGGCTGAGCTTTGCACATGACGTGAGATGTGTTGACTGTGTGCGTTTTTGCTTGCTTAGTATGTCTCACGGTGTCTGCAGTATGCAGTCTGTGCAATGGTTTTCGTGTGTGTTGTGAGCATTTATGTGCCATGAGGTGTGTGATGTGTGTCTTGTGACTCTTGTTTCTCATGTTTCTGTGTTGTGCTCCTGTGTGAGGATTTATACGTGGTGTGTCTGCGTGGTTGTGTTTGTAGCATGTCGTGTGAGAAATGTGTGCAATTTGTCTTCCTTGTTGGTTATGTGTGTTTGCCTAGGGATTTGTGAGTGTTGTGTGTTTTCCGTGTGTAATTGTGATTTGGGTGTGGCTGTGTTTGAGTGGTGATGTGTGTGTGGTTGTTGTGTTTTTGATGTGAGAAATGTCATCTGTGTGTGGTTGTGTTTGTTTAGTGTGTCTCATGGAGTGTGGTGCATGTACCCTCACAAAGTGATTTGTGTGTTTTTGGAGAAATTCGTGCTCTACTGTGTCTGGTGTGTGCCCTGTGACATGTTATTTTTTGAGTTTTGTGTGTGTGTGCATAGCAAAGAGGTGCCCATGTGTACATGTTTGTGGGTGCCTGTGTGCGGTTGTGTGTGTAGTGTTAGAAAAGTGTGCTTTCTGCTTTTATTGTTGGTTGTTTACTTTACGTGTGGTTTTGTATGTTTTCTGCGTGTTATGCATGTGTGATTGTGATACGTGTCTGGCTGTGTTGGAGAGGCTGTCTGTGTTGTTGGTTATGTGTGTGAGGGAATATGTGTTATCGCCATGTGGTTTTGCTTGTGGTTTCTGAGAAACGTGTGCCTTTATGTCCTGTGATGTTTGTGGTGTATGCTGTTTCGTACGTTATGCTTTTTGCATGTTGAGTTTGCATTCTCTATGGCTTTGTGTTTGTGGGTGTTGACTTGTGTTTATTGTGGTTATTCCTTGTGTGTGTGCTGTGTGGCTTTAAGTGTGGTATGTTGTGTTTGCATCGGACTGTGTGCTGTGTTGTTAATGCAGGATGTTGTGTGTGTTATGAGGTGTGATGTATAAATTGCGTGTGATGATTTTGTGTGTGTTGTGTGATGTATTCTGTAATTTGTGTGTTGTGGTAATGTATTGATGTTGTTTCCTTTAATGTGTGTGTTGTGTGTGCAATGTTTGTGTTGTGCGTCTTTTTGTGTGGTCTTTCGTGTTTGTTGGATTTTGTATTATGTGTGAGGTGCATCGTTTGTGTATAATGTAATACGTGGTTTGTGGTGTTTGTTGTGTGTTTGTGTGTGTATTGTGTGTTGTGTTACATTTTGCATGCTCTGTTATTGTGTGTTTTCTGCCCTGATGTCTGTGATCTGTTGGTTTAATGTGCATGGCAGTGTCTATGTGGTTTTGTGTGTCTTTCCTGTGCGTTGTGTACTTTCTGCGCTGTGACTGGTGTGTAAGTGATGTGTGCAGTTTGGGTAGTTTGTTGTTTGTAAGGTATGTTCTCTGTGTATTTCTCTGTGGAGTGCTGTGTGACTGGTGTGTTTGTGGGTGGTCCTGTGTAGGGTGTTGTGTGCTTGGAGTGTGTCTTTGTGTGTTGTGTGTTTGGCGTCTTTTTTGTAGCATGTTGTGTTCGTGGTCGGGAATGTTATGTGGTCTGTGAATGGTTTTCTCTTTCACGTTTAGTGTGTGATGTGAACGCACGTGTGTCGCGTGATGTGCAATGTATTGTGCTCTCAGTTGCATGTGTGTTGTGCTTATTCTTATCTGTTTTGCGTACTGTGCTTGTGCTGTGTCATCTGTGTGTTATACGTGTTGTGTGGGATATTGTGCGCTGTGTCCGATATGCTTTGTATATATGTTGTGAGCTTTGCATTGTGCGTTCTGTGAGGCCCTGCGTGCTGCATGTTTTATGTGTGTTTTGTGTGATGTGTGCAGTCTTTGAAATGTGTTTCATAAACTCGGTGTTCGTTGTGTTGCGGTTTGCGTATTTTTTGCATGTCTTTTCGCACGTGTTGTGTGTGGTGCGAGTTTTGCGTGTGGTTGTGATTTGCGTGTGTTTGTGTTTGACAGGTCGTGTGTGGGGTTCACTGTTTGAGTGTTGAGTGTAATTTGTGACGTGTGTACTGCGTGTGGTCATGCTTGGACATTGTCCCACACTGTTTGTGTTGTGTTTACTCTGAGAACTGTGGTTCACGTGCATTGTGTGCAGTTATGTGCTTGGTGTGTGTGGGGTTTGTTGTTTAGTGTGATGTGCTGTTTGCGTGTTGTGAGGTTGTATGTAAACTGTTTCTGCATGTTGTGGGTGTTCTGCGTGTGTGCCGTATGTGTTGTGTTGGCCCTTTCCATGTGTGTTGTGTGTGGATGGGTGTGTTGCATGTTCTGTGTGTGTTGTTCTATGTGTGTTTTCCATGTGTGTTGTATGAACTGTGTGTTGCTTGTGCTAACCGTTGTGATGTACATTTTTGTGTGCGTTGTGTTGTGTGTGCTGAGTGTCGTTTTGTTTCTTTGTTTTCTGTCTTGGTGTGTGTTATGTGCTTTGTGTTTTTGACTGCGTATTGTGTGTTTGACCTGTGTTGTGCTTTTTGCGTTTGTTTGTGTAGTGTGCTGTTTTGTGTTGTCGGTATACGGCAGTGAATGATTTGCGGCATTTGTTTCGTGATTCTGGGTGTATTCTGTTTTGCTATGCTGTGTGTGCTCTATGTTCTTGTGTGTTTTGCGTTGTGCTGTCTGTGATCTGTGGGTCTTGTTTATTTTCTGGGTGTTGTGTGTTGTCCGTGTTGTGTGTGTTTAGTATGTACTATGTGTGGCATGGGTTCTTTACTGCTTGTTGAGTGCATTGTTCTGTGTAATTTTCTCTGTGTGGCGTGCAGTGTGTGATGTGTGTGGTTGTGAGATGCGTGTTGTGTGCATTGAGTGGTTCTCTGTGCGTTGAATATTTCCTCACTTTTGATGAATTTTCCATTGGTGTTTGTATATGTTGTGTACGTGCTACGTGCGTTATGGGTCCATTGCTGCTCGTTGAGTACATAGCTCTTTGTAATTTTCTCTGCGTGGCATGCAATGTGTGATGGGTGTGGTTGTGAGTTGCGTGTTGTGTGCATTGAGTGGTTCTTTGTGTGTTGTACATTTTGTCATTTTCGATGAGTTACATCCATTGGTGTTTGTAATAGGTTCTGTGTTTTGTCTATGGCTTCCGGTGTCCTGCTTCGTGTATAATTTGTCGGGTCTTTCTGTTGTCTGTTGTGTTATGTACTGCGTTCTGGGTTGTGTGAGCGCTTGTGTGTATGCTTTCTGTGCATCACGTACAGGGGGATGTTGGGTGGTCTGTGTATTTTGAGCATTCTGTGTGATGTTAGTTTTGCGTTGTGTCTGAAGTGTTCTGTGAGTGTGTATTCTGTGTGTGTGCCGGTGTGTTTTGTTGCGTGCTGTCTGCGTGCGTGTCTTCGGTTGCTCTATACTGTCTGCTTGTGGCTGTGTGTGTTGTGTGTAGTGCTTTATAAGTGTGTTGTGTGTGCTCTTGTTGGTTGTGTGTGGATTTGTATGTGTTGTGTCTGTTTTATGTGTGTGATTGTGTTTTGTGTGTGGTTGTGTTAGAGAGGTTGTGTGTGTGTTTGGCTGAGCTTTGCACATGACGTGAGATGTGTTGACTGTGTGCGTTTTTGCTTGCTTAGTATGTCTCACGGTGTGTGCAGTATGCAGTCTGTGCAATGGTTTTCGTGTGTGTTGTGAGCATTTATGTGCCATGAGGTGTGTGATGTGTGTCTTGTGACTCTTGTTTCTCATGTTTCTGTGTTGTGCTCCTGTGTGAGGATGTATACGTGGTGTGTCTGCATGGTTGTGTTTGTAGCATGTCGTGTGAGAAATGTGTGCAATTTGTCTTCCTTGTTGGTTATGTGTGTTTGCCTAGGGATTTGTGAGTGTTGTGTGTTTTCCGTGTGTAATTGTGATTTGGGTGTGGCTGTGTTTGAGTGGTGATGTGTGTGTGGTTGTTGTGTTTTTGATGTGAGAAATGTCATCTGTGTGTGGTTGTGTTTGTTTAGTGTGTCTCATGGAGTGTGGTGCATGTACCCTCACAAAGTGATTTGTGTGTTTTTGGAGAAATTCGTGCTCTACTGTGTCTGGTGTGTGCCCTGTGACATGTTATTTTTTGAGTTTTGTGTGTGTGTGCATAGCATAGAGGTGCCCATGTGTACATGTTTGTGGGTGCCTGTGTGCGGTTGTGTGTGTAGTGTTAGAAAAGTGTGCTTTCTGCTTTTATTGTTGGTTGTTTGCTTTACGTGTGGTTTTGTATGTTTTCTGCGTGTTATGCGTGTGTGATTGTGATACGTGTCTGGCTGTGTTGGAGAGGCTGTCTGTGTTGTTGGTTATGTGTGTGAGGGAATATGTGTTATCGCCATGTGGTTTTGCTTGTGGTTTCTGAGAAACGTGTGCCTTTATGTCCTGTGATGTTTGTGGTGTATGCTGTTTCGTATGTTATGCTTTTTGCATGTTGAGTTTGCATTCTCTATGGCTTTGTGTTTGTGGGTGTTGACTTGTGTTTATTGTGGTTATTCCTTGTGTGTGTGCTGTGTGGCTTTATGTGTGGTATGTTGTGTTTGCATCGGACTGTGTGCTGTGTTGTTAATGCAGGATGTTATGTGTGTTATGAGGTGTGATGTATAAATTGCGTGTGATGATTTTGTGTGTGTTGTGTGATGTATTCTGTAATTTGTGTGTTGTGGTAATGTATTGATGTTGTTTCCTTTAATGTGTGTGTTGTGTGTGCAATGTTTGTGTTGTGCGTCTTTTTGTGTGGTCTTTCGTGTTTGTTGGATTTTGTGTTATGTGTGAGGTGCGTCGTTTGTGTATAATGTAATACGTGGTTTGTGGTGTTTGTTGTGTGTTTGTGTGTGTATTGTGTGTTGTGTTACATTTTGCATGCTCTGTTATTGTGTGTTTTCTGCCCTGATGTCTGTGATCTGTTGGTTTAATGTGCATGGCAGTGTCTATGTGGTTTTGTGTGTCTTTCCTGTGCGTTGTGTACTTTCTGCGCTGTGACTGGTGTGTAAGTGATGTGTGCAGTTTGGGTAGTTTGTTGTTTGTAAGGTATGTTCTCTGTGTATTTCTCTGTGGAGTGCTGTGTGACTGGTGTGTTTGTGGGTGGTCCTGTGTAGGGTGTTGTGTGCTTGGAGTGTGTCTTTGTGTGTTGTGTGTTTGGCGTCTTTTTTGTAGCATGTTGTGTTCGTGGTCGGGAATGTTATGTGGTCTGTGAATGGTTTTCTGTTTCACGTTTAGTGTGTGATGTGACCGCACGTGTGTCGCGTGATGTGCAATGTATTGTGCTCTCAGTTGCATGTGTGTTGTGCTTATTCTTATCTGTTTTGCGTACTGTGCTTGTGCTGTGTCATCTGTGTGTTATACGTGTTGTGTGGGATATTGTGCGCTGTGTCCGATATGCTTTGTATATATGTTGTGAGCTTTGCATTGTGCGTTCTGTGAGGCCCTGCGTGCTGCATGTTTTATGTGTGTTTTGTGTGATGTGTGCAGTCTTTGAAATGTGTTTCATAAACTCGGTGTTCGTTGTGTTGCGGTTTGCGTATTTTTTGCATGTCTTTTCGCACGTGTTGTGTGTGGTGCGAGTTTTGCGTGTGGTTGTGATTTGCATGTGTTTGTGTTTGACAGGTCGTGTGTGGGGTTCACTGTTTGAGTGTTGAGTGTAATTTGTGACGTGTGTACTGCGTGTGGTCATGCTTGGACATTGTCCCACACTGTTTGTGTTGTGTTTACTCTGAGAACTGTGGTTCACGTGCATTGTGTGCAGTTATGTGCTTGGTGTGTGTGGGGTTTGTTGTTTAGTGTGATGTGCTGTTTGCGTGTTGAGAGGTTGTATGTAAACTGTTTCTGCATGTTGTGGGTGTTCTGCGTGTGTGCCGTATGTGTTGTGTTGGCCCTTTCCATGTGTGTTGTGTGTGGATGGGTGTGTTGCATGTTCTGTGTGTGTTGTTCTATGTGTGTTTTCCATGTGTGTTGTATGAACTGTGTGTTGCTTGTGCTAACCGTTGTGATGTACATTTTTGTGTGCGTTGTGTTGTGTGTGCTGAGTGTCGTTTTGTTTCTTTGTTTTCTGTCTTGGTGTGTGTTATGTGCTTTGTGTTTTTGACTGTGTATTGTGTGTTTGACCTGTGTTGTGCTTTTTGCGTTTGTTTGTGTAGTGTGCTGTTTTGTGTTGTCGGTATACGGCAGTGAATGATTTGCGGCATTTGTTTCGTGATTCTGGGTGTATTCTGTTTTGCTATGCTGTGTGTGCTCTATGTTCTTGTGTGTTTTGCGTTGTGCTGTCTGTGATCTGTGGGTCTTGTTTATTTTCTGGGTGTTGTGTGTTGTCCGTGTTGTGTGTGTTTAGTATGTACTATGTGTGGCATGGGTTCTTTACTGCTTGTTGAGTGCATTGTTCTGTGTAATTTTCTCTGTGTGGCGTGCAGTGTGTGATGTGTGTGGTTGTGAGATGCGTGTTGTGTGCATTGAGTGGTTCTCTGTGCGTTGAATATTTCCTCACTTTTGATGAATTTTCCATTGGTGTTTGTATATGTTGTGTACGTGCTACGTGCGTTATGGGTCCATTGCTGCTCGTTGAGTACATAGCTCTTTGTAATTTTCTCTGCGTGGCATGCAATGTGTGATGGGTGTGGTTGTGAGTTGCGTGTTGTGTGCATTGAGTGGTTCTTTGTGTGTTGTACATTTTGTCATTTTCGATGAGTTACATCCATTGGTGTTTGTAATAGGTTCTGTGTTTTGTCTATGGCTTCCGGTGTCCTGCTTCGTGTATAATTTGTCGGGTCTTTCTGTTGTCTGTTGTGTTATGTACTGCGTTCTGGGTTGTGTGAGCGCTTGTGTGTGCTTTCTGTGCATCACGTACAGGGGGATGTTGGGTGGTCTGTGTATTTTGAGCATTCTGTGTGATGTTAGTTTTGCGTTGTGTCTGAAGTGTTCTGTGAGTGTGTATTCTGTGTGTGTGCCGGTGTGTTTTGTTGCGTGCTGTCTGCGTGCGTGTCTTCGGTTGCTCTATACTGTCTGCTTGTGGCTGTGTGTGTTGTGTGTAGTGCTTTATAAGTGTGTTGTGTGTGCTCTTGTTGGTTGTGTGTGGATTTGTATGTGTTGTGTCTGTTTTATGTGTGTGATTGTGTTTTGTGTGTGGTTGTGTTAGAGAGGTTGTGTGTGTGTTTGGCTGAGCTTTGCACATGACGTGAGATGTGTTGACTGTGTGCGTTTTTGCTTGCTTAGTATGTCTCACGGTGTCTGCAGTATGCAGTCTGTGCAATGGTTTTCGTGTGTGTTGTGAGCATTTATGTGCCATGAGGTGTGTGATGTGTGTCTTGTGACTCTTGTTTCTCATGTTTCTGTGTTGTGCTCCTGTGTGAGGATGTATACGTGGTGTGTCTGCATGGTTGTGTTTGTAGCATGTCGTGTGAGAAATGTGTGCAATTTGTCTTCCTTGTTGGTTATGTGTGTTTGCCTAGGGATTTGTGAGTGTTGTGTGTTTTCCGTGTGTAATTGTGATTTGGGTGTGGCTGTGTTTGAGTGGTGATGTGTGTGTGGTTGTTGTGTTTTTGATGTGAGAAATGTCATCTGTGTGTGGTTGTGTTTGTTTAGTGTGTCTCATGGAGTGTGGTGCATGTACCCTCACAAAGTGATTTGTGTGTTTTTGGAGAAATTCGTGCTCTACTGTGTCTGGTGTGTGCCCTGTGACATGTTATTTTTTGAGTTTTGTGTGTGTGTGCATAGCATAGAGGTGCCCATGTGTACATGTTTGTGGGTGCCTGTGTGCGGTTGTGTGTGTAGTGTTAGAAAAGTGTGCTTTCTGCTTTTATTGTTGGTTGTTTGCTTTACGTGTGGTTTTGTATGTTTTCTGCGTGTTATGCGTGTGTGATTGTGATACGTGTCTGGCTGTGTTGGAGAGGCTGTCTGTGTTGTTGGTTATGTGTGTGAGGGAATATGTGTTATCGCCATGTGGTTTTGCTTGTGGTTTCTGAGAAACGTGTGCCTTTATGTCCTGTGATGTTTGTGGTGTATGCTGTTTCGTATGTTATGCTTTTTGCATGTTGAGTTTGCATTCTCTATGGCTTTGTGTTTGTGGGTGTTGACTTGTGTTTATTGTGGTTATTCCTTGTGTGTGTGCTGTGTGGCTTTATGTGTGGTATGTTGTGTTTGCATCGGACTGTGTGCTGTGTTGTTAATGCAGGATGTTATGTGTGTTATGAGGTGTGATGTATAAATTGCGTGTGATGATTTTGTGTGTGTTGTGTGATGTATTCTGTAATTTGTGTGTTGTGGTAATGTATTGATGTTGTTTCCTTTAATGTGTGTGTTGTGTGTGCAATGTTTGTGTTGTGCGTCTTTTTGTGTGGTCTTTCGTGTTTGTTGGATTTTGTGTTATGTGTGAGGTGCGTCGTTTGTGTATAATGTAATACGTGGTTTGTGGTGTTTGTTGTGTGTTTGTGTGTGTATTGTGTGTTGTGTTACATTTTGCATGCTCTGTTATTGTGTGTTTTCTGCCCTGATGTCTGTGATCTGTTGGTTTAATGTGCATGGCAGTGTCTATGTGGTTTTGTGTGTCTTTCCTGTGCATTGTGTACTTTCTGCGCTGTGACTGGTGTGTAAGTGATGTGTGCAGTTTGGGTAGTTTGTTGTTTGTAAGGTATGTTCTCTGTGTATTTCTCTGTGGAGTGCTGTGTGACTGGTGTGTTTGTGGGTGGTCCTGTGTAGGGTGTTGTGTGCTTGGAGTGTGTCTTTGTGTGTTGTGTGTTTGGCGTCTTTTTTGTAGCATGTTGTGTTCGTGGTCGGGAATGTTATGTGGTCTGTGAATGGTTTTCTCTTTCACGTTTAGTGTGTGATGTGACCGCACGTGTGTCGCGTGATGTGCAATGTATTGTGCTCTCAGTTGCATGTGTGTTGTGCTTATTCTTATCTGTTTTGCGTACTGTGCTTGTGCTGTGTCATCTGTGTGTTATACGTGTTGTGTGGGATATTGTGCGCTGTGTCCGATATGCTTTGTATATATGTTGTGAGCTTTGCATTGTGCGTTCTGTGAGGCCCTGCGTGCTGCATGTTTTATGTGTGTTTTGTGTGATGTGTGCAGTCTTTGAAATGTGTTTCATAAACTCGGTGTTCGTTGTGTTGCGGTTTGCGTATTTTTTGCATGTCTTTTCGCACGTGTTGTGTGTGGTGCGAGTTTTGCGTGTGGTTGTGATTTGCATGTGTTTGTGTTTGACAGGTCGTGTGTGGGGTTCACTGTTTGAGTGTTGAGTGTAATTTGTGACGTGTGTACTGCGTGTGGTCATGCTTGGACATTGTCCCACACTGTTTGTGTTGTGTTTACTCTGAGAACTGTGGTTCACGTGCATTGTGTGCAGTTATGTGCTCGGTGTGTGTGGGGTTTGTTGTTTAGTGTGATGTGCTGTTTGCGTGTTGAGAGGTTGTATGTAAACTGTTTCTGCATGTTGTGGGTGTTCTGCGTGTGTGCCGTATGTGTTGTGTTGGCCCTTTCCATGTGTGTTGTGTGTGGATGGGTGTGTTGCATGTTCTGTGTGTGTTGTTCTATGTGTGTTTTCCATGTGTGTTGTATGAACTGTGTGTTGCTTGTGCTAACCGTTGTGATGTACATTTTTGTGTGCGTTGTGTTGTGTGTGCTGAGTGTCGTTTTGTTTCTTTGTTTTCTGTCTTGGTGTGTGTTATGTGCTTTGTGTTTTTGACTGTGTATTGTGTGTTTGACCTGTGTTGTGCTTTTTGCGTTTGTTTGTGTAGTGTGCTGTTTTGTGTTGTCGGTATACGGCAGTGAATGATTTGCGGCATTTGTTTCGTGATTCTGGGTGTATTCTGTTTTGCTATGCTGTGTGTGCTCTATGTTCTTGTGTGTTTTGCGTTGTGCTGTCTGTGATCTGTGGGTCTTGTTTATTTTCTGGGTGTTGTGTGTTGTCCGTGTTGTGTGTGTTGAGTATGTACTATGTGTGGCATGGGTTCTTTACTGCTTGTTGAGTGCATTGTTCTGTGTAATTTTCTCTGTGTGGCGTGCAGTGTGTGATGTGTGTGGTTGTGAGATGCGTGTTGTGTGCATTGAGTGGTTCTCTGTGCGTTGAATATTTCCTCACTTTTGATGAATTTTCCATTGGTGTTTGTATATGTTGTGTACGTGCTACGTGCGTTATGGGTCCATTGCTGCTCGTTGAGTACATAGCTCTTTGTAATTTTCTCTGCGTGGCATGCAATGTGTGATGGGTGTGGTTGTGAGTTGCGTGTTGTGTGCATTGAGTGGTTCTTTGTGTGTTGTACATTTTGTCATTTTCGATGAGTTACATCCATTGGTGTTTGTAATAGGTTCTGTGTTTTGTCTATGGCTTCCGGTGTCCTGCTTCGTGTATAATTTGTCGGGTCTTTCTGTTGTCTGTTGTGTTATGTACTGCGTTCTGGGTTGTGTGAGCGCTTGTGTGTATGCTTTCTGTGCATCACGTACAGGGGGATGTTGGGTGGTCTGTGTATTTTGAGCATTCTGTGTGATGTTAGTTTTGCGTTGTGTCTGAAGTGTTCTGTGAGTGTGTATTCTGTGTGTGTGCCGGTGTGTTTTGTTGCGTGCTGTCTGCGTGCGTGTCTTCGGTTGCTCTATACTGTCTGCTTGTGGCTGTGTGTGTTGTGTGTAGTGCTTTATAAGTGTGTTGTGTGTGCTCTTGTTGGTTGTGTGTGGATTTGTATGTGTTGTGTCTGTTTTATGTTTGTGATTGTGTTTTGTGTGTGGTTGTGTTAGAGAGGTTGTGTGTGTGTTTGGCTGAGCTTTGCACATGACGTGAGATGTGTTGACTGTGTGCGTTTTTGCTTGCTTAGTATGTCTCACGGTGTCTGCAGTATGCAGTCTGTGCAATGGTTTTCGTGTGTGTTGTGAGCATTTATGTGCCATGAGGTGTGTGATGTGTGTCTTGTGACTCTTGTTTCTCATGTTTCTGTGTTGTGCTCCTGTGTGAGGATGTATACGTGGTGTGTCTGCATGGTTGTGTTTGTAGCATGTCGTGTGAGAAATGTGTGCAATTTGTCTTCCTTGTTGGTTATGTGTGTTTGCCTAGGGATTTGTGAGTGTTGTGTGTTTTCCGTGTGTAATTGTGATTTGGGTGTGGCTGTGTTTGAGTGGTGATGTGTGTGTGGTTGTTGTGTTTTTGATGTGAGAAATGTCATCTGTGTGTGGTTGTGTTTGTTTAGTGTGTCTCATGGAGTGTGGTGCATGTACCCTCACAAAGTGATTTGTGTGTTTTTGGAGAAATTCGTGCTCTACTGTGTCTGGTGTGTGCCCTGTGACATGTTATTTTTTGAGTTTTGTGTGTGTGTGCATAGCATAGAGGTGCCCATGTGTACATGTTTGTGGGTGCCTGTGTGCGGTTGTGTGTGTAGTGTTAGAAAAGTGTGCTTTCTGCTTTTATTGTTGGTTGTTTGCTTTACGTGTGGTTTTGTATGTTTTCTGCGTGTTATGCGTGTGTGATTGTGATACGTGTCTGGCTGTGTTGGAGAGGCTGTCTGTGTTGTTGGTTATGTGTGTGAGGGAATATGTGTTATCGCCATGTGGTTTTGCTTGTGGTTTCTGAGAAACGTGTGCCTTTATGTCCTGTGATGTTTGTGGTGTATGCTGTTTCGTATGTTATGCTTTTTGCATGTTGAGTTTGCATTCTCTATGGCTTTGTGTTTGTGGGTGTTGACTTGTGTTTATTGTGGTTATTCCTTGTGTGTGTGCTGTGTGGCTTTATGTGTGGTATGTTGTGTTTGCATCGGACTGTGTGCTGTGTTGTTAATGCAGGATGTTATGTGTGTTATGAGGTGTGATGTATAAATTGCGTGTGATGATTTTGTGTGTGTTGTGTGATGTATTCTGTAATTTGTGTGTTGTGGTAATGTATTGATGTTGTTTCCTTTAATGTGTGTGTTGTGTGTGCAATGTTTGTGTTGTGCGTCTTTTTGTGTGGTCTTTCGTGTTTGTTGGATTTTGTGTTATGTGTGAGGTGCGTCGTTTGTGTATAATGTAATACGTGGTTTGTGGTGTTTGTTGTGTGTTTGTGTGTGTATTGTGTGTTGTGTTACATTTTGCATGCTCTGTTATTGTGTGTTTTCTGCCCTGATGTCTGTGATCTGTTGGTTTAATGTGCATGGCAGTGTCTATGTGGTTTTGTGTGTCTTTCCTGTGCGTTGTGTACTTTCTGCGCTGTGACTGGTGTGTAAGTGATGTGTGCAGTTTGGGTAGTTTGTTGTTTGTAAGGTATGTTCTCTGTGTATTTCTCTGTGGAGTGCTGTGTGACTGGTGTGTTTGTGGGTGGTCCTGTGTAGGGTGTTGTGTGCTTGGAGTGTGTCTTTGTGTGTTGTGTGTTTGGCGTCTTTTTTGTAGCATGTTGTGTTCGTGGTCGGGAATGTTATGTGGTCTGTGAATGGTTTTCTGTTTCACGTTTAGTGTGTGATGTGACCGCACGTGTGTCGCGTGATGTGCAATGTATTGTGCTCTCAGTTGCATGTGTGTTGTGCTTATTCTTATCTGTTTTGCGTACTGTGCTTGTGCTGTGTCATCTGTGTGTTATACGTGTTGTGTGGGATATTGTGCGCTGTGTCCGATATGCTTTGTATATATGTTGTGAGCTTTGCATTGTGCGTTCTGTGAGGCCCTGCGTGCTGCATGTTTTATGTGTGTTTTGTGTGATGTGTGCAGTCTTTGAAATGTGTTTCATAAACTCGGTGTTCGTTGTGTTGCGGTTTGCGTATTTTTTGCATGTCTTTTCGCACGTGTTGTGTGTGGTGCGAGTTTTGCGTGTGGTTGTGATTTGCATGTGTTTGTGTTTGACAGGTCGTGTGTGGGGTTCACTGTTTGAGTGTTGAGTGTAATTTGTGACGTGTGTACTGCGTGTGGTCATGCTTGGACATTGTCCCACACTGTTTGTGTTGTGTTTACTCTGAGAACTGTGGTTCACGTGCATTGTGTGCAGTTATGTGCTCGGTGTGTGTGGGGTTTGTTGTTTAGTGTGATGTGCTGTTTGCGTGTTGAGAGGTTGTATGTAAACTGTTTCTGCATGTTGTGGGTGTTCTGCGTGTGTGCCGTATGTGTTGTGTTGGCCCTTTCCATGTGTGTTGTGTGTGGATGGGTGTGTTGCATGTTCTGTGTGTGTTGTTCTATGTGTGTTTTCCATGTGTGTTGTATGAACTGTGTGTTGCTTGTGCTAACCGTTGTGATGTACATTTTTGTGTGCGTTGTGTTGTGTGTGCTGAGTGTCGTTTTGTTTCTTTGTTTTCTGTCTTGGTGTGTGTTATGTGCTTTGTGTTTTTGACTGTGTATTGTGTGTTTGACCTGTGTTGTGCTTTTTGCGTTTGTTTGTGTAGTGTGCTGTTTTGTGTTGTCGGTATACGGCAGTGAATGATTTGCGGCATTTGTTTCGTGATTCTGGGTGTATTCTGTTTTGCTATGCTGTGTGTGCTCTATGTTCTTGTGTGTTTTGCGTTGTGCTGTCTGTGATCTGTGGGTCTTGTTTATTTTCTGGGTGTTGTGTGTTGTCCGTGTTGTGTGTGTTGAGTATGTACTATGTGTGGCATGGGTTCTTTACTGCTTGTTGAGTGCATTGTTCTGTGTAATTTTCTCTGTGTGGCGTGCAGTGTGTGATGTGTGTGGTTGTGAGATGCGTGTTGTGTGCATTGAGTGGTTCTCTGTGCGTTGAATATTTCCTCACTTTTGATGAATTTTCCATTGGTGTTTGTATATGTTGTGTACGTGCTACGTGCGTTATGGGTCCATTGCTGCTCGTTGAGTACATAGCTCTTTGTAATTTTCTCTGCGTGGCATGCAATGTGTGATGGGTGTGGTTGTGAGTTGCGTGTTGTGTGCATTGAGTGGTTCTTTGTGTGTTGTACATTTTGTCATTTTCGATGAGTTACATCCATTGGTGTTTGTAATAGGTTCTGTGTTTTGTCTATGGCTTCCGGTGTCCTGTTTCGTGTATAATTTGTCGGGTCTTTCTGTTGTCTGTTGTGTTATGTACTGCGTTCTGGGTTGTGTGAGCGCTTGTGTGTATGCTTTCTGTGCATCACGTACAGGGGGATGTTGGGTGGTCTGTGTATTTTGAGCATTCTGTGTGATGTTAGTTTTGCGTTGTGTCTGAAGTGTTCTGTGAGTGTGTATTCTGTGTGTGTGCCGGTGTGTTTTGTTGCGTGCTGTCTGCGTGCGTGTCATTGGTTGCTCTATACTGTCTGCTTGTGGCTGTGTGTGTTGTGTGTAGTGCTTTATAAGTGTGTTGTGTGTGCTCTTGTTGGTTGTGTGGATTTGTATGTGTTGTGTCTGTTTTATGTGTGTGATTGTGTTTTGTGTGTGGTTGTGTTAGAGAGGTTGTGTGTGTGTTTGGCTGAGCTTTGCACATGACGTGAGATGTGTTGACTGTGTGCGTTTTTGCTTGCTTAGTATGTCTCACGGTGTCTGCAGTATGCAGTCTGTGCAATGGTTTTCGTGTGTGTTGTGAGCATTTATGTGCCATGAGGTGTGTGATGTGTGTCTTGTGACTCTTGTTTCTCATGTTTCTGTGTTGTGCTCCTGTGTGAGGATGTATACGTGGTGTGTCTGCGTGGTTGTGTTTGTAGCATGTCGTGTGAGAAATGTGTGCAATTTGTCTTCCTTGTTGGTTATGTGTGTTTGCCTAGGGATTTGTGAGTGTTGTGTGTTTTCCGTGTGTAATTGTGATTTGGGTGTGGCTGTGTTTGAGTGGTGATGTGTGTGTGGTTGTTGTGTTTTTGATGTGAGAAATGTCATCTGTGTGTGGTTGTGTTTGTTTAGTGTGTCTCATGGAGTGTGGTGCATGTACCCTCACAAAGTGATTTGTGTGTTTTTGGAGAAATTCGTGCTCTACTGTGTCTGGTGTGTGCCCTGTGACATGTTATTTTTTGAGTTTTGTGTGTGTGTGCATAGCATAGAGGTGCCCATGTGTACATGTTTGTGGGTGCCTGTGTGCGGTTGTGTGTGTAGTGTTAGAAAAGTGTGCTTTCTGCTTTTATTGTTGGTTGTTTGCTTTACGTGTGGTTTTGTATGTTTTCTGCGTGTTATGCGTGTGTGATTGTGATACGTGTCTGGCTGTGTTGGAGAGGCTGTCTGTGTTGTTGGTTATGTGTGTGAGGGAATATGTGTTATCGCCATGTGGTTTTGCTTGTGGTTTCTGAGAAACGTGTGCCTTTATGTCCTGTGATGTTTGTGGTGTATGCTGTTTCGTATGTTATGCTTTTTGCATGTTGAGTTTGCATTCTCTATGGCTTTGTGTTTGTGGGTGTTGACTTGTGTTTATTGTGGTTATTCCTTCTGTGTGTGCTGTGTGGCTTTATGTGTGGTATGTTGTGTTTGCATCGGACTGTGTGCTTTGTTGTTAATGCAGGATGTTGTGTGTGTTATGAGGTGTGATGTATAAATTGCGTGTGATGATTTTGTGTGTGTTGTGTGATGTATTCTGTAATTTGTGTGTTGTGGTAATGTATTGATGTTGTTTCCTTTAATGTGTGTGTTGTGTGTGCAATGTTTGTGTTGTGCGTCTTTTTGTGTGGTCTTTCGTGTTTGTTGGATTTTGTGTTATGTGTGAGGTGCGTCGTTTGTGTATAATGTAATACGTGGTTTGTGGTGTTTGTTGTGTGTTTGTGTGTGTATTGTGTGTTGTGTTACATTTTGCATGCTCTGTTATTGTGTGTTTTCTGCCCTGATGTCTGTGATCTGTTGGTTTAATGTGCATGGCAGTGTCTATGTGGTTTTGTGTGTCTTTCCTGTGCATTGTGTACTTTCTGCGCTGTGACTGGTGTGTAAGTGATGTGTGCAGTTTGGGTAGTTTGTTGTTTGTAAGGTATGTTCTCTGTGTATTTCTCTGTGGAGTGCTGTGTGACTGGTGTGTTTGTGGGTGGTCCTGTGTAGGGTGTTGTGTGCTTGGAGTGTGTCTTTGTGTGTTGTGTGTTTGGCGTCTTTTTTGTAGCATGTTGTGTTCGTGGTCGGGAATGTTATGTGGTCTGTGAATGGTTTTCTCTTTCACGTTTAGTGTGTGATGTGACCGCACGTGTGTCGCGTGATGTGCAATGTATTGTGCTCTCAGTTGCATGTGTGTTGTGCTTATTCTTATCTGTTTTGCGTACTGTGCTTGTGCTGTGTCATCTGTGTGTTATACGTGTTGTGTGGGATATTGTGCGCTGTGTCCGATATGCTTTGTATATATGTTGTGAGCTTTGCATTGTGCGTTCTGTGAGGCCCTGCGTGCTGCATGTTTTATGTGTGTTTTGTGTGATGTGTGCAGTCTTTGAAATGTGTTTCATAAACTCGGTGTTCGTTGTGTTGCGGTTTGCGTATTTTTTGCATGTCTTTTCGCACGTGTTGTGTGTGGTGCGAGTTTTGCGTGTGGTTGTGATTTGCATGTGTTTGTGTTTGACAGGTCGTGTGTGGGGTTCACTGTTTGAGTGTTGAGTGTAATTTGTGACGTGTGTACTGCGTGTGGTCATGCTTGGACATTGTCCCACACTGTTTGTGTTGTGTTTACTCTGAGAACTGTGGTTCACGTGCATTGTGTGCAGTTATGTGCTCGGTGTGTGTGGGGTTTGTTGTTTAGTGTGATGTGCTGTTTGCGTGTTGAGAGGTTGTATGTAAACTGTTTCTGCATGTTGTGGGTGTTCTGCGTGTGTGCCGTATGTGTTGTGTTGGCCCTTTCCATGTGTGTTGTGTGTGGATGGGTGTGTTGCATGTTCTGTGTGTGTTGTTCTATGTGTGTTTTCCATGTGTGTTGTATGAACTGTGTGTTGCTTGTGCTAACCGTTGTGATGTACATTTTTGTGTGCGTTGTGTTGTGTGTGCTGAGTGTCGTTTTGTTTCTTTGTTTTCTGTCTTGGTGTGTGTTATGTGCTTTGTGTTTTTGACTGTGTATTGTGTGTTTGACCTGTGTTGTGCTTTTTGCGTTTGTTTGTGTAGTGTGCTGTTTTGTGTTGTCGGTATACGGCAGTGAATGATTTGCGGCATTTGTTTCGTGATTCTGGGTGTATTCTGTTTTGCTATGCTGTGTGTGCTCTATGTTCTTGTGTGTTTTGCGTTGTGCTGTCTGTGATCTGTGGGTCTTGTTTATTTTCTGGGTGTTGTGTGTTGTCCGTGTTGTGTGTGTTGAGTATGTACTATGTGTGGCATGGGTTCTTTACTGCTTGTTGAGTGCATTGTTCTGTGTAATTTTCTCTGTGTGGCGTGCAGTGTGTGATGTGTGTGGTTGTGAGATGCGTGTTGTGTGCATTGAGTGGTTCTCTGTGCGTTGAATATTTCCTCACTTTTGATGAATTTTCCATTGGTGTTTGTATATGTTGTGTACGTGCTACGTGCGTTATGGGTCCATTGCTGCTCGTTGAGTACATAGCTCTTTGTAATTTTCTCTGCGTGGCATGCAATGTGTGATGGGTGTGGTTGTGAGTTGCGTGTTGTGTGCATTGAGTGGTTCTTTGTGTGTTGTACATTTTGTCATTTTCGATGAGTTACATCCATTGGTGTTTGTAATAGGTTCTGTGTTTTGTCTATGGCTTCCGGTGTCCTGCTTCGTGTATAATTTGTCGGGTCTTTCTGTTGTCTGTTGTGTTATGTACTGCGTTCTGGGTTGTGTGAGCGCTTGTGTGTATGCTTTCTGTGCATCACGTACAGGGGGATGTTGGGTGGTCTGTGTATTTTGAGCATTCTGTGTGATGTTAGTTTTGCGTTGTGTCTGAAGTGTTCTGTGAGTGTGTATTCTGTGTGTGTGCCGGTGTGTTTTGTTGCGTGCTGTCTGCGTGCGTGTCTTCGGTTGCTCTATACTGTCTGCTTGTGGCTGTGTGTGTTGTGTGTAGTGCTTTATAAGTGTGTTGTGTGTGCTCTTGTTGGTTGTGTGTGGATTTGTATGTGTTGTGTCTGTTTTATGTTTGTGATTGTGTTTTGTGTGTGGTTGTGTTAGAGAGGTTGTGTGTGTGTTTGGCTGAGCTTTGCACATGACGTGAGATGTGTTGACTGTGTGCGTTTTTGCTTGCTTAGTATGTCTCACGGTGTCTGCAGTATGCAGTCTGTGCAATGGTTTTCGTGTGTGTTGTGAGCATTTATGTGCCATGAGGTGTGTGATGTGTGTCTTGTGACTCTTGTTTCTCATGTTTCTGTGTTGTGCTCCTGTGTGAGGATGTATACGTGGTGTGTCTGCATGGTTGTGTTTGTAGCATGTCGTGTGAGAAATGTGTGCAATTTGTCTTCCTTGTTGGTTATGTGTGTTTGCCTAGGGATTTGTGAGTGTTGTGTGTTTTCCGTGTGTAATTGTGATTTGGGTGTGGCTGTGTTTGAGTGGTGATGTGTGTGTGGTTGTTGTGTTTTTGATGTGAGAAATGTCATCTGTGTGTGGTTGTGTTTGTTTAGTGTGTCTCATGGAGTGTGGTGCATGTACCCTCACAAAGTGATTTGTGTGTTTTTGGAGAAATTCGTGCTCTACTGTGTCTGGTGTGTGCCCTGTGACATGTTATTTTTTGAGTTTTGTGTGTGTGTGCATAGCATAGAGGTGCCCATGTGTACATGTTTGTGGGTGCCTGTGTGCGGTTGTGTGTGTAGTGTTAGAAAAGTGTGCTTTCTGCTTTTATTGTTGGTTGTTTGCTTTACGTGTGGTTTTGTATGTTTTCTGCGTGTTATGCGTGTGTGATTGTGATACGTGTCTGGCTGTGTTGGAGAGGCTGTCTGTGTTGTTGGTTATGTGTGTGAGGGAATATGTGTTATCGCCATGTGGTTTTGCTTGTGGTTTCTGAGAAACGTGTGCCTTTATGTCCTGTGATGTTTGTGGTGTATGCTGTTTCGTATGTTATGCTTTTTGCATGTTGAGTTTGCATTCTCTATGGCTTTGTGTTTGTGGGTGTTGACTTGTGTTTATTGTGGTTATTCCTTGTGTGTGTGCTGTGTGGCTTTATGTGTGGTATGTTGTGTTTGCATCGGACTGTGTGCTGTGTTGTTAATGCAGGATGTTATGTGTGTTATGAGGTGTGATGTATAAATTGCGTGTGATGATTTTGTGTGTGTTGTGTGATGTATTCTGTAATTTGTGTGTTGTGGTAATGTATTGATGTTGTTTCCTTTAATGTGTGTGTTGTGTGTGCAATGTTTGTGTTGTGCGTCTTTTTGTGTGGTCTTTCGTGTTTGTTGGATTTTGTGTTATGTGTGAGGTGCGTCGTTTGTGTATAATGTAATACGTGGTTTGTGGTGTTTGTTGTGTGTTTGTGTGTGTATTGTGTGTTGTGTTACATTTTGCATGCTCTGTTATTGTGTGTTTTCTGCCCTGATGTCTGTGATCTGTTGGTTTAATGTGCATGGCAGTGTCTATGTGGTTTTGTGTGTCTTTCCTGTGCGTTGTGTACTTTCTGCGCTGTGACTGGTGTGTAAGTGATGTGTGCAGTTTGGGTAGTTTGTTGTTTGTAAGGTATGTTCTCTGTGTATTTCTCTGTGGAGTGCTGTGTGACTGGTGTGTTTGTGGGTGGTCCTGTGTAGGGTGTTGTGTGCTTGGAGTGTGTCTTTGTGTGTTGTGTGTTTGGCGTCTTTTTTGTAGCATGTTGTGTTCGTGGTCGGGAATGTTATGTGGTCTGTGAATGGTTTTCTGTTTCACGTTTAGTGTGTGATGTGACCGCACGTGTGTCGCGTGATGTGCAATGTATTGTGCTCTCAGTTGCATGTGTGTTGTGCTTATTCTTATCTGTTTTGCGTACTGTGCTTGTGCTGTGTCATCTGTGTGTTATACGTGTTGTGTGGGATATTGTGCGCTGTGTCCGATATGCTTTGTATATATGTTGTGAGCTTTGCATTGTGCGTTCTGTGAGGCCCTGCGTGCTGCATGTTTTATGTGTGTTTTGTGTGATGTGTGCAGTCTTTGAAATGTGTTTCATAAACTCGGTGTTCGTTGTGTTGCGGTTTGCGTATTTTTTGCATGTCTTTTCGCACGTGTTGTGTGTGGTGCGAGTTTTGCGTGTGGTTGTGATTTGCATGTGTTTGTGTTTGACAGGTCGTGTGTGGGGTTCACTGTTTGAGTGTTGAGTGTAATTTGTGACGTGTGTACTGCGTGTGGTCATGCTTGGACATTGTCCCACACTGTTTGTGTTGTGTTTACTCTGAGAACTGTGGTTCACGTGCATTGTGTGCAGTTATGTGCTCGGTGTGTGTGGGGTTTGTTGTTTAGTGTGATGTGCTGTTTGCGTGTTGAGAGGTTGTATGTAAACTGTTTCTGCATGTTGTGGGTGTTCTGCGTGTGTGCCGTATGTGTTGTGTTGGCCCTTTCCATGTGTGTTGTGTGTGGATGGGTGTGTTGCATGTTCTGTGTGTGTTGTTCTATGTGTGTTTTCCATGTGTGTTGTATGAACTGTGTGTTGCTTGTGCTAACCGTTGTGATGTACATTTTTGTGTGCGTTGTGTTGTGTGTGCTGAGTGTCGTTTTGTTTCTTTGTTTTCTGTCTTGGTGTGTGTTATGTGCTTTGTGTTTTTGACTGTGTATTGTGTGTTTGACCTGTGTTGTGCTTTTTGCGTTTGTTTGTGTAGTGTGCTGTTTTGTGTTGTCGGTATACGGCAGTGAATGATTTGCGGCATTTGTTTCGTGATTCTGGGTGTATTCTGTTTTGCTATGCTGTGTGTGCTCTATGTTCTTGTGTGTTTTGCGTTGTGCTGTCTGTGATCTGTGGGTCTTGTTTATTTTCTGGGTGTTGTGTGTTGTCCGTGTTGTGTGTGTTGAGTATGTACTATGTGTGGCATGGGTTCTTTACTGCTTGTTGAGTGCATTGTTCTGTGTAATTTTCTCTGTGTGGCGTGCAGTGTGTGATGTGTGTGGTTGTGAGATGCGTGTTGTGTGCATTGAGTGGTTCTCTGTGCGTTGAATATTTCCTCACTTTTGATGAATTTTCCATTGGTGTTTGTATATGTTGTGTACGTGCTACGTGCGTTATGGGTCCATTGCTGCTCGTTGAGTACATAGCTCTTTGTAATTTTCTCTGCGTGGCATGCAATGTGTGATGGGTGTGGTTGTGAGTTGCGTGTTGTGTGCATTGAGTGGTTCTTTGTGTGTTGTACATTTTGTCATTTTCGATGAGTTACATCCATTGGTGTTTGTAATAGGTTCTGTGTTTTGTCTATGGCTTCCGGTGTCCTGTTTCGTGTATAATTTGTCGGGTCTTTCTGTTGTCTGTTGTGTTATGTACTGCGTTCTGGGTTGTGTGAGCGCTTGTGTGTATGCTTTCTGTGCATCACGTACAGGGGGATGTTGGGTGGTCTGTGTATTTTGAGCATTCTGTGTGATGTTAGTTTTGCGTTGTGTCTGAAGTGTTCTGTGAGTGTGTATTCTGTGTGTGTGCCGGTGTGTTTTGTTGCGTGCTGTCTGCGTGCGTGTCATTGGTTGCTCTATACTGTCTGCTTGTGGCTGTGTGTGTTGTGTGTAGTGCTTTATAAGTGTGTTGTGTGTGCTCTTGTTGGTTGTGTGGATTTGTATGTGTTGTGTCTGTTTTATGTGTGTGATTGTGTTTTGTGTGTGGTTGTGTTAGAGAGGTTGTGTGTGTGTTTGGCTGAGCTTTGCACATGACGTGAGATGTGTTGACTGTGTGCGTTTTTGCTTGCTTAGTATGTCTCACGGTGTCTGCAGTATGCAGTCTGTGCAATGGTTTTCGTGTGTGTTGTGAGCATTTATGTGCCATGAGGTGTGTGATGTGTGTCTTGTGACTCTTGTTTCTCATGTTTCTGTGTTGTGCTCCTGTGTGAGGATGTATACGTGGTGTGTCTGCGTGGTTGTGTTTGTAGCATGTCGTGTGAGAAATGTGTGCAATTTGTCTTCCTTGTTGGTTATGTGTGTTTGCCTAGGGATTTGTGAGTGTTGTGTGTTTTCCGTGTGTAATTGTGATTTGGGTGTGGCTGTGTTTGAGTGGTGATGTGTGTGTGGTTGTTGTGTTTTTGATGTGAGAAATGTCATCTGTGTGTGGTTGTGTTTGTTTAGTGTGTCTCATGGAGTGTGGTGCATGTACCCTCACAAAGTGATTTGTGTGTTTTTGGAGAAATTCGTGCTCTACTGTGTCTGGTGTGTGCCCTGTGACATGTTATTTTTTGAGTTTTGTGTGTGTGTGCATAGCATAGAGGTGCCCATGTGTACATGTTTGTGGGTGCCTGTGTGCGGTTGTGTGTGTAGTGTTAGAAAAGTGTGCTTTCTGCTTTTATTGTTGGTTGTTTGCTTTACGTGTGGTTTTGTATGTTTTCTGCGTGTTATGCGTGTGTGATTGTGATACGTGTCTGGCTGTGTTGGAGAGGCTGTCTGTGTTGTTGGTTATGTGTGTGAGGGAATATGTGTTATCGCCATGTGGTTTTGCTTGTGGTTTCTGAGAAACGTGTGCCTTTATGTCCTGTGATGTTTGTGGTGTATGCTGTTTCGTATGTTATGCTTTTTGCATGTTGAGTTTGCATTCTCTATGGCTTTGTGTTTGTGGGTGTTGACTTGTGTTTATTGTGGTTATTCCTTCTGTGTGTGCTGTGTGGCTTTATGTGTGGTATGTTGTGTTTGCATCGGACTGTGTGCTTTGTTGTTAATGCAGGATGTTGTGTGTGTTATGAGGTGTGATGTATAAATTGCGTGTGATGATTTTGTGTGTGTTGTGTGATGTATTCTGTAATTTGTGTGTTGTGGTAATGTATTGATGTTGTTTCCTTTAATGTGTGTGTTGTGTGTGCAATGTTTGTGTTGTGCGTCTTTTTGTGTGGTCTTTCGTGTTTGTTGGATTTTGTGTTATGTGTGAGGTGCGTCGTTTGTGTATAATGTAATACGTGGTTTGTGGTGTTTGTTGTGTGTTTGTGTGTGTATTGTGTGTTGTGTTACATTTTGCATGCTCTGTTATTGTGTGTTTTCTGCCCTGATGTCTGTGATCTGTTGGTTTAATGTGCATGGCAGTGTCTATGTGGTTTTGTGTGTCTTTCCTGTGCGTTGTGTACTTTCTGCGCTGTGACTGGTGTGTAAGTGATGTGTGCAGTTTGGGTAGTTTGTTGTTTGTAAGGTATGTTCTCTGTGTATTTCTCTGTGGAGTGCTGTGTGACTGGTGTGTTTGTGGGTGGTCCTGTGTAGGGTGTTGTGTGCTTGGAGTGTGTCTTTGTGTGTTGTGTGTTTGGCGTCTTTTTTGTAGCATGTTGTGTTCGTGGTCGGGAATGTTATGTGGTCTGTGAATGGTTTTCTGTTTCACGTTTAGTGTGTGATGTGACCGCACGTGTGTCGCGTGATGTGCAATGTATTGTGCTCTCAGTTGCATGTGTGTTGTGCTTATTCTTATCTGTTTTGCGTACTGTGCTTGTGCTGTGTCATCTGTGTGTTATACGTGTTGTGTGGGATATTGTGCGCTGTGTCCGATATGCTTTGTATATATGTTGTGAGCTTTGCATTGTGCGTTCTGTGAGGCCCTGCGTGCTGCATGTTTTATGTGTGTTTTGTGTGATGTGTGCAGTCTTTGAAATGTGTTTCATAAACTCAGTGTTCGTTGTGTTGCGGTTTGCGTATTTTTTGCATGTCTTTTCGCATGTGTTGTGTGTGGTGCGAGTTTTGCGTGTGGTTGTGATTTGCGTGTGTTTGTGTTTGACAGGTCGTGTGTGGGGTTCACTGTTTGAGTGTTGAGTGTAATTTGTGACGTGTGTACTGCGTGTGGTCATGCTTGGACATTGTCCCACACTGTTTGTGTTGTGTTTACTCTGAGAACTGTGGTTCACGTGCATTGTGTGCAGTTATGTGCTTGGTGTGTGTGGGGTTTGTTGTTTAGTGTGATGTGCTGTTTGCGTGTTGAGAGGTTGTATGTAAACTGTTTCTGCGTGTTGTGGGTGTTCTGCGTGTGTGCCGTATGTGTTGTGTTGGCACTTTCCATGTGTGTTGTGTGTGGATGGGTGTGTTGCATGTTCTGTGTGTGTTGTTCTATGTGTGTTTTCCATGTGTGTTGTATGAACTGTGTGTTGCTTGTGCTAACCGTTGTGATGTACATTTTTGTGTGCGTTGTGTTGTGTGTGCTGAGTGTCGTTTTGTTTCTTTGTTTTCTGTCTTGGTGTGTGTTATGTGCTTTGTGTTTTTGACTGTGTATTGTGTGTTTGACCTGTGTTGTGCTTTTTGCGTTTGTTTGTGTAGTGTGCTGTTTTGTGTTGTCGGTATACGGCAGTGAATGATTTGCGGCATTTGTTTCGTGATTCTGGGTGTATTCTGTTTTGCTATGCTGTGTGTGCTCTATGTTCTTGTGTGTTTTGCGTTGTGCTGTCTGTGATCTGTGGGTCTTGTTTATTTTCTGGGTGTTGTGTGTTGTCCGTGTTGTGTGTGTTGAGTATGTACTATGTGTGGCATGGGTTCTTTACTGCTTGTTGAGTGCATTGTTCTGTGTAATTTTCTCTGTGTGGCGTGCAGTGTGTGATGTGTGTGGTTGTGAGATGCGTGTTGTGTGCATTGAGTGGTTCTCTGTGCGTTGAATATTTCCTCACTTTTGATGAATTTTCCATTGGTGTTTGTATATGCTGTGTACGTACTACGTGCGTTATGGGTCCATTGCTGCTCGTTGAGTACATAGCTCTTTGTAATTTTCTCTGCGTGGCATGCAATGTGTGATGGGTGTGGTTGTGAGTTGCGTGTTGTGTGCATTGAGTGGTTCTTTGTGTGTTGTACATTTTGTCATTTTCGATGAGTTACATCCATTGGTGTTTGTAATAGGTTCTGTGTTTCGTCTGTGGCTTCCGGTGTCCTGTTTCGTGTATAATTTGTCGGGTCTTTCTGTTGTCTGTTGTGTTATGTACTGCGTTCTGGGTTGTGTGAGCGCTTGTGTCTATGCTTTCTGTGCATCACGTACAGGGGGATGTTGGGTGGTCTGTGTATTTTGAGCATTTTGTGTGTTGTTAGTTTTGCGTAGTGTCTGAAGTGTTCTGTGAGTGTGTATTCTGTGTGTGTGCCGGTGTGTTTTGTTGCGTGCTGTCTGCGTGTGTGTCTTCGGTTGCTCTATACTGTCTGCTTGTGGCTGTGTGTGTTGTGTGTAGTGCTTTATAAGTGTGTTGTGTGTGCTCTTGTTGGTTGTTTGTGGATTTGTATGTGTTGTGTCTGTTTTATGTGTGTGATTGTGTTTTGTGTGTGGTTGTGTTAGAGAGGTTGTGTGTGTGTTTGGCTGAGCTTTGCACATGACGTGAGATGTGTTGACTGTGTGCGGTTTTGCTTGTTTAGTATGTCTCACGGTGTGTGCAGTATGCAGTCTGTGCAATGGTTTTCGTGTGTGTTGTGAGCATTTATGTGCCATGAGGTGTGTGATGTGTGTCTTGTGACTCTTGTTTCTCATGTTTCTGTGTTGTGCTCCTGTGTGAGGATGTATACGTGGTGTGTCTGCATGGTTGTGTTTGTAGCATGTCGTGTGAGAAATGTGTGCATTTTGTCTTCCTTGTTGGTTATGTGTGTTTGCCTAGGGATTTGTGAGTGTTGTGTGTTTTCCGTGTGTAATTGTGATTTGGGTGAGGCTGTGTTTGAGTGGTGATGTGTGTGTGGTTGTTGTGTTTTTGATGTGAGAAATGTCATCTGTGTGTGGTTGTGTTTGTTTAGTGTGTCTCATGGAGTGTGGTGCATGTACCCTCACAAAGTGATTTGTGTGTTTTTGGAGAAATTCGTGCTCTACTGTGTCTGGTGTGTGCCCTGTGACATGTTATTTTTTGAGTTTTGTGTGTGTGTGCATAGCATAGAGGTGCCCATGTGTACATGTTTGTGGGTGCCTGTGTGCGGTTGTGTGTGTAGTGTTAGAAAAGTGTGCTTTCTGCTTTTATTGTTGGTTGTTTGCTTTACGTGTGGTTTTGTATGTTTTCTGCGTGTTATGCGTGTGTGATTGTGATACGTGTCTGGCTGTGTTGGAGAGGCTGTCTGTGTTGTTGGTTATGTGTGTGAGGGAATATGTGTTATCGCCATGTGGTTTTGCTTGTGGTTTCTGAGAAACGTGTGCCTTTATGTCCTGTGATGTTTGTGGTGTATGCTGTTTCGTATGTTATGCTTTTTGCATGTTGAGTTTGCATTCTCTATGGCTTTGTGTTTGTGGGTGTTGACTTGTGTTTATTGTGGTTATTCCTTGTGTGTGTGCTGTGTGGCTTTATGTGTGGTATGTTGTGTTTGCATCGGACTGTGTGCTGTGTTGTTAATGCAGGATGTTATGTGTGTTATGAGGTGTGATGTATAAATTGCGTGTGATGATTTTGTGTGTGTTGTGTGATGTATTCTGTAATTTGTGTGTTGTTGTAATGTATTGATGTTGTTTCCTTTAATGTGTGTGTTGTGTGTGCAATGTTTGTGTTGTGCGTCTTTTTGTGTGGTCTTTCGTGTTTGTTGGATTTTGTGTTATGTGTGAGGTGCGTCGTTTGTGTATAATGTAATACGTGGTTTGTGGTGTTTGTTGTGTGTTTGTGTGTGTATTGTGTGTTGTGTTACATTTTGCATGCTCTGTTATTGTGTGTTTTCTGCCCTGATGTCTGTGATCTGTTGGTTTAATGTGCATGGCAGTGTCTATGTGGTTTTGTGTGTCTTTCCTGTGCGTTGTGTACTTTCTGCGCTGTGACTGGTGTGTAAGTGATGTGTGCAGTTTGGGTAGTTTGTTGTTTGTAAGGTATGTTCTCTGTGTATTTCTCTGTGGAGTGCTGTGTGACTGGTGTGTTTGTGGGTGGTCCTGTGTAGGGTGTTGTGTGCTTGGAGTGTGTCTTTGTGTGTTGTGTGTTTGGCGTCTTTTTTGTAGCATGTTGTGTTCGTGGTCGGGAATGTTATGTGGTCTGTGAATGGTTTTCTGTTTCACGTTTAGTGTGTGATGTGACCGCACGTGTGTCGCGTGATGTGCAATGTATTGTGCTCTCAGTTGCATGTGTGTTGTGCTTATTCTTATCTGTTTTGCGTACTGTGCTTGTGTTGTGTCATCTGTGTGTTATACGTGTTGTGTGGGATATTGTGCGCTGTGTCCGATATGCTTTGTATATATGTTGTGAGCTTTGCATTGTGCGTTCTGTGAGGCCCTGCGTGCTGCATGTTTTATGTGTGTTTTGTGTGATGTGTGCAGTCTTTGAAATGTGTTTCATAAACTCGGTGTTCATTGTGTTGCGGTTTGCGTATTTTTTGCATGTCTTTTCGCACGTGTTGTGGGTGGTGCGAGTTTTGCGTGTGGTTGTGATTTGCGTGTGTTTGTGTTTGACAGGTCGTGTGTGGGGTTCACTGTTTGAGTGTTGAGTGTAATTTGTGACGTGTGTACTGCGTGTGGTCATGCTTGGACATTGTCCCACACTGTTTGTGTTGTGTTTACTCTGAGAACTGTGGTTCACGTGCATTGTGTGCAGTTATGTGCTCGGTGTGTGTGGGGTTTGTTGTTTAGTGTGATGTGCTGTTTGCGTGTTGAGAGGTTGTATGTAAACTGTTTCTGCATGTTGTGGGTGTTCTGCGTGTGTGCCGTATGTGTTGTGTTGGCCCTTTCCATGTGTGTTGTGTGTGGATGGGTGTGTTGCATGTTCTGTGTGTGTTGTTCTATGTGTGTTTTCCATGTGTGTTGTATGAACTGTGTGTTGCTTGTGCTAACCGTTGTGATGTACATTTTTGTGTGCGTTGTGTTGTGTGTGCTGAGTGTCGTTTTGTTTCTTTGTTTTCTGTCTTGGTGTGTGTTATGTGCTTTGTGTTTTTGACTGTGTATTGTGTGTTTGACCTGTGTTGTGCTTTTTGCGTTTGTTTGTGTAGTGTGCTGTTTTGTGTTGTCGGTATACGGCAGTGAATGATTTGCGGCATTTGTTTCGTGATTCTGGGTGTATTCTGTTTTGCTATGCTGTGTGTGCTCTATGTTCTTGTGTGTTTTGCGTTGTGCTGTCTGTGATCTGTGGGTCTTGTTTATTTTCTGGGTGTTGTGTGTTGTCCGTGTTGTGTGTGTTGAGTATGTACTATGTGTGGCATGGGTTCTTTACTGCTTGTTGAGTGCATTGTTCTGTGTAATTTTCTCTGTGTGGCGTGCAGTGTGTGATGTGTGTGGTTGTGAGATGCGTGTTGTGTGCATTGAGTGGTTCTCTGTGCGTTGAATATTTCCTCACTTTTGATGAATTTTCCATTGGTGTTTGTATATGTTGTGTACGTACTACGTGCTTTATGGGTCCATTGCTGCTCGTTGAGTACATAGCTCTTTGTAATTTTCTCTGCGTGGCATGCAATGTGTGATGGGTGTGGTTGTGAGTTGCGTGTTGTGTGCATTGAGTGGTTCTTTGTGTGTTGTACATTTTGTCATTTTCGATGAGTTACATCCATTGGTGTTTGTAATAGGTTCTGTGTTTCGTCTGTGGCTTCCGGTGTCCTGTTTCGTGTATAATTTGTCGGGTCTTTCTGTTGTCTGTTGTGTTATGTACTGCGTTCTGGGTTGTGTGAGCGCTTGTGTCTATGCTTTCTGTGCATCACGTACAGGGGGATGTTGGGTGGTCTGTGTATTTTGAGCATTCTGTGTGTTGTTAGTTTTGCGTTGTGTCTGAAGTGTTCTGTGAGTGTGTATTCTGTGTGTGTGCCGGTGTGTTTTGTTGCGTGCTGTCTGCGTGTGTGTCTTCGGTTGCTCTATACTGTCTGCTTGTGGCTGTGTGTGTTGTGTGTAGTGCTTTATAAGTGTGTTGTGTGTGCTCTTGTTGGTTGCGTGTGGATTTGTATGTGTTGTGTCTGTTTTATGTGTGTGATTGTGTTTTGTGAGTGGTTGTGTTAGAGAGGTTGTGTGTGTGTTTGGCTGAGCTTTGCACATGACGTGAGATGTGTTGACTGTGTGCGGTTTTGCTTGTTTAGTATGTCTCACGGTGTGTGCAGTATGCAGTCTGTGCAATGGTTTTCGTGTGTGTTGTGAGCATTTATGTGCCATGAGGTGTGTGATGTGTGTCTTGTGACTCTTGTTTCTCATGTTTCTGTGTTGTGCTCCTGTGTGAGGATTTATACGTGGTGTGTCTGCGTGGTTGTGTTTGTAGCATGTCGTGTGAGAAATGTGTGCAATTTGTCTTCCTTGTTGGTTATGTGTGTTTGCCTAGGGATTTGTGAGTGTTGTGTGTTTTCCGTGTGTAATTGTGATTTGGGTGTGGCTGTGTTTGAGTGGTGATGTGTGTGTGGTTGTTGTGTTTTTGATGTGAGAAATGTCATCTGTGTGTGGTTGTGTTTGTTTAGTGTGTCTCATGGAGTGTGGTGCATGTACCCTCACAAAGTGATTTGTGTGTTTTTGGAGAAATTCGTGCTCTACTGTGTCTGGTGTGTGCCCTGTGACATGTTATTTTTTGAGTTTTGTGTGTGTGTGCATAGCATAGAGGTGCCCATGTGTACATGTTTGTGGGTGCCTGTGTGCGGTTGTGTGTGTAGTGTTAGAAAAGTGTGCTTTCTGCTTTTATTGTTGGTTGTTTGCTTTACGTGTGGTTTTGTATGTTTTCTGCGTGTTATGCGTGTGTGATTGTGATACGTGTCTGGCTGTGTTGGAGAGGCTGTCTGTGTTGTTGGTTATGTGTGTGAGGGAATATGTGTTATCGCCATGTGGTTTTGCTTGTGGTTTCTGAGAAACGTGTGCCTTTATGTCCTGTGATGTTTGTGGTGTATGCTGTTTCGTATGTTATGCTTTTTGCGTGTTGAGTTTGCATTCTCTATGGCTTTGTGTTTGTGGGTGTTGACTTGTGTTTATTGTGGTTATTCCTTGTGTGTGTGCTGTATGGCTTTATGTGTGGTATGTTGTGTTTGCATCGGACTGTGTGCTGTGTTGTTAATGCAGGATGTTGTGTGTGTTATGAGGTGTGATGTATAAATTGCGTGTGATGATTTTGTGTGTGTTGTGTGATGTATTCTGTAATTTGTGTGTTGTGGTAATGTATTGATGTTGTTTCCTTTAATGTGTGTGTTGTGTGTGCAATGTTTGTGTTGTGCGTCTTTTTGTGTGGTCTTTCGTGTTTGTTGGATTTTGTGTTATGTGTGAGGTGCGTCGTTTGTGTATAATGTAATACGTGGTTTGTGGTGTTTGTTGTGTGTTTGTGTGTGTATTGTGTGTTGTGTTACATTTTGCATGCTCTGTTATTGTGTGTTTTCTGCCCTGATGTCTGTGATCTGTTGGTTTAATGTGCATGGCAGTGTCTATGTGGTTTTGTGTGTCTTTCCTGTGCGTTGTGTACTTTCTGCGCTGTGACTGGTGTGTAAGTGATGTGTGCAGTTTGGGTAGTTTGTTGTTTGTAAGGTATGTTCTCTGTGTATTTCTCTGTGGAGTGCTGTGTGTCTGGTGTGTTTGTGGGTGGTCCTGTGTAGGGTGTTGTGTGCTTGGAGTGTGTCTTTGTGTGTTGTGTGTTTGGCGTCTTTTTTGTAGCATGTTGTGTTCGTGGTCGGGAATGTTATGTGGTCTGTGAATGGTTTTCTGTTTCACGTTTAGTGTGTGATGTGACCGCACGTGTGTCGCGTGATGTGCAATGTATTGTGCTCTCAGTTGCATGTGTGTTGTGCTTATTCTTATCTGTTTTGCGTACTGTGCTTGTGTTGTGTCATCTGTGTGTTATACGTGTTGTGTGGGATATTGTGCGCTGTGTCCGATATGCTTTGTATATATGTTGTGAGCTTTGCATTGTGCGTTCTGTGAGGCCCTGCGTGCTGCATGTTTTATGTGTGTTTTGTGTGATGTGTGCAGTCTTTGAAATGTGTTTCATAAACTCGGTGTTCGTTGTGTTGCGGTTTGCGTATTTTTTGCATGTCTTTTCGCACGTGTTGTGGGTGGTGCGAGTTTTGCGTGTGGTTGTGATTTGCGTGTGTTTGTGTTTGACAGGTCGTGTGTGGGGTTCACTGTTTGAGTGTTGAGTGTAATTTGTGACGTGTGTACTGCGTGTGGTCATGCTTGGACATTGTCCCACACTGTTTGTGTTGTGTTTACTCTGAGAACTGTGGTTCACGTGCATTGTGTGCAGTTATGTGCTCGGTGTGTGTGGGGTTTGTTGTTTAGTGTGATGTGCTGTTTGCGTGTTGAGAGGTTGTATGTAAACTGTTTCTGCGTGTTGTGGGTGTTCTGCGTGTGTGCCGTATGTGTTGTGTTGGCACTTTCCATGTGTGTTGTGTGTGGATGGGTGTGTTGCATGTTCTGTGTGTGTTGTTCTATGTGTGTTTTCCATGTGTGTTGTATGAACTGTGTGTTGCTTGTGCTAACCGTTGTGATGTACATTTTTGTGTGCGTTGTGTTGTGTGTGCTGAGTGTCGTTTTGTTTCTTTGTTTTCTGTCTTGGTGTGTGTTATGCGCTTTGTGTTTTTGACTGTGTATTGTGTGTTTGACCTGTGTTGTGCTTTTTGCGTTTGTTTGTGTAGTGTGCTGTTTTGTGTTGTCGGTATACGGCAGTGAATGATTTGCGGCATTTGTTTCGTGATTCTGGGTGTATTCTGTTTTGCTGTGCTGTGTGTGCTCTATGTTCTTGTGTGTTTTGCGTTGTGCTGTCTGTGATCTGTGGGTCTTGTTTATTTTCTGGGTGTTGTGTGTTGTCCGTGTTGTGTGTGTTGAGTATGTACTATGTGTGGCATGGGTTCTTTACTGCTTGTTGAGTGCATTGTTCTGTGTAATTTTCTCTGTGTGGCGTGCAATGTGTGATGTGTGTGGTTGTGAGATGCGTGTTGTGTGCATTGAGTGGTTCTCTGTGCGTTGAATATTTCCTCACTTTTGATGAATTTTCCATTGGTGTTTGTATATGCTGTGTACGTACTACGTGCGTTATGGGTCCATTGCTGCTCGTTGAGTACATAGCTCTTTGTAATTTTCTCTGCGTGGCATGCAATGTGTGATGGGTGTGGTTGTGAGTTGCGTGTTGTGTGCATTGAGTGGTTCTTTGTGTGTTGTACATTTTGTCATTTTCGATGAGTTACATCCATTGGTGTTTGTAATAGGTTCTGTGTTTCGTCTGTGGCTTCCGGTGTCCTGTTTCGTGTATAATTTGTCGGGTCTTTCTGTTGTCTGTTGTGTTATGTACTGCGTTCTGGGTTGTGTGAGCGCTTGTGTCTATGCTTTCTGTGCATCACGTACAGGGGGATGTTGGGTGGTCTGTGTATTTTGAGCATTCTGTGTGTTGTTAGTTTTGCGTTGTGTCTGAAGTGTTCTGTGAGTGTGTATTCTGTGTGTGTGCCGGTGTGTTTTGTTGCGTGCTGTCTGCGTGTGTGTCTTCGGTTGCTCTATACTGTCTGCTTGTGGCTGTGTGTGTTGTGTGTAGTGCTTTATAAGTGTGTTGTGTGTGCTCTTGTTGGTTGTGTGTGGATTTGTATGTGTTGTGTCTGTTTTATGTGTGTGATTGTGTTTTGTGTGTGGTTGTGTTAGAGAGGTTGTGTGTGTGTTTGGCTGAGCTTTGCACATGACGTGAGATGTGTTGACTGTGTGCGGTTTTGCTTGTTTAGTATGTCTCACGGTGTGTGCAGTATGCAGTCTGTGCAATGGTTTTCGTGTGTGTTGTGAGCATTTATGTGCCATGAGGTGTGTGATGTGTGTCTTGTGACTCTTGTTTCTCATGTTTCTGTGTTGTGCTCCTGTGTGAGGATGTATACGTGGTGTGTCTGCGTGGTTGTGTTTGTAGCATGTCGTGTGAGAAATGTGTGCAATTTGTCTTCCTTGTTGGTTATGTGTGTTTGCCTAGGGATTTGTGAGTGTTGTGTGTTTTCCGTGTGTAATTGTGATTTGGGTGTGGCTGTGTTTGAGTGGTGATGTGTGTGTGGTTGTTGTGTTTTTGATGTGAGAAATGTCATCTGTGTGTGGTTGTGTTTGTTTAGTGTGTCTCATGGAGTGTGGTGCATGTACCCTCACAAAGTGATTTGTGTGTTTTTGGAGAAATTCGTGCTCTACTGTGTCTGGTGTGTGCCCTGTGACATGTTATTTTTTGAGTTTTGTGTGTGTGTGCATAGCATAGAGGTGCCCATGTGTACATGTTTGTGGGTGCCTGTGTGCGGTTGTGTGTGTAGTGTTAGAAAAGTGTGCTTTCTGCTTTTATTGTTGGTTGTTTGCTTTACGTGGTTTTGTATGTTTTCTGCGTGTTATGCGTGTGTGATTGTGATACGTGTCTGGCTGTGTTGGAGAGGCTGTCTGTGTTGTTGGTTATGTGTGTGAGGGAATATGTGTTATCGCCATGTGGTTTTGCTTGTGGTTTCTGAGAAACGTGTGCCTTTATGTCCTGTGATGTTTGTGGTGTATGCTGTTTCGTATGTTATGCTTTTTGCGTGTTGAGTTTGCATTCTCTATGGCTTTGTGTTTGTGGGTGTTGACTTGTGTTTATTGTGGTTATTCCTTGTGTGTGTGCTGTATGGCTTTATGTGTGGTATGTTGTGTTTGCATCGGACTGTGTGCTGTGTTGTTAATGCAGGATGTTGTGTGTGTTATGAGGTGTGATGTATAAATTGCGTGTGATGATTTTGTGTGTGTTGTGTGATGTATTCTGTAATTTGTGTGTTGTGGTAATGTATTGATGTTGTTTCCTTTAATGTGTGTGTTGTGTGTGCAATGTTTGTGTTGTGCGTCTTTTTGTGTGGTCTTTCGTGTTTGTTGGATTTTGTGTTATGTGTGAGGTGCGTCGTTTGTGTATAATGTAATACGTGGTTTGTGGTGTTTGTTGTGTGTTTGTGTGTGTATTGTGTGTTGTGTTACATTTTGCATGCTCTGTTATTGTGTGTTTTCTGCCCTGATGTCTGTGATCTGTTGGTTTAATGTGCATGGCAGTGTCTATGTGGTTTTGTGTGTCTTTCCTGTGCGTTGTGTACTTTCTGCGCTGTGACTGGTGTGTAAGTGATGTGTGCAGTTTGGGTAGTTTGTTGTTTGTAAGGTATGTTCTCTGTGTATTTCTCTGTGGAGTGCTGTGTGACTGGTGTGTTTGTGGGTGGTCCTGTGTAGGGTGTTGTGTGCTTGGAGTGTGTCTTTGTGTGTTGTGTGTTTGGCGTCTTTTTTGTAGCATGTTGTGTTCGTGGTCGGGAATGTTATGTGGTCTGTGAATGGTTTTCTCTTTCACGTTTAGTGTGTGATGTGACCGCACGTGTGTCGCGTGATGTGCAATGTATTGTGCTCTCAGTTGCATGTGTGTTGTGCTTATTCTTATCTGTTTTGCGTACTGTGCTTGTGTTGTGTCATCTGTGTGTTATACGTGTTGTGTGGGATATTGTGCGCTGTGTCCGATATGCTTTGTATATATGTTGTGAGCTTTGCATTGTGCGTTCTGTGAGGCCCTGCGTGCTGCATGTTTTATGTGTGTTTTGTGTGATGTGTGCAGTCTTTGAAATGTGTTTCATAAACTCAGTGTTCGTTGTATTGCGGTTTGTGTATTTTTTGCATGTCTTTTCGCATGTGTTGTGTGTGGTGCGAGTTTTGCGTGTGGTTGTGATTTGCGTGTGTTTGTGTTTGACAGGTCGTGTGTGGGGTTCACTGTTTGAGTGTTGAGTGTAATTTGTGACGTGTGTACTGCGTGTGGTCATGCTTGGACATTGTCCCACACTGTTTGTGTTGTGTTTACTCTGAGAACTGTGGTTCACGTGCATTGTGTGCAGTTATGTGCTTGGTGTGTGTGGGGTTTGTTGTTTAGTGTGATGTGCTGTTTGCGTGTTGAGAGGTTGTATGTAAACTGTTTCTGCGTGTTGTGGGTGTTCTGCGTGTGTGCCGTATGTGTTGTGTTGGCACTTTCCATGTGTGTTGTGTGTGGATGGGTGTGTTGCATGTTCTGTGTGTGTTGTTCTATGTGTGTTTTCCATGTGTGTTGTATGAACTGTGTGTTGCTTGTGCTAACCGTTGTGATGTACATTTTTGTGTGCGTTGTGTTGTGTGTGCTGAGTGTCGTTTTGTTTCTTTGTTTTCTGTCTTGGTGTGTGTTATGCGCTTTGTGTTTTTGACTGTGTATTGTGTGTTTGACCTGTGTTGTGCTTTTTGCGTTTGTTTGTGTAGTGTGCTGTTTTGTGTTGTCGGTATACGGCAGTGAATGATTTGCGGCATTTGTTTCGTGATTCTGGGTGTATTCTGTTTTGCTATGCTGTGTGTGCTCTATGTTCTTGTGTGTTTTGCGTTGTGCTGTCTGTGATCTGTGGGTCTTGTTTATTTTCTGGGTGTTGTGTGTTGTCCGTGTTGTGTGTGTTGAGTATGTACTATGTGTGGCATGGGTTCTTTACTGCTTGTTGAGTGCATTGTTCTGTGTAATTTTCTCTGTGTGGCGTGCAATGTGTGATGTGTGTGGTTGTGAGATGCGTGTTGTGTGCATTGAGTGGTTCTCTGTGCGTTGAATATTTCCTCACTTTTGATGAATTTTCCATTGGTGTTTGTATATGTTGTGTACGTACTACGTGCGTTATGGGTCCATTGCTGCTCGTTGAGTACATAGCTCTTTGTAATTTTCTCTGCGTGGCATGCAATGTGTGATGGGTGTGGTTGTGAGTTGCGTGTTGTGTGCATTGAGTGGTTCTTTGTGTGTTGTACATTTTGTCATTTTCGATGAGTTACATCCATTGGTGTTTGTAATAGGTTCTGTGTTTCGTCTGTGGCTTCCGGTGTCCTGTTTCGTGTATAATTTGTCGGGTCTTTCTGTTGTCTGTTGTGTTATGTACTGCGTTCTGGGTTGTGTGAGCGCTTGTGTCTATGCTTTCTGTGCATCACGTACAGGGGGATGTTGGGTGGTCTGTGTATTTTGAGCATTCTGTGTGTTGTTAGTTTTGCGTTGTGTCTGAAGTGTTCTGTGAGTGTGTATTCTGTGTGTGTGCCGGTGTGTTTTGTTGCGTGCTGTCTGCGTGTGTGTCTTCGGTTGCTCTATACTGTCTGCTTGTGGCTGTGTGTGTTGTGTGTAGTGCTTTATAAGTGTGTTGTGTGTGCTCTTGTTGGTTGTGTGTGGATTTGTATGTGTTGTGTCTGTTTTATGTGTGTGATTGTGTTTTGTGAGTGGTTGTGTTAGAGAGGTTGTGTGTGTGTTTGGCTGAGCTTTGCACATGACGTGAGATGTGTTGACTGTGTGCGGTTTTGCTTGTTTAGTATGTCTCACGGTGTGTGCAGTATGCAGTCTGTGCAATGGTTTTCGTGTGTGTTGTGAGCATTTATGTGCCATGAGGTGTGTGATGTGTGTCTTGTGACTCTTGTTTCTCATGTTTCTGTGTTGTGCTCCTGTGTGAGGATGTATACGTGGTGTGTCTGCATGGTTGTGTTTGTAGCATGTCGTGTGAGAAATGTGTGCAATTTGTCTTCCTTGTTGGTTATGTGTGTTTGCCTAGGGATTTGTGAGTGTTGTGTGTTTTCCGTGTGTAATTGTGATTTGGGTGTGGCTGTGTTTGAGTGGTGATGTGTGTGTGGTTGTTGTGTTTTTGATGTGAGAAATGTCATCTGTGTGTGGTTGTGTTTGTTTAGTGTGTCTCATGGAGTGTGGTGCATGTACCCTCACAAAGTGATTTGTGTGTTTTTGGAGAAATTCGTGCTCTACTGTGTCTGGTGTGTGCCCTGTGACATGTTATTTTTTGAGTTTTGTGTGTGTGTGCATAGCATAGAGGTGCCCATGTGTACATGTTTGTGGGTGCCTGTGTGCGGTTGTGTGTGTAGTGTTAGAAAAGTGTGCTTTCTGCTTTTATTGTTGGTTGTTTGCTTTACGTGTGGTTTTGTATGTTTTCTGCGTGTTATGCGTGTGTGATTGTGATACGTGTCTGGCTGTGTTGGAGAGGCTGTCTGTGTTGTTGGTTATGTGTGTGAGGGAATATGTGTTATCGCCATGTGGTTTTGCTTGTGGTTTCTGAGAAACGTGTGCCTTTATGTCCTGTGATGTTTGTGGTGTATGCTGTTTCGTATGTTATGCTTTTTGCATGTTGAGTTTGCATTCTCTATGGCTTTGTGTTTGTGGGTGTTGACTTGTGTTTATTGTGGTTATTCCTTGTGTGTGTGCTGTGTGGCTTTATGTGTGGTATGTTGTGTTTGCATCGGACTGTGTGCTGTGTTGTTAATGCAGGATGTTATGTGTGTTATGAGGTGTGATGTATAAATTGCGTGTGATGATTTTGTGTGTGTTGTGTGATGTATTCTGTAATTTGTGTGTTGTGGTAATGTATTGATGTTGTTTCCTTTAATGTGTGTGTTGTGTGTGCAATGTTTGTGTTGTGCGTCTTTTTGTGTGGTCTTTCGTGTTTGTTGGATTTTGTGTTATGTGTGAGGTGCGTCGTTTGTGTATAATGTAATACGTGGTTTGTGGTGTTTGTTGTGTGTTTGTGTGTGTATTGTGTGTTGTGTTACATTTTGCATGCTCTGTTATTGTGTGTTTTCTGCCCTGATGTCTGTGATCTGTTGGTTTAATGTGCATGGCAGTGTCTATGTGGTTTTGTGTGTCTTTCCTGTGCGTTGTGTACTTTCTGCGCTGTGACTGGTGTGTAAGTAATGTGTGCAGTTTGGGTAGTTTGTTGTTTGTAAGGTATGTTCTCTGTGTGTTTCTCTGTGGAGTGCTGTGTGACTAGTGTGTTTGTGGGTGGTCCTGTGTAGGGTGTTGTGTGCTTGGAGTGTGTCTTTGTGTGTTGTGTGTTTGGCGTCTTTTTTGTAGCATGTTGTGTTCGTGGTCGGGAATGTTATGTGGTCTGTGAATGGTTTTCTGTTTCACGTTTAGTGTGTGATGTGACCGCACGTGTGTCGCGTGATGTGCAATGTATTGTGCTCTCAGTTGCATGTGTGTTGTGCTTATTCTTATCTGTTTTGCGTACTGTGCTTGTGCTGTGTCATCTGTGTGTTATACGTGTTGTGTGGGATATTGTGCGCTGTGTCCGATATGCTTTGTATATATGTTGTGAGCTTTGCATTGTGCGTTCTGTGAGGCCCTGCGTGCTGCATGTTTTATGTGTGTTTTGTGTGATGTGTGCAGTCTTTGAAATGTGTTTCATAAACTCGGTGTTCGTTGTGTTGCGGTTTGCGTATTTTTTGCATGTCTTTTCGCATGTGTTGTGTGTGGTGCGAGTTTTGCGTGTGGTTGTGATTTGCGTGTGTTTGTGTTTGACAGGTCGTGTGTGGGGTTCACTGTTTGAGTGTTGAGTGTAATTTGTGACGTGTGTACTGCGTGTGGTCATGCTTGGACATTGTCCCACACTGTTTGTGTTGTGTTTACTCTGAGAACTGTGGTTCACGTGCATTGTGTGCAGTTATGTGCTTGGTGTGTGTGGGGTTTGTTGTTTAGTGTGATGTGCTGTTTGCGTGTTGAGAGGTTGTATGTAAACTGTTTCTGCGTGTTGTGGGTGTTCTGCGTGTGTGCCGTATGTGTTGTGTTGGCACTTTCCATGTGTGTTGTGTGTGGATGGGTGTGTTGCATGTTCTGTGTGTGTTGTTCTATGTGTGTTTTCCATGTGTGTTGTATGAACTGTGTGTTGCTTGTGCTAACCGTTGTGATGTACATTTTTGTGTGCGTTGTGTTGTGTGTGCTGAGTGTCGTTTTGTTTCTTTGTTTTCTGTCTTGGTGTGTGTTATGTGCTTTGTGTTTTTGACTGTGTATTGTGTGTTTGACCTGTGTTGTGCTTTTTGCGTTTGTTTGTGTAGTGTGCTGTTTTGTGTTGTCGGTATACGGCAGTGAATGATTTGCGGCATTTGTTTCGTGATTCTGGGTGTATTCTGTTTTGCTATGCTGTGTGTGCTCTATGTTCTTGTGTGTTTTGCGTTGTGCTGTCTGTGATCTGTGGGTCTTGTTTATTTTCTGGGTGTTGTGTGTTGTCCGTGTTGTGTGTGTTGAGTATGTACTATGTGTGGCATGGGTTCTTTACTGCTTGTTGAGTGCATTGTTCTGTGTAATTTTCTCTGTGTGGCGTGCAATGTGTGATGTGTGTGGTTGTGAGATGCGTGTTGTGTGCATTGAGTGGTTCTCTGTGCGTTGAATATTTCCTCACTTTTGATGAATTTTCCATTGGTGTTTGTATATGTTGTGTACGTACTACATGCGTTATGGGTCCATTGCTGCTCGTTGAGTACATAGCTCTTTGTAATTTTCTCTGCGTGGCATGCAATGTGTGATGGGTGTGGTTGTGAGTTGCGTGTTGTGTGCATTGAGTGGTTCTTTGTGTGTTGTACATTTTGTCATTTTCGATGAGTTACATCCATTGGTGTTTGTAATAGGTTCTGTGTTTCGTCTGTGGCTTCCGGTGTCCTGTTTCGTGTATAATTTGTCGGGTCTTTCTGTTGTCTGTTGTGTTATGTACTGCGTTCTGGGTTGTGTGAGCGCTTGTGTCTATGCTTTCTGTGCATCACGTACAGGGGGATGTTGGGTGGTCTGTGTATTTTGAGCATTCTGTGTGTTGTTAGTTTTGCGTTGTGTCTGAAGTGTTCTGTGAGTGTGTATTCTGTGTGTGTGCCGGTGTGTTTTGTTGCGTGCTGTCTGCGTGTGTGTCTTCGGTTGCTCTATACTGTCTGCTTGTGGCTGTGTGTGTTGTGTGTAGTGCTTTATAAGTGTGTTGTGTGTGCTCTTGTTGGTTGCGTGTGGATTTGTATGTGTTGTGTCTGTTTTATGTGTGTGATTGTGTTTTGTGAGTGGTTGTGTTAGAGAGGTTGTGTGTGTGTTTGGCTGAGCTTTGCACATGACGTGAGATGTGTTGACTGTGTGCGGTTTTGCTTGTTTAGTATGTCTCACGGTGTGTGCAGTATGCAGTCTGTGCAATGGTTTTCGTGTGTGTTGTGAGCATTTATGTGCCATGAGGTGTGTGATGTGTGTCTTGTGACTCTTGTTTCTCATGTTTCTGTGTTGTGCTCCTGTGTGAGGATGTATACGTGGTGTGTCTGCATGGTTGTGTTTGTAGCATGTCGTGTGAGAAATGTGTGCAATTTGTCTTCCTTGTTGGTTATGTGTGTTTGCCTAGGGATTTGTGAGTGTTGTGTGTTTTCCGTGTGTAATTGTGATTTGGGTGTGGCTGTGTTTGAGTGGTGATGTGTGTGTGGTTGTTGTGTTTTTGATGTGAGAAATGTCATCTGTGTGTGGTTGTGTTTGTTTAGTGTGTCTCATGGAGTGTGGTGCATGTACCCTCACAAAGTGATTTGTGTGTTTTTGGAGAAATTCGTGCTCTACTGTGTCTGGTGTGTGCCCTGTGACATGTTATTTTTTGAGTTTTGTGTGTGTGTGCATAGCATAGAGGTGCCCATGTGTACATGTTTGTGGGTGCCTGTGTGCGGTTGTGTGTGTAGTGTTAGAAAAGTGTGCTTTCTGCTTTTATTGTTGGTTGTTTGCTTTACGTGTGGTTTTGTATGTTTTCTGCGTGTTATGCGTGTGTGATTGTGATACGTGTCTGGCTGTGTTGGAGAGGCTGTCTGTGTTGTTGGTTATGTGTGTGAGGGAATATGTGTTATCGCCATGTGGTTTTGCTTGTGGTTTCTGAGAAACGTGTGCCTTTATGTCCTGTGATGTTTGTGGTGTATGCTGTTTCGTATGTTATGCTTTTTGCGTGTTGAGTTTGCATTCTCTATGGCTTTGTGTTTGTGGGTGTTGACTTGTGTTTATTGTGGTTATTCCTTGTGTGTGTGCTGTATGGCTTTATGTGTGGTATGTTGTGTTTGCATCGGACTGTGTGCTGTGTTGTTAATGCAGGATGTTGTGTGTGTTATGAGGTGTGATGTATAAATTGCGTGTGATGATTTTGTGTGTGTTGTGTGATGTATTCTGTAATTTGTGTGTTGTGGTAATGTATTGATGTTGTTTCCTTTAATGTGTGTGTTGTGTGTGCAATGTTTGTGTTGTGCGTCTTTTTGTGTGGTCTTTCGTGTTTGTTGGATTTTGTGTTATGTGTGAGGTGCGTCGTTTGTGTATAATGTAATACGTGGTTTGTGGTGTTTGTTGTGTGTTTGTGTGTGTATTGTGTGTTGTGTTACATTTTGCATGCTCTGTTATTGTGTGTTTTCTGCCCTGATGTCTGTGATCTGTTGGTTTAATGTGCATGGCAGTGTCTATGTGGTTTTGTGTGTCTTTCCTGTGCGTTGTGTACTTTCTGCGCTGTGACTGGTGTGTAAGTGATGTGTGCAGTTTGGGTAGTTTGTTGTTTGTAAGGTATGTTCTCTGTGTATTTCTCTGTGGAGTGCTGTGTGTCTGGTGTGTTTGTGGGTGGTCCTGTGTAGGGTGTTGTGTGCTTGGAGTGTGTCTTTGTGTGTTGTGTGTTTGGCGTCTTTTTTGTAGCATGTTGTGTTCGTGGTCGGGAATGTTATGTGGTCTGTGAATGGTTTTCTGTTTCACGTTTAGTGTGTGATGTGACCGCACGTGTGTCGCGTGATGTGCAATGTATTGTGCTCTCAGTTGCATGTGTGTTGTGCTTATTCTTATCTGTTTTGCGTACTGTGCTTGTGTTGTGTCATCTGTGTGTTATACGTGTTGTGTGGGATATTGTGCGCTGTGTCCGATATGCTTTGTATATATGTTGTGAGCTTTGCATTGTGCGTTCTGTGAGGCCCTGCGTGCTGCATGTTTTATGTGTGTTTTGTGTGATGTGTGCAGTCTTTGAAATGTGTTTCATAAACTCGGTGTTCGTTGTGTTGCGGTTTGCGTATTTTTTGCATGTCTTTTCGCACGTGTTGTGGGTGGTGCGAGTTTTGCGTGTGGTTGTGATTTGCGTGTGTTTGTGTTTGACAGGTCGTGTGTGGGGTTCACTGTTTGAGTGTTGAGTGTAATTTGTGACGTGTGTACTGCGTGTGGTCATGCTTGGACATTGTCCCACACTGTTTGTGTTGTGTTTACTCTGAGAACTGTGGTTCACGTGCATTGTGTGCAGTTATGTGCTCGGTGTGTGTGGGGTTTGTTGTTTAGTGTGATGTGCTGTTTGCGTGTTGAGAGGTTGTATGTAAACTGTTTCTGCGTGTTGTGGGTGTTCTGCGTGTGTGCCGTATGTGTTGTGTTGGCACTTTCCATGTGTGTTGTGTGTGGATGGGTGTGTTGCATGTTCTGTGTGTGTTGTTCTATGTGTGTTTTCCATGTGTGTTGTATGAACTGTGTGTTGCTTGTGCTAACCGTTGTGATGTACATTTTTGTGTGCGTTGTGTTGTGTGTGCTGAGTGTCGTTTTGTTTCTTTGTTTTCTGTCTTGGTGTGTGTTATGCGCTTTGTGTTTTTGACTGTGTATTGTGTGTTTGACCTGTGTTGTGCTTTTTGCGTTTTTTTGTGTAGTGTGCTGTTTTGTGTTGTCGGTATACGGCAGTGAATGATTTGCGGCATTTGTTTCGTGATTCTGGGTGTATTCTGTTTTGCTGTGCTGTGTGTGCTCTATGTTCTTGTGTGTTTTGCGTTGTGCTGTCTGTGATCTGTGGGTCTTGTTTATTTTCTGGGTGTTGTGTGTTGTCCGTGTTGTGTGTGTTGAGTATGTACTATGTGTGGCATGGGTTCTTTACTGCTTGTTGAGTGCATTGTTCTGTGTAATTTTCTCTGTGTGGCGTGCAATGTGTGATGTGTGTGGTTGTGAGATGCGTGTTGTGTGCATTGAGTGGTTCTCTGTGCGTTGAATATTTCCTCACTTTTGATGAATTTTCCATTGGTGTTTGTATATGCTGTGTACGTACTACGTGCGTTATGGGTCCATTGCTGCTCGTTGAGTACATAGCTCTTTGTAATTTTCTCTGCGTGGCATGCAATGTGTGATGGGTGTGGTTGTGAGTTGCGTGTTGTGTGCATTGAGTGGTTCTTTGTGTGTTGTACATTTTGTCATTTTCGATGAGTTACATCCATTGGTGTTTGTAATAGGTTCTGTGTTTCGTCTGTGGCTTCCGGTGTCCTGTTTCGTGTATAATTTGTCGGGTCTTTCTGTTGTCTGTTGTGTTATGTACTGCGTTCTGGGTTGTGTGAGCGCTTGTGTCTATGCTTTCTGTGCATCACGTACAGGGGGATGTTGGGTGGTCTGTGTATTTTGAGCATTCTGTGTGTTGTTAGTTTTGCGTTGTGTCTGAAGTGTTCTGTGAGTGTGTATTCTGTGTGTGTGCCGGTGTGTTTTGTTGCGTGCTGTCTGCGTGTGTGTCTTCGGTTGCTCTATACTGTCTGCTTGTGGCTGTGTGTGTTGTGTGTAGTGCTTTATAAGTGTGTTGTGTGTGCTCTTGTTGGTTGTGTGTGGATTTGTATGTGTTGTGTCTGTTTTATGTGTGTGATTGTGTTTTGTGTGTGGTTGTGTTAGAGAGGTTGTGTGTGTGTTTGGCTGAGCTTTGCACATGACGTGAGATGTGTTGACTGTGTGCGGTTTTGCTTGTTTAGTATGTCTCACGGTGTGTGCAGTATGCAGTCTGTGCAATGGTTTTCGTGTGTGTTGTGAGCATTTATGTGCCATGAGGTGTGTGATGTGTGTCTTGTGACTCTTGTTTCTCATGTTTCTGTGTTGTGCTCCTGTGTGAGGATGTATACGTGGTGTGTCTGCGTGGTTGTGTTTGTAGCATGTCGTGTGAGAAATGTGTGCAATTTGTCTTCCTTGTTGGTTATGTGTGTTTGCCTAGGGATTTGTGAGTGTTGTGTGTTTTCCGTGTGTAATTGTGATTTGGGTGTGGCTGTGTTTGAGTGGTGATGTGTGTGTGGTTGTTGTGTTTTTGATGTGAGAAATGTCATCTGTGTGTGGTTGTGTTTGTTTAGTGTGTCTCATGGAGTGTGGTGCATGTACCCTCACAAAGTGATTTGTGTGTTTTTGGAGAAATTCGTGCTCTACTGTGTCTGGTGTGTGCCCTGTGACATGTTATTTTTTGAGTTTTGTGTGTGTGTGCATAGCATAGAGGTGCCCATGTGTACATGTTTGTGGGTGCCTGTGTGCGGTTGTGTGTGTAGTGTTAGAAAAGTGTGCTTTCTGCTTTTATTGTTGGTTGTTTGCTTTACGTGGTTTTGTATGTTTTCTGCGTGTTATGCGTGTGTGATTGTGATACGTGTCTGGCTGTGTTGGAGAGGCTGTCTGTGTTGTTGGTTATGTGTGTGAGGGAATATGTGTTATCGCCATGTGGTTTTGCTTGTGGTTTCTGAGAAACGTGTGCCTTTATGTCCTGTGATGTTTGTGGTGTATGCTGTTTCGTATGTTATGCTTTTTGCGTGTTGAGTTTGCATTCTCTATGGCTTTGTGTTTGTGGGTGTTGACTTGTGTTTATTGTGGTTATTCCTTGTGTGTGTGCTGTATGGCTTTATGTGTGGTATGTTGTGTTTGCATCGGACTGTGTGCTGTGTTGTTAATGCAGGATGTTGTGTGTGTTATGAGGTGTGATGTATAAATTGCGTGTGATGATTTTGTGTGTGTTGTGTGATGTATTCTGTAATTTGTGTGTTGTGGTAATGTATTGATGTTGTTTCCTTTAATGTGTGTGTTGTGTGTGCAATGTTTGTGTTGTGCGTCTTTTTGTGTGGTCTTTCGTGTTTGTTGGATTTTGTGTTATGTGTGAGGTGCGTCGTTTGTGTATAATGTAATACGTGGTTTGTGGTGTTTGTTGTGTGTTTGTGTGTGTATTGTGTGTTGTGTTACATTTTGCATGCTCTGTTATTGTGTGTTTTCTGCCCTGATGTCTGTGATCTGTTGGTTTAATGTGCATGGCAGTGTCTATGTGGTTTTGTGTGTCTTTCCTGTGCGTTGTGTACTTTCTGCGCTGTGACTGGTGTGTAAGTGATGTGTGCAGTTTGGGTAGTTTGTTGTTTGTAAGGTATGTTCTCTGTGTATTTCTCTGTGGAGTGCTGTGTGACTGGTGTGTTTGTGGGTGGTCCTGTGTAGGGTGTTGTGTGCTTGGAGTGTGTCTTTGTGTGTTGTGTGTTTGGCGTCTTTTTTGTAGCATGTTGTGTTCGTGGTCGGGAATGTTATGTGGTCTGTGAATGGTTTTCTCTTTCACGTTTAGTGTGTGATGTGACCGCACGTGTGTCGCGTGATGTGCAATGTATTGTGCTCTCAGTTGCATGTGTGTTGTGCTTATTCTTATCTGTTTTGCGTACTGTGCTTGTGTTGTGTCATCTGTGTGTTATACGTGTTGTGTGGGATATTGTGCGCTGTGTCCGATATGCTTTGTATATATGTTGTGAGCTTTGCATTGTGCGTTCTGTGAGGCCCTGCGTGCTGCATGTTTTATGTGTGTTTTGTGTGATGTGTGCAGTCTTTGAAATGTGTTTCATAAACTCAGTGTTCGTTGTATTGCGGTTTGTGTATTTTTTGCATGTCTTTTCGCATGTGTTGTGTGTGGTGCGAGTTTTGCGTGTGGTTGTGATTTGCGTGTGTTTGTGTTTGACAGGTCGTGTGTGGGGTTCACTGTTTGAGTGTTGAGTGTAATTTGTGACGTGTGTACTGCGTGTGGTCATGCTTGGACATTGTCCCACACTGTTTGTGTTGTGTTTACTCTGAGAACTGTGGTTCACGTGCATTGTGTGCAGTTATGTGCTTGGTGTGTGTGGGGTTTGTTGTTTAGTGTGATGTGCTGTTTGCGTGTTGAGAGGTTGTATGTAAACTGTTTCTGCGTGTTGTGGGTGTTCTGCGTGTGTGCCGTATGTGTTGTGTTGGCACTTTCCATGTGTGTTGTGTGTGGATGGGTGTGTTGCATGTTCTGTGTGTGTTGTTCTATGTGTGTTTTCCATGTGTGTTGTATGAACTGTGTGTTGCTTGTGCTAACCGTTGTGATGTACATTTTTGTGTGCGTTGTGTTGTGTGTGCTGAGTGTCGTTTTGTTTCTTTGTTTTCTGTCTTGGTGTGTGTTATGCGCTTTGTGTTTTTGACTGTGTATTGTGTGTTTGACCTGTGTTGTGCTTTTTGCGTTTGTTTGTGTAGTGTGCTGTTTTGTGTTGTCGGTATACGGCAGTGAATGATTTGCGGCATTTGTTTCGTGATTCTGGGTGTATTCTGTTTTGCTATGCTGTGTGTGCTCTATGTTCTTGTGTGTTTTGCGTTGTGCTGTCTGTGATCTGTGGGTCTTGTTTATTTTCTGGGTGTTGTGTGTTGTCCGTGTTGTGTGTGTTGAGTATGTACTATGTGTGGCATGGGTTCTTTACTGCTTGTTGAGTGCATTGTTCTGTGTAATTTTCTCTGTGTGGCGTGCAATGTGTGATGTGTGTGGTTGTGAGATGCGTGTTGTGTGCATTGAGTGGTTCTCTGTGCGTTGAATATTTCCTCACTTTTGATGAATTTTCCATTGGTGTTTGTATATGCTGTGTACGTACTACGTGCGTTATGGGTCCATTGCTGCTCGTTGAGTACATAGCTCTTTGTAATTTTCTCTGCGTGGCATGCAATGTGTGATGGGTGTGGTTGTGAGTTGCGTGTTGTGTGCATTGAGTGGTTCTTTGTGTGTTGTACATTTTGTCATTTTCGATGAGTTACATCCATTGGTGTTTGTAATAGGTTCTGTGTTTCGTCTGTGGCTTCCGGTGTCCTGTTTCGTGTATAATTTGTCGGGTCTTTCTGTTGTCTGTTGTGTTATGTACTGCGTTCTGGGTTGTGTGAGCGCTTGTGTCTATGCTTTCTGTGCATCACGTACAGGGGGATGTTGGGTGGTCTGTGTATTTTGAGCATTCTGTGTGTTGTTAGTTTTGCGTTGTGTCTGAAGTGTTCTGTGAGTGTGTATTCTGTGTGTGTGCCGGTGTGTTTTGTTGCGTGCTGTCTGCGTGTGTGTCTTCGGTTGCTCTATACTGTCTGCTTGTGGCTGTGTGTGTTGTGTGTAGTGCTTTATAAGTGTGTTGTGTGTGCTCTTGTTGGTTGTGGGTGGATTTGTATGTGTTGTGTCTGTTTTATGTGTGTGATTGTGTTTTGTGAGTGGTTGTGTTAGAGAGGTTGTGTGTGTGTTTGGCTGAGCTTTGCACATGACGTGAGATGTGTTGACTGTGTGCGGTTTTGCTTGTTTAGTATGTCTCACGGTGTGTGCAGTATGCAGTCTGTGCAATGGTTTTCGTGTGTGTTGTGAGCATTTATGTGCCATGAGGTGTGTGATGTGTGTCTTGTGACTCTTGTTTCTCATGTTTCTGTGTTGTGCTCCTGTGTGAGGATGTATACGTGGTGTGTCTGCATGGTTGTGTTTGTAGCATGTCGTGTGAGAAATGTGTGCAATTTGTCTTCCTTGTTGGTTATGTGTGTTTGCCTAGGGATTTGTGAGTGTTGTGTGTTTTCCGTGTGTAATTGTGATTTGGGTGTGGCTGTGTTTGAGTGGTGATGTGTGTGTGGTTGTTGTGTTTTTGATGTGAGAAATGTCATCTGTGTGTGGTTGTGTTTGTTTAGTGTGTCTCATGGAGTGTGGTGCATGTACCCTCACAAAGTGATTTGTGTGTTTTTGGAGAAATTCGTGCTCTACTGTGTCTGGTGTGTGCCCTGTGACATGTTATTTTTTGAGTTTTGTGTGTGTGTGCATAGCATAGAGGTGCCCATGTGTACATGTTTGTGGGTGCCTGTGTGCGGTTGTGTGTGTAGTGTTAGAAAAGTGTGCTTTCTGCTTTTATTGTTGGTTGTTTGCTTTACGTGTGGTTTTGTATGTTTTCTGCGTGTTATGCGTGTGTGATTGTGATACGTGTCTGGCTGTGTTGGAGAGGCTGTCTGTGTTGTTGGTTATGTGTGTGAGGGAATATGTGTTATCGCCATGTGGTTTTGCTTGTGGTTTCTGAGAAACGTGTGCCTTTATGTCCTGTGATGTTTGTGGTGTATGCTGTTTCGTATGTTATGCTTTTTGCATGTTGAGTTTGCATTCTCTATGGCTTTGTGTTTGTGGGTGTTGACTTGTGTTTATTGTGGTTATTCCTTGTGTGTGTGCTGTGTGGCTTTATGTGTGGTATGTTGTGTTTGCATCGGACTGTGTGCTGTGTTGTTAATGCAGGATGTTATGTGTGTTATGAGGTGTGATGTATAAATTGCGTGTGATGATTTTGTGTGTGTTGTGTGATGTATTCTGTAATTTGTGTGTTGTGGTAATGTATTGATGTTGTTTCCTTTAATGTGTGTGTTGTGTGTGCAATGTTTGTGTTGTGCGTCTTTTTGTGTGGTCTTTCGTGTTTGTTGGATTTTGTGTTATGTGTGAGGTGCGTCGTTTGTGTATAATGTAATACGTGGTTTGTGGTGTTTGTTGTGTGTTTGTGTGTGTATTGTGTGTTGTGTTACATTTTGCATGCTCTGTTATTGTGTGTTTTCTGCCCTGATGTCTGTGATCTGTTGGTTTAATGTGCATGGCAGTGTCTATGTGGTTTTGTGTGTCTTTCCTGTGCGTTGTGTACTTTCTGCGCTGTGACTGGTGTGTAAGTAATGTGTGCAGTTTGGGTAGTTTGTTGTTTGTAAGGTATGTTCTCTGTGTATTTCTCTGTGGAGTGCTGTGTGACTAGTGTGTTTGTGGGTGGTCCTGTGTAGGGTGTTGTGTGCTTGGAGTGTGTCTTTGTGTGTTGTGTGTTTGGCGTCTTTTTTGTAGCATGTTGTGTTCGTGGTCGGGAATGTTATGTGGTCTGTGAATGGTTTTCTGTTTCACGTTTAGTGTGTGATGTGACCGCACGTGTGTCGCGTGATGTGCAATGTATTGTGCTCTCAGTTGCATGTGTGTTGTGCTTATTATTATCTGTTTTGCGTACTGTGCTTGTGCTGTGTCATCTGTGTGTTATACGTGTTGTGTGGGATATTGTGCGCTGTGTCCGATATGCTTTGTATATATGTTGTGAGCTTTGCATTGTGCGTTCTGTGAGGCCCTGCGTGCTGCATGTTTTATGTGTGTTTTGTGTGATGTGTGCAGTCTTTGAAATGTGTTTCATAAACTCGGTGTTCGTTGTGTTGCGGTTTGCGTATTTTTTGCATGTCTTTTCGCATGTGTTGTGTGTGGTGCGAGTTTTGCGTGTGGTTGTGATTTGCGTGTGTTTGTGTTTGACAGGTCGTGTGTGGGGTTCACTGTTTGAGTGTTGAGTGTAATTTGTGACGTGTGTACTGCGTGTGGTCATGCTTGGACATTGTCCCACACTGTTTGTGTTGTGTTTACTCTGAGAACTGTGGTTCACGTGCATTGTGTGCAGTTATGTGCTTGGTGTGTGTGGGGTTTGTTGTTTAGTGTGATGTGCTGTTTGCGTGTTGAGAGGTTGTATGTAAACTGTTTCTGCGTGTTGTGGGTGTTCTGCGTGTGTGCCGTATGTGTTGTGTTGGCCCTTTCCATGTGTGTTGTGTGTGGATGGGTGTGTTGCATGTTCTGTGTGTGTTGTTCTATGTGTGTTTTCCATGTGTGTTGTATGAACTGTGTGTTGCTTGTGCTAACCGTTGTGATGTACATTTTTGTGTGCGTTGTGTTGTGTGTGCTGAGTGTCGTTTTGTTTCTTTGTTTTCTGTCTTGGTGTGTGTTATGCGCTTTGTGTTTTTGACTGTGTATTGTGTGTTTGACCTGTGTTGTGCTTTTTGCGTTTGTTTGTGTAGTGTGCTGTTTTGTGTTGTCGGTATACGGCAGTGAATGATTTGCGGCATTTGTTTCGTGATTCTGGGTGTATTCTGTTTTGCTATGCTGTGTGTGCTCTATGTTCTTGTGTGTTTTGCGTTGTGCTGTCTGTGATCTGTGGGTCTTGTTTATTTTCTGGGTGTTGTGTGTTGTCCGTGTTGTGTGTGTTGAGTATGTACTATGTGTGGCATGGGTTCTTTACTGCTTGTTGAGTGCATTGTTCTGTGTAATTTTCTCTGTGTGGCGTGCAATGTGTGATGTGTGTGGTTGTGAGATGCGTGTTGTGTGCATTGAGTGGTTCTCTGTGCGTTGAATATTTCCTCACTTTTGATGAATTTTCCATTGGTGTTTGTATATGTTGTGTACGTACTACGTGCGTTATGGGTCCATTGCTGCTCGTTGAGTACATAGCTCTTTGTAATTTTCTCTGCGTGGCATGCAATGTGTGATGGGTGTGGTTGTGAGTTGCGTGTTGTGTGCATTGAGTGGTTCTTTGTGTGTTGTACATTTTGTCATTTTCGATGAGTTACATCCATTGGTGTTTGTAATAGGTTCTGTGTTTCGTCTGTGGCTTCCGGTGTCCTGTTTCGTGTATAATTTGTCGGGTCTTTCTGTTGTCTGTTGTGTTATGTACTGCGTTCTGGGTTGTGTGAGCGCTTGTGTCTATGCTTTCTGTGCATCACGTACAGGGGGATGTTGGGTGGTCTGTGTATTTTGAGCATTCTGTGTGTTGTTAGTTTTGCGTTGTGTCTGAAGTGTTCTGTGAGTGTGTATTCTGTGTGTGTGCCGGTGTGTTTTGTTGCGTGCTGTCTGCGTGTGTGTCTTCGGTTGCTCTATACTGTCTGCTTGTGGCTGTGTGTGTTGTGTGTAGTGCTTTATAAGTGTGTTGTGTGTGCTCTTGTTGGTTGTGTGTGGATTTGTATGTGTTGTGTCTGTTTTATGTGTGTGATTGTGTTTTGTGAGTGGTTGTGTTAGAGAGGTTGTGTGTGTGTTTGGCTGAGCTTTGCACATGACGTGAGATGTGTTGACTGTGTGCGGTTTTGCTTGTTTAATATGTCTCACGGTGTGTGCAGTATGCAGTCTGTGCAATGGTTTTCGTGTGTGTTGTGAGCATTTATGTGCCATGAGGTGTGTGATGTGTGTCTTGTGACTCTTGTTTCTCATGTTTCTGTGTTGTGCTCCTGTGTGAGGATGTATACGTGGTGTGTCTGCATGGTTGTGTTTGTAGCATGTCGTGTGAGAAATGTGTGCAATTTGTCTTCCTTGTTGGTTATGTGTGTTTGCCTAGGGATTTGTGAGTGTTGTGTGTTTTCCGTGTGTAATTGTGATTTGGGTGTGGCTGTGTTTGAGTGGTGATGTGTGTGTGGTTGTTGTGTTTTTGATGTGAGAAATGTCATCTGTGTGTGGTTGTGTTTGTTTAGTGTGTCTCATGGAGTGTGGTGCATGTACCCTCACAAAGTGATTTGTGTGTTTTTGGAGAAATTCGTGCTCTACTGTGTCTGGTGTGTGCCCTGTGACATGTTATTTTTTGAGTTTTGTGTGTGTGTGCATAGCATAGAGGTGCCCATGTGTACATGTTTGTGGGTGCCTGTGTGCGGTTGTGTGTGTAGTGTTAGAAAAGTGTGCTTTCTGCTTTTATTGTTGGTTGTTTGCTTTACGTGTGGTTTTGTATGTTTTCTGCGTGTTATGCGTGTGTGATTGTGATACGTGTCTGGCTGTGTTGGAGAGGCTGTCTGTGTTGTTGGTTATGTGTGTGAGGGAATATGTGTTATCGCCATGTGGTTTTGCTTGTGGTTTCTGAGAAACGTGTGCCTTTATGTCCTGTGATGTTTGTGGTGTATGCTGTTTCGTATGTTATGCTTTTTGCATGTTGAGTTTGCATTCTCTATGGCTTTGTGTTTGTGGGTGTTGACTTGTGTTTATTGTGGTTATTCCTTGTGTGTGTGCTGTGTGGCTTTATGTGTGGTATGTTGTGTTTGCATCGGACTGTGTGCTGTGTTGTTAATGCAGGATGTTATGTGTGTTATGAGGTGTGATGTATAAATTGCGTGTGATGATTTTGTGTGTGTTGTGTGACGTATTCTGTAATTTGTGTGTTGTGGTAATGTATTGATGTTGTTTCCTTTAATGTGTGTGTTGTGTGTGCAATGTTTGTGTTGTGCGTCTTTTTGTGTGGTCTTTCGTGTTTGTTGGATTTTGTGTTATGTGTGAGGTGCGTCGTTTGTGTATAATGTAATACGTGGTTTGTGGTGTTTGTTGTGTGTTTGTGTGTGTATTGTGTGTTGTGTTACATTTTGCATGCTCTGTTATTGTGTGTTTTCTGCCCTGATGTCTGTGATCTGTTGGTTTAATGTGCATGGCAGCGTCTATGTGGTTTTGTGTGTCTTTCCTGTGCGTTGTGTACTTTCTGCGCTGTGACTGGTGTGTAAGTAATGTGTGCAGTTTGGGTAGTTTGTTGTTTGTAAGGTATGTTCTCTGTGTATTTCTCTGTGGAGTGCTGTGTGACTAGTGTGTTTGTGGGTGGTCCTGTGTAGGGTGTTGTGTGCTTGGAGTGTGTCTTTGTGTGTTGTGTGTTTGGCGTCTTTTTTGTAGCATGTTGTGTTCGTGGTCGGGAATGTTATGTGGTCTGTGAATGGTTTTCTGTTTCACGTTTAGTGTGTGATGTGACCGCACGTGTGTCGCGTGATGTGCAATGTATTGTGCTCTCAGTTGCATGTGTGTTGTGCTTATTATTATCTGTTTTGCGTACTGTGCTTGTGCTGTGTCATCTGTGTGTTATACGTGTTGTGTGGGATATTGTGCGCTGTGTCCGATATGCTTTGTATATATGTTGTGAGCTTTGCATTGTGCGTTCTGTGAGGCCCTGCGTGCTGCATGTTTTATGTGTGTTTTGTGTGATGTGTGCAGTCTTTGAAATGTGTTTCATAAACTCGGTGTTCGTTGTGTTGCGGTTTGCGTATTTTTTGCATGTCTTTTCGCATGTGTTGTGTGTGGTGCGAGTTTTGCGTGTGGTTGTGATTTGCGTGTGTTTGTGTTTGACAGGTCGTGTGTGGGGTTCACTGTTTGAGTGTTGAGTGTAATTTGTGACGTGTGTACTGCGTGTGGTCATGCTTGGACATTGTCCCACACTGTTTGTGTTGTGTTTACTCTGAGAACTGTGGTTCACGTGCATTGTGTGCAGTTATGTGCTTGGTGTGTGTGGGGTTTGTTGTTTAGTGTGATGTGCTGTTTGCGTGTTGAGAGGTTGTATGTAAACTGTTTCTGCGTGTTGTGGGTGTTCTGCGTGTGTGCCGTATGTGTTGTGTTGGCCCTTTCCATGTGTGTTGTGTGTGGATGGGTGTGTTGCATGTTCTGTGTGTGTTGTTCTATGTGTGTTTTCCATGTGTGTTGTATGAACTGTGTGTTGCTTGTGCTAACCGTTGTGATGTACATTTTTGTGTGCGTTGTGTTGTGTGTGCTGAGTGTCGTTTTGTTTCTTTGTTTTCTGTCTTGGTGTGTGTTATGCGCTTTGTGTTTTTGACTGTGTATTGTGTGTTTGACCTGTGTTGTGCTTTTTGCGTTTGTTTGTGTAGTGTGCTGTTTTGTGTTGTCGGTATACGGCAGTGAATGATTTGCGGCATTTGTTTCGTGATTCTGGGTGTATTCTGTTTTGCTGTGCTGTGTGTGCTCTATGTTCTTGTGTGTTTTGCGTTGTGCTGTCTGTGATCTGTGGGTCTTGTTTATTTTCTGGGTGTTGTGTGTTGTCCGTGTTGTGTGTGTTGAGTATGTACTATGTGTGGCATGGGTTCTTTACTGCTTGTTGAGTGCATTGTTCTGTGTAATTTTCTCTGTGTGGCGTGCAATGTGTGATGTGTGTGGTTGTGAGATGCGTGTTGTGTGCATTGAGTGGTTCTCTGTGCGTTGAATATTTCCTCACTTTTGATGAATTTTCCATTGGTGTTTGTATATGTTGTGTACGTACTACGTGCGTTATGGGTCCATTGCTGCTCGTTGAGTACATAGCTCTTTGTAATTTTCTCTGCGTGGCATGCAATGTGTGATGGGTGTGGTTGTGAGTTGCGTGTTGTGTGCATTGAGTGGTTCTTTGTGTGTTGTACATTTTGTCATTTTCGATGAGTTACATCCATTGGTGTTTGTAATAGGTTCTGTGTTTCGTCTGTGGCTTCCGGTGTCCTGTTTCGTGTATAATTTGTCGGGTCTTTCTGTTGTCTGTTGTGTTATGTACTGCGTTCTGGGTTGTGTGAGCGCTTGTGTCTATGCTTTCTGTGCATCACGTACAGGGGGATGTTGGGTGGTCTGTGTATTTTGAGCATTCTGTGTGTTGTTAGTTTTGCGTTGTGTCTGAAGTGTTCTGTGAGTGTGTATTCTGTGTGTGTGCCGGTGTGTTTTGTTGCGTGCTGTCTGCGTGTGTGTCTTCGGTTGCTCTATACTGTCTGCTTGTGGCTGTGTGTGTTGTGTGTAGTGCTTTATAAGTGTGTTGTGTGTGCTCTTGTTGGTTGTGTGTGGATTTGTATGTGTTGTGTCTGTTTTATGTGTGTGATTGTGTTTTGTGAGTGGTTGTGTTAGAGAGGTTGTGTGTGTGTTTGGCTGAGCTTTGCACATGACGTGAGATGTGTTGACTGTGTGCGGTTTTGCTTGTTTAGTATGTCTCACGGTGTGTGCAGTATGCAGTCTGTGCAATGGTTTTCGTGTGTGTTGTGAGCATTTATGTGCCATGAGGTGTGTGATGTGTGTCTTGTGACTCTTGTTTCTCATGTTTCTGTGTTGTGCTCCTGTGTGAGGATGTATACGTGGTGTGTCTGCATGGTTGTGTTTGTAGCATGTCGTGTGAGAAATGTGTGCAATTTGTCTTCCTTGTTGGTTATGTGTGTTTGCCTAGGGATTTGTGAGTGTTGTGTGTTTTCCGTGTGTAATTGTGATTTGGGTGTGGCTGTGTTTGAGTGGTGATGTGTGTGTGGTTGTTGTGTTTTTGATGTGAGAAATGTCATCTGTGTGTGGTTGTGTTTGTTTAGTGTGTCTCATGGAGTGTGGTGCATGTACCCTCACAAAGTGATTTGTGTGTTTTTGGAGAAATTCGTGCTCTACTGTGTCTGGTGTGTGCCCTGTGACATGTTATTTTTTGAGTTTTGTGTGTGTGTGCATAGCATAGAGGTGCCCATGTGTACATGTTTGTGGGTGCCTGTGTGCGGTTGTGTGTGTAGTGTTAGAAAAGTGTGCTTTCTGCTTTTATTGTTGGTTGTTTGCTTTACGTGTGGTTTTGTATGTTTTCTGCGTGTTATGCGTGTGTGATTGTGATACGTGTCTGGCTGTGTTGGAGAGGCTGTCTGTGTTGTTGGTTATGTGTGTGAGGGAATATGTGTTATCGCCATGTGGTTTTGCTTGTGGTTTCTGAGAAACGTGTGCCTTTATGTCCTGTGATGTTTGTGGTGTATGCTGTTTCGTTTGTTATGCTTTTTGCATGTTGAGTTTGCATTCTCTATGGCTTTGTGTTTGTGGGTGTTGACTTGTGTTTATTGTGGTTATTCCTTGTGTGTGTGCTGTGTGGCTTTATGTGTGGTATGTTGTGTTTGCATCGGACTGTGTGCTGTGTTGTTAATGCAGGATGTTGTGTGTGTTATGAGGTGTGATGTATAAATTGCGTGTGATGATTTTGTGTGTGTTGTGTGATGTATTCTGTAATTTGTGTGTTGTGGTAATGTATTGATGTTGTTTCCTTTAATGTGTGTGTTGTGTGTGCAATGTTTGTGTTGTGCGTCTTTTTGTGTGGTCTTTCGTGTTTGTTGGATTTTGTGTTATGTGTGAGGTGCGTCGTTTGTGTATAATGTAATACGTGGTTTGTGGTGTTTGTTGTGTGTTTGTGTGTGTATTGTGTGTTGTGTTACATTTTGCATGCTCTGTTATTGTGTGTTTTCTGCCCTGATGTCTGTGATCTGTTGGTTTAATGTGCATGGCAGTGTCTATGTGGTTTTGTGTGTCTTTCCTGTGCGTTGTGTACTTTCTGCGCTGTGACTGGTGTGTAAGTGATGTGTGCAGTTTGGGTAGTTTGTTGTTTGTAAGGTATGTTCTCTGTGTATTTCTCTGTGGAGTGCTGTGTGACTGGTGTGTTTGTGGGTGGTCCTGTGTAGGGTGTTGTGTGCTTGGAGTGTGTCTTTGTGTGTTGTGTGTTTGGCGTCTTTTTTGTAGCATGTTGTGTTCGTGGTCGGGAATGTTATGTGGTCTGTGAATGGTTTTCTGTTTCACGTTTAGTGTGTGATGTGACCGCACGTGTGTCGCGTGATGTGCAATGTATTGTGCTCTCAGTTGCATGTGTGTTGTGCTTATTCTTATCTGTTTTGCGTACTGTGCTTGTGTTGTGTCATCTGTGTGTTATACGTGTTTTGTGGGATATTGTGCGCTGTGTCCGATATGCTTTGTATATATGTTGTGAGCTTTGCATTGTGCGTTCTGTGAGGCCCTGCGTGCTGCATGTTTTATGTGTGTTTTGTGTGATGTGTGCAGTCTTTGAAATGTGTTTCATAAACTCGGTGTTCGTTGTGTTGCGGTTTGCGTATTTTTTGCATGTCTTTTCGCATGTGTTGTGTGTGGTGCGAGTTTTGCGTGTGGTTGTGATTTGCGTGTGTTTGTGTTTGACAGGTCGTGTGTGGGGTTCACTGTTTGAGTGTTGAGTGTAATTTGTGACGTGTGTACTGCGTGTGGTCATGCTTGGACATTGTCCCACACTGTTTGTGTTGTGTTTACTCTGAGAACTGTGGTTCACGTGCATTGTGTGCAGTTATGTGCTTGGTGTGTGTGGGGTTTGTTGTTTAGTGTGATGTGCTGTTTGCGTGTTGAGAGGTTGTATGTAAACTGTTTCTGCGTGTTGTGGGTGTTCTGCGTGTGTGCCGTATGTGTTGTGTTGGCACTTTCCATGTGTGTTGTGTGTGGATGGGTGTGTTGCATGTTCTGTGTGTGTTGTTCTATGTGTGTTTTCCATGTGTGTTGTATGAACTGTGTGTTGCTTGTGCTAACCGTTGTGATGTACATTTTTGTGTGCGTTGTGTTGTGTGTGCTGAGTGTCGTTTTGTTTCTTTGTTTTCTGTCTTGGTGTGTGTTATGTGCTTTGTGTTTTTGACTGTGTATTGTGTGTTTGACCTGTGTTGTGCTTTTTGCGTTTGTTTGTGTAGTGTGCTGTTTTGTGTTGTCGGTATACGGCAGTGAATGATTTGCGGCATTTGTTTCGTGATTCTGGGTGTATTCTGTTTTGCTATGCTGTGTGTGCTCTATGTTCTTGTGTGTTTTGCGTTGTGCTGTCTGTGATCTGTGGGTCTTGTTTATTTTCTGGGTGTTGTGTGTTGTCCGTGTTGTGTGTGTTGAGTATGTACTATGTGTGGCATGGGTTCTTTACTGCTTGTTGAGTGCATTGTTCTGTGTAATTTTCTCTGTGTGGCGTGCAATGTGTGATGTGTGTGGTTGTGAGATGCGTGTTGTGTGCATTGAGTGGTTCTCTGTGCGTTGAATATTTCCTCACTTTTGATGAATTTTCCATTGGTGTTTGTATATGCTGTGTACGTACTACGTGCGTTATGGGTCCATTGCTGCTCGTTGAGTACATAGCTCTTTGTAATTTTCTCTGCGTGGCATGCAATGTGTGATGGGTGTGGTTGTGAGTTGCGTGTTGTGTGCATTGAGTGGTTCTTTGTGTGTTGTACATTTTGTCATTTTCGATGAGTTACATCCATTGGTGTTTGTAATAGGTTCTGTGTTTCGTCTGTGGCTTCCGGTGTCCTGTTTCGTGTATAATTTGTCGGGTCTTTCTGTTGTCTGTTGTGTTATGTACTGCGTTCTGGGTTGTGTGAGCGCTTGTGTCTATGCTTTCTGTGCATCACGTACAGGGGGATGTTGGGTGGTCTGTGTATTTTGAGCATTCTGTGTGTTGTTAGTTTTGCGTTGTGTCTGAAGTGTTCTGTGAGTGTGTATTCTGTGTGTGTGCCGGTGTGTTTTGTTGCGTGCTGTCTGCGTGTGTGTCTTCGGTTGCTCTATACTGTCTGCTTGTGGCTGTGTGTGTTGTGTGTAGTGCTTTATAAGTGTGTTGTGTGTGCTCTTGTTGGTTGTGTGTGGATTTGTATGTGTTGTGTCTGTTTTATGTGTGTGATTGTGTTTTGTGTGTGGTTGTGTTAGAGAGGTTGTGTGTGTGTTTGGCTGAGCTTTGCACATGACGTGAGATGTGTTGACTTTGTGCGGTTTTGCTTGTTTAGTATGTCTCACGGTGTGTGCAGTATGCAGTCTGTGCAATGGTTTTCGTGTGTGTTGTGAGCATTTATGTGCCATGAGGTGTGTGATGTGTGTCTTGTGACTCTTGTTTCTCATGTTTCTGTGTTGTGCTCCTGTGTGAGGATGTATACGTGGTGTGTCTGCGTGGTTGTGTTTGTAGCATGTCGTGTGAGAAATGTGTGCAATTTGTCTTCCTTGTTGGTTATGTGTGTTTGCCTAGGGATTTGTGAGTGTTGTGTGTTTTCCGTGTGTAATTGTGATTTGGGTGTGGCTGTGTTTGAGTGGTGATGTGTGTGTGGTTGTTGTGTTTTTGATGTGAGAAATGTCATCTGTGTGTGGTTGTGTTTGTTTAGTGTGTCTCATGGAGTGTGGTGCATGTACCCTCACAAAGTGATTTGTGTGTTTTTGGAGAAATTCGTGCTCTACTGTGTCTGGTGTGTGCCCTGTGACATGTTATTTTTTGAGTTTTGTGTGTGTGTGCATAGCATAGAGGTGCCCATGTGTACATGTTTGTGGGTGCCTGTGTGCGGTTGTGTGTGTAGTGTTAGAAAAGTGTGCTTTCTGCTTTTATTGTTGGTTGTTTGCTTTACGTGTGGTTTTGTATGTTTTCTGCGTGTTATGCGTGTGTGATTGTGATACGTGTCTGGCTGTGTTGGAGAGGCTGTCTGTGTTGTTGGTTATGTGTGTGAGGGAATATGTGTTATCGCCATGTGGTTTTGCTTGTGGTTTCTGAGAAACGTGTGCCTTTATGTCCTGTGATGTTTGTGGTGTATGCTGTTTCGTTTGTTATGCTTTTTGCATGTTGAGTTTGCATTCTCTATGGCTTTGTGTTTGTGGGTGTTGACTTGTGTTTATTGTGGTTATTCCTTGTGTGTGTGCTGTATGGCTTTATGTGTGGTATGTTGTGTTTGCATCGGACTGTGTGCTGTGTTGTTAATGCAGGATGTTGTGTGTGTTATGAGGTGTGATGTATAAATTGCGTGTGATGATTTTGTGTGTGTTGTGTGATGTATTCTGTAATTTGTGTGTTGTGGTAATGTATTGATGTTGTTTCCTTTAATGTGTGTGTTGTGTGTGCAATGTTTGTGTTGTGCGTCTTTTTGTGTGGTCTTTCGTGTTTGTTGGATTTTGTGTTATGTGTGAGGTGCGTCGTTTGTGTATAATGTAATACGTGGTTTGTGGTGTTTGTTGTGTGTTTGTGTGTGTATTGTGTGTTGTGTTACATTTTGCATGCTCTGTTATTGTGTGTTTTCTGCCCTGATGTCTGTGATCTGTTGGTTTAATGTGCATGGCAGTGTCTATGTGGTTTTGTGTGTCTTTCCTGTGCGTTGTGTACTTTCTGCGCTGTGACTGGTGTGTAAGTGATGTGTGCAGTTTGGGTAGTTTGTTGTTTGTAAGGTATGTTCTCTGTGTATTTCTCTGTGGAGTGCTGTGTGACTGGTGTGTTTGTGGGTGGTCCTGTGTAGGGTGTTGTGTGCTTGGAGTGTGTCTTTGTGTGTTGTGTGTTTGGCGTCTTTTTTGTAGCATGTTGTGTTCGTGGTCGGGAATGTTATGTGGTCTGTGAATGGTTTTCTGTTTCACGTTTAGTGTGTGATGTGACCGCACGTGTGTCGCGTGATGTGCAATGTATTGTGCTCTCAGTTGCATGTGTGTTGTGCTTATTCTTATCTGTTTTGCGTACTGTGCTTGTGTTGTGTCATCTGTGTGTTATACGTGTTGTGTGGGATATTGTGCGCTGTGTCCGATATGCTTTGTATATATGTTGTGAGCTTTGCATTGTGCGTTCTGTGAGGCCCTGCGTGCTGCATGTTTTATGTGTGTTTTGTGTGATGTGTGCAGTCTTTGAAATGTGTTTCATAAACTCGGTGTTCGTTGTGTTGCGGTTTGCGTATTTTTTGCATGTCTTTTCGCATGTGTTGTGTGTGGTGCGAGTTTTGCGTGTGGTTGTGATTTGCGTGTGTTTGTGTTTGACAGGTCGTGTGTGGGGTTCACTGTTTGAGTGTTGAGTGTAATTTGTGACGTGTGTACTGCGTGTGGTCATGCTTGGACATTGTCCCACACTGTTTGTGTTGTGTTTACTCTGAGAACTGTGGTTCACGTGCATTGTGTGCAGTTATGTGCTTGGTGTGTGTGGGGTTTGTTGTTTAGTGTGATGTGCTGTTTGCGTGTTGAGAGGTTGTATGTAAACTGTTTCTGCGTGTTGTGGGTGTTCTGCGTGTGTGCCGTATGTGTTGTGTTGGCACTTTCCATGTGTGTTGTGTGTGGATGGGTGTGTTGCATGTTCTGTGTGTGTTGTTCTATGTGTGTTTTCCATGTGTGTTGTATGAACTGTGTGTTGCTTGTGCTAACCGTTGTGATGTACATTTTTGTGTGCATTGTGTTGTGTGTGCTGAGTGTCGTTTTGTTTCTTTGTTTTCTGTCTTGGTGTGTGTTATGTGCTTTGTGTTTTTGACTGTGTATTGTGTGTTTGACCTGTGTTGTGCTTTTTGCGTTTGTTTGTGTAGTGTGCTGTTTTGTGTTGTCGGTATACGGCAGTGAATGATTTGCGGCATTTGTTTCGTGATTCTGGGTGTATTCTGTTTTGCTATGCTGTGTGTGCTCTATGTTCTTGTGTGTTTTGCGTTGTGCTGTCTGTGATCTGTGGGTCTTGTTTATTTTCTGGGTGTTGTGTGTTGTCCGTGTTGTGTGTGTTGAGTATGTACTATGTGTGGCATGGGTTCTTTACTGCTTGTTGAGTGCATTGTTCTGTGTAATTTTCTCTGTGTGGCGTGCAATGTGTGATGTGTGTGGTTGTGAGATGCGTGTTGTGTGCATTGAGTGGTTCTCTGTGCGTTGAATATTTCCTCACTTTTGATGAATTTTCCATTGGTGTTTGTATATGCTGTGTACGTACTACGTGCGTTATGGGTCCATTGCTGCTCGTTGAGTACATAGCTCTTTGTAATTTTCTCTGCGTGGCATGCAATGTGTGATGGGTGTGGTTGTGAGTTGCGTGTTGTGTGCATTGAGTGGTTCTTTGTGTGTTGTACATTTTGTCATTTTCGATGAGTTACATCCATTGGTGTTTGTAATAGGTTCTGTGTTTCGTCTGTGGCTTCCGGTGTCCTGTTTCGTGTATAATTTGTCGGGTCTTTCTGTTGTCTGTTGTGTTATGTACTGCGTTCTGGGTTGTGTGAGCGCTTGTGTCTATGCTTTCTGTGCATCACGTACAGGGGGATGTTGGGTGGTCTGTGTATTTTGAGCATTCTGTGTGTTGTTAGTTTTGCGTTGTGTCTGAAGTGTTCTGTGAGTGTGTATTCTGTGTGTGTGCCGGTGTGTTTTGTTGCGTGCTGTCTGCGTGTGTGTCTTCGGTTGCTCTATACTGTCTGCTTGTGGCTGTGTGTGTTGTGTGTAGTGCTTTATAAGTGTGTTGTGTGTGCTCTTGTTGGTTGTGGGTGGATTTGTATGTGTTGTGTCTGTTTTATGTGTGTGATTGTGTTTTGTGAGTGGTTGTGTTAGAGAGGTTGTGTGTGTGTTTGGCTGAGCTTTGCACATGACGTGAGATGTGTTGACTGTGTGCGGTTTTGCTTGTTTAATATGTCTCACGGTGTGTGCAGTATGCAGTCTGTGCAATGGTTTTCGTGTGTGTTGTGAGCATTTATGTGCCATGAGGTGTGTGATGTGTGTCTTGTGACTCTTGTTTCTCATGTTTCTGTGTTGTGCTCCTGTGTGAGGATGTATACGTGGTGTGTCTGCATGGTTGTGTTTGTAGCATGTCGTGTGAGAAATGTGTGCAATTTGTCTTCCTTGTTGGTTATGTGTGTTTGCCTAGGGATTTGTGAGTGTTGTGTGTTTTCCGTGTGTAATTGTGATTTGGGTGTGGCTGTGTTTGAGTGGTGATGTGTGTGTGGTTGTTGTGTTTTTGATGTGAGAAATGTCATCTGTGTGTGGTTGTGTTTGTTTAGTGTGTCTCATGGAGTGTGGTGCATGTACCCTCACAAAGTGATTTGTGTGTTTTTGGAGAAATTCGTGCTCTACTGTGTCTGGTGTGTGCCCTGTGACATGTTATTTTTTGAGTTTTGTGTGTGTGTGCAAAGCATAGAGGTGCCCATGTGTACATGTTTGTGGGTGCCTGTGTGCGGTTGTGTGTGTAGTGTTAGAAAAGTGTGCTTTCTGCTTTTATTGTTGGTTGTTTGCTTTACGTGTGGTTTTGTATGTTTTCTGCGTGTTATGCGTGTGTGATTGTGATACGTGTCTGGCTGTGTTGGAGAGGCTGTCTGTGTTGTTGGTTATGTGTGTGAGGGAATATGTGTTATCACCATGTGGTTTTGCTTGTGGTTTCTGAGAAACGTGTGTCTTTATGTCCTGTGATGTTTGTGGTGTATGCTGTTTCGTACGTTATGCTTTTTGCATGTTGAGTTTGCATTCTCTATGGCTTTGTGTTTGTGGGTGTTGACTTGTGTTTATTGTGGTTATTCCTTGTGTGTGTGCTGTGTGGCTTTATGTGTGGTATGTTGTGTTTGCATCGGACTGTGTGCTGTGTTGTTAATGCAGGATGTTATGTGTGTTATGAGGTGTGATGTATAAATTGCGTGTGATGATTTTGTGTGTGTTGTGTGATGTATTCTGTAATTTGTGTGTTGTGGTAATGTATTGATGTTGTTTCCTTTAATGTGTGTGTTGTGTGTGCAATGTTTGTGTTGTGCGTCTTTTTGTGTGGTCTTTCGTGTTTGTTGGATTTTGTGTTATGTGTGAGGTGCGTCGTTTGTGTATAATGTAATACGTGGTTTGTGGTGTTTGTTGTGTGTTTGTGTGTGTATTGTGTGTTGTGTTACATTTTGCATGCTCTGTTATTGTGTGTTTTCTGCCCTGATGTCTGTGATCTGTTGGTTTAATGTGCATGGCAGTGTCTATGTGGTTTTGTGTGTCTTTCCTGTGCGTTGTGTACTTTCTGCGCTGTGACTGGTGTGTAAGTGATGTGTGCAGTTTGGGTAGTTTGTTGTTTGTAAGGTATGTTCTCTGTGTATTTCTCTGTGGAGTGCTGTGTGACTAGTGTGTTTGTGGGTGGTCCTGTGTAGGGTGTTGTGTGCTTGGAGTGTGTCTTTGTGTGTTGTGTGTTTGGCGTCTTTTTTGTAGCATGTTGTGTTCGTGGTCGGGAATGTTATGTGGTCTGTGAATGGTTTTCTGTTTCACGTTTAGTGTGTGATGTGACCGCACGTGTGTCGCGTGATGTGCAATGTATTGTGCTCTCAGTTGCATGTGTGTTGTGCTTATTCTTATCTGTTTTGCGTACTGTGCTTGTGTTGTGTCATCTGTGTGTTATACGTGTTGTGTGGGATATTGTGCGCTGTGTCCGATATGCTTTGTATATATGTTGTGAGCTTTGCATTGTGCGTTCTGTGAGGCCCTGCGTGCTGCATGTTTTATGTGTGTTTTGTGTGATGTGTGCAGTCTTTGAAATGTGTTTCATAAACTCGGTGTTCGTTGTGTTGCGGTTTGCGTATTTTTTGCATGTCTTTTCGCATGTGTTGTGTGTGGTGCGAGTTTTGCGTGTGGTTGTGATTTGCGTGTGTTTGTGTTTGACAGGTCGTGTGTAGGGTTCACTGTTTGAGTGTTGAGTGTAATTTGTGACGTGTGTACTGCGTGTGGTCATGCTTGGACATTGTCCCACACTGTTTGTGTTGTGTTTACTCTGAGAACTGTGGTTCACGTGCATTGTGTGCAGTTATGTGCTTGGTGTGTGTGGGGTTTGTTGTTTAGTGTGATGTGCTGTTTGCGTGTTGAGAGGTTGTATGTAAACTGTTTCTGCGTGTTGTGGGTGTTCTGCGTGTGTGCCGTATGTGTTGTGTTGGCACTTTCCATGTGTGTTGTGTGTGGATGGGTGTGTTGCATGTTCTGTGTGTGTTGTTCTATGTGTGTTTTCCATGTGTGTTGTATGAACTGTGTGTTGCTTGTGCTAACCGTTGTGATGTACATTTTTGTGTGCGTTGTGTTGTGTGTGCTGAGTGTCGTTTTGTTTCTTTGTTTTCTGTCTTGGTGTGTGTTATGTGCTTTGTGTTTTTGACTGTGTATTGTGTGTTTGACCTGTGTTGTGCTTTTTGCGTTTGTTTGTGTAGTGTGCTGTTTTGTGTTGTCGGTATACGGCAGTGAATGATTTGCGGCATTTGTTTCGTGATTCTGGGTGTATTCTGTTTTGCTATGCTGTGTGTGCTCTATGTTCTTGTGTGTTTTGCGTTGTGCTGTCTGTGATCTGTGGGTCTTGTTTATTTTCTGGGTGTTGTGTGTTGTCCGTGTTGTGTGTGTTGAGTATGTACTATGTGTGGCATGGGTTCTTTACTGCTTGTTGAGTGCATTGTTCTGTGTAATTTTCTCTGTGTGGCGTGCAATGTGTGATGTGTGTGGTTGTGAGATGCGTGTTGTGTGCATTGAGTGGTTCTCTGTGCGTTGAATATTTCCTCACTTTTGATGAATTTTCCATTGGTGTTTGTATATGCTGTGTACGTACTACGTGCGTTATGGGTCCATTGCTGCTCGTTGAGTACATAGCTCTTTGTAATTTTCTCTGCGTGGCATGCAATGTGTGATGGGTGTGGTTGTGAGTTGCGTGTTGTGTGCATTGAGTGGTTCTTTGTGTGTTGTACATTTTGTCATTTTCGATGAGTTACATCCATTGGTGTTTGTAATAGGTTCTGTGTTTCGTCTGTGGCTTCCGGTGTCCTGTTTCGTGTATAATTTGTCGGGTCTTTCTGTTGTCTGTTGTGTTATGTACTGCGTTCTGGGTTGTGTGAGCGCTTGTGTCTATGCTTTCTGTGCATCACGTACAGGGGGATGTTGGGTGGTCTGTGTATTTTGAGCATTCTGTGTGTTGTTAGTTTTGCGTTGTGTCTGAAGTGTTCTGTGAGTGTGTATTCTGTGTGTGTGCCGGTGTGTTTTGTTGCGTGCTGTCTGCGTGTGTGTCTTCGGTTGCTCTATACTGTCTGCTTGTGGCTGTGTGTGTTGTGTGTAGTGCTTTATAAGTGTGTTGTGTGTGCTCTTGTTGGTTGTGTGTGGATTTGTATGTGTTGTGTCTGTTTTATGTGTGTGATTGTGTTTTGTGAGTGGTTGTGTTAGAGAGGTTGTGTGTGTGTTTGGCTGAGCTTTGCACATGACGTGAGATGTGTTGACTGTGTGCGGTTTTGCTTGTTTAGTATGTCTCACGGTGTGTGCAGTATGCAGTCTGTGCAATGGTTTTCGTGTGTGTTGTGAGCATTTATGTGCCATGAGGTGTGTGATGTGTGTCTTGTGACTCTTGTTTCTCATGTTTCTGTGTTGTGCTCCTGTGTGAGGATGTATACGTGGTGTGTCTGCATGGTTGTGTTTGTAGCATGTCGTGTGAGAAATGTGTGCAATTTGTCTTCCTTGTTGGTTATGTGTGTTTGCCTAGGGATTTGTGAGTGTTGTGTGTTTTCCGTGTGTAATTGTGATTTGGGTGTGGCTGTGTTTGAGTGGTGATGTGTGTGTGGTTGTTGTGTTTTTGATGTGAGAAATGTCATCTGTGTGTGGTTGTGTTTGTTTAGTGTGTCTCATGGAGTGTGGTGCATGTACCCTCACAAAGTGATTTGTGTGTTTTTGGAGAAATTCGTGCTCTACTGTGTCTGGTGTGTGCCCTGTGACATGTTATTTTTTGAGTTTTGTGTGTGTGTGCATAGCATAGAGGTGCCCATGTGTACATGTTTGTGGGTGCCTGTGTGCGGTTGTGTGTGTAGTGTTAGAAAAGTGTGCTTTCTGCTTTTATTGTTGGTTGTTTGCTTTACGTGTGGTTTTGTATGTTTTCTGCGTGTTATGCGTGTGTGATTGTGATACGTGTCTGGCTGTGTTGGAGAGGCTGTCTGTGTTGTTGGTTATGTGTGTGAGGGAATATGTGTTATCGCCATGTGGTTTTGCTTGTGGTTTCTGAGAAACGTGTGCCTTTATGTCCTGTGATGTTTGTGGTGTATGCTGTTTCGTATGTTATGCTTTTTGCATGTTGAGTTTGCATTCTCTATGGCTTTGTGTTTGTGGGTGTTGACTTGTGTTTATTGTGGTTATTCCTTGTGTGTGTGCTGTGTGGCTTTATGTGTGGTATGTTGTGTTTGCATCGGACTGTGTGCTGTGTTGTTAATGCAGGATGTTATGTGTGTTATGAGGTGTGATGTATAAATTGCGTGTGATGATTTTGTGTGTGTTGTGTGATGTATTCTGTAATTTGTGTGTTGTGGTAATGTATTGATGTTGTTTCCTTTAATGTGTGTGTTGTGTGTGCAATGTTTGTGTTGTGCGTCTTTTTGTGTGGTCTTTCGTGTTTGTTGGATTTTGTGTTATGTGTGAGGTGCGTCGTTTGTGTATAATGTAATACGTGGTTTGTGGTGTTTGTTGTGTGTTTGTGTGTGTATTGTGTGTTGTGTTACATTTTGCATGCTCTGTTATTGTGTGTTTTCTGCCCTGATGTCTGTGATCTGTTGGTTTAATGTGCATGGCAGTGTCTATGTGGTTTTGTGTGTCTTTCCTGTGCGTTGTGTACTTTCTGCGCTGTGACTGGTGTGTAAGTGATGTGTGCAGTTTGGGTAGTTTGTTGTTTGTAAGGTATGTTCTCTGTGTATTTCTCTGTGGAGTGCTGTGTGACTAGTGTGTTTGTGGGTGGTCCTGTGTAGGGTGTTGTGTGCTTGGAGTGTGTCTTTGTGTGTTGTGTGTTTGGCGTCTTTTTTGTAGCATGTTGTGTTCGTGGTCGGGAATGTTATGTGGTCTGTGAATGGTTTTCTGTTTCACGTTTAGTGTGTGATGTGACCGCACGTGTGTCGCGTGATGTGCAATGTATTGTGCTCTCAGTTGCATGTGTGTTGTGCTTATTCTTATCTGTTTTGCGTAGTGTGCTTGTGTTGTGTCATCTGTGTGTTATACGTGTTGTGTGGGATATTGTGCGCTGTGTCCGATATGCTTTGTATATATGTTGTGAGCTTTGCATTGTGCGTTCTGTGAGGCCCTGCGTGCTGCATGTTTTATGTGTGTTTTGTGTGATGTGTGCAGTCTTTGAAATGTGTTTCATAAACTCGGTGTTCGTTGTGTTGCGGTTTGCGTATTTTTTGCATGTCTTTTCGCATGTGTTGTGTGTGGTGCGAGTTTTGCGTGTGGTTGTGATTTGCGTGTGTTTGTGTTTGACAGGTCGTGTGTGGGGTTCACTGTTTGAGTGTTGAGTGTAATTTGTGACGTGTGTACTGCGTGTGGTCATGCTTGGACATTGTCCCACACTGTTTGTGTTGTGTTTACTCTGAGAACTGTGGTTCACGTGCATTGTGTGCAGTTATGTGCTTGGTGTGTGTGGGGTTTGTTGTTTAGTGTGATGTGCTGTTTGCGTGTTGAGAGGTTGTATGTAAACTGTTTCTGCGTGTTGTGGGTGTTCTGCGTGTGTGCCGTATGTGTTGTGTTGGCACTTTCCATGTGTGTTGTGTGTGGATGGGTGTGTTGCATGTTCTGTGTGTGTTGTTCTATGTGTGTTTTCCATGTGTGTTGTATGAACTGTGTGTTGCTTGTGCTAACCGTTGTGATGTACATTTTTGTGTGCATTGTGTTGTGTGTGCTGAGTGTCGTTTTGTTTCTTTGTTTTCTGTCTTGGTGTGTGTTATGTGCTTTGTGTTTTTGACTGTGTATTGTGTGTTTGACCTGTGTTGTGCTTTTTGCGTTTGTTTGTGTAGTGTGCTGTTTTGTGTTGTCGGTATACGGCAGTGAATGATTTGCGGCATTTGTTTCGTGATTCTGGGTGTATTCTGTTTTGCTATGCTGTGTGTGCTCTATGTTCTTGTGTGTTTTGCGTTGTGCTGTCTGTGATCTGTGGGTCTTGTTTATTTTCTGGGTGTTGTGTGTTGTCCGTGTTGTGTGTGTTGAGTATGTACTATGTGTGGCATGGGTTCTTTACTGCTTGTTGAGTGCATTGTTCTGTGTAATTTTCTCTGTGTGGCGTGCAATGTGTGATGTGTGTGGTTGTGAGATGCGTGTTGTGTGCATTGAGTGGTTCTCTGTGCGTTGAATATTTCCTCACTTTTGATGAATTTTCCATTGGTGTTTGTATATGCTGTGTACGTACTACGTGCGTTATGGGTCCATTGCTGCTCGTTGAGTACATAGCTCTTTGTAATTTTCTCTGCGTGGCATGCAATGTGTGATGGGTGTGGTTGTGAGTTGCGTGTTGTGTGCATTGAGTGGTTCTTTGTGTGTTGTACATTTTGTCATTTTCGATGAGTTACATCCATTGGTGTTTGTAATAGGTTCTGTGTTTCGTCTGTGGCTTCCGGTGTCCTGTTTCGTGTATAATTTGTCGGGTCTTTCTGTTGTCTGTTGTGTTATGTACTGCGTTCTGGGTTGTGTGAGCGCTTGTGTCTATGCTTTCTGTGCATCACGTACAGGGGGATGTTGGGTGGTCTGTGTATTTTGAGCATTCTGTGTGTTGTTAGTTTTGCGTTGTGTCTGAAGTGTTCTGTGAGTGTGTATTCTGTGTGTGTGCCGGTGTGTTTTGTTGCGTGCTGTCTGCGTGTGTGTCTTCGGTTGCTCTATACTGTCTGCTTGTGGCTGTGTGTGTTGTGTGTAGTGCTTTATAAGTGTGTTGTGTGTGCTCTTGTTGGTTGTGTGTGGATTTGTATGTGTTGTGTCTGTTTTATGTGTGTGATTGTGTTTTGTGAGTGGTTGTGTTAGAGAGGTTGTGTGTGTGTTTGGCTGAGCTTTGCACATGACGTGAGATGTGTTGACTGTGTGCGGTTTTGCTTGTTTAGTATGTCTCACGGTGTGTGCAGTATGCAGTCTGTGCAATGGTTTTCGTGTGTGTTGTGAGCATTTATGTGCCATGAGGTGTGTGATGTGTGTCTTGTGACTCTTGTTTCTCATGTTTCTGTGTTGTGCTCCTGTGTGAGGATGTATACGTGGTGTGTCTGCATGGTTGTGTTTGTAGCATGTCGTGTGAGAAATGTGTGCAATTTGTCTTCCTTGTTGGTTATGTGTGTTTGCCTAGGGATTTGTGAGTGTTGTGTGTTTTCCGTGTGTAATTGTGATTTGGGTGTGGCTGTGTTTGAGTGGTGATGTGTGTGTGGTTGTTGTGTTTTTGATGTGAGAAATGTCATCTGTGTGTGGTTGTGTTTGTTTAGTGTGTCTCATGGAGTGTGGTGCATGTACCCTCACAAAGTGATTTGTGTGTTTTTGGAGAAATTCGTGCTCTACTGTGTCTGGTGTGTGCCCTGTGACATGTTATTTTTTGAGTTTTGTGTGTGTGTGCATAGCATAGAGGTGCCCATGTGTACATGTTTGTGGGTGCCTGTGTGCGGTTGTGTGTGTAGTGTTAGAAAAGTGTGCTTTCTGCTTTTATTGTTGGTTGTTTGCTTTACGTGTGGTTTTGTATGTTTTCTGCGTGTTATGCGTGTGTGATTGTGATACGTGTCTGGCTGTGTTGGAGAGGCTGTCTGTGTTGTTGGTTATGTGTGTGAGGGAATATGTGTTATCGCCATGTGGTTTTGCTTGTGGTTTCTGAGAAACGTGTGCCTTTATGTCCTGTGATGTTTGTGGTGTATGCTGTTTCGTATGTTATGCTTTTTGCATGTTGAGTTTGCATTCTCTATGGCTTTGTGTTTGTGGGTGTTGACTTGTGTTTATTGTGGTTATTCCTTGTGTGTGTGCTGTGTGGCTTTATGTGTGGTATGTTGTGTTTGCATCGGACTGTGTGCTGTGTTGTTAATGCAGGATGTTATGTGTGTTATGAGGTGTGATGTATAAATTGCGTGTGATGATTTTGTGTGTGTTGTGTGATGTATTCTGTAATTTGTGTGTTGTGGTAATGTATTGATGTTGTTTCCTTTAATGTGTGTGTTGTGTGTGCAATGTTTGTGTTGTGCGTCTTTTTGTGTGGTCTTTCGTGTTTGTTGGATTTTGTGTTATGTGTGAGGTGCGTCGTTTGTGTATAATGTAATACGTGGTTTGTGGTGTTTGTTGTGTGTTTGTGTGTGTATTGTGTGTTGTGTTACATTTTGCATGCTCTGTTATTGTGTGTTTTCTGCCCTGATGTCTGTGATCTGTTGGTTTAATGTGCATGGCAGTGTCTATGTGGTTTTGTGTGTCTTTCCTGTGCGTTGTGTACTTTCTGCGCTGTGACTGGTGTGTAAGTGATGTGTGCAGTTTGGGTAGTTTGTTGTTTGTAAGGTATGTTCTCTGTGTATTTCTCTGTGGAGTGCTGTGTGACTAGTGTGTTTGTGGGTGGTCCTGTGTAGGGTGTTGTGTGCTTGGAGTGTGTCTTTGTGTGTTGTGTGTTTGGCGTCTTTTTTGTAGCATGTTGTGTTCGTGGTCGGGAATGTTATGTGGTCTGTGAATGGTTTTCTGTTTCACGTTTAGTGTGTGATGTGACCGCACGTGTGTCGCGTGATGTGCAATGTATTGTGCTCTCAGTTGCATGTGTGTTGTGCTTATTCTTATCTGTTTTGCGTAGTGTGCTTGTGTTGTGTCATCTGTGTGTTATACGTGTTGTGTGGGATATTGTGCGCTGTGTCCGATATGCTTTGTATATATGTTGTGAGCTTTGCATTGTGCGTTCTGTGAGGCCCTGCGTGCTGCATGTTTTATGTGTGTTTTGTGTGATGTGTGCAGTCTTTGAAATGTGTTTCATAAACTCGGTGTTCGTTGTGTTGCGGTTTGCGTATTTTTTGCATGTCTTTTCGCATGTGTTGTGTGTGGTGCGAGTTTTGCGTGTGGTTGTGATTTGCGTGTGTTTGTGTTTGACAGGTCGTGTGTGGGGTTCACTGTTTGAGTGTTGAGTGTAATTTGTGACGTGTGTACTGCGTGTGGTCATGCTTGGACATTGTCCCACACTGTTTGTGTTGTGTTTACTCTGAGAACTGTGGTTCACGTGCATTGTGTGCAGTTATGTGCTTGGTGTGTGTGGGGTTTGTTGTTTAGTGTGATGTGCTGTTTGCGTGTTGAGAGGTTGTATGTAAACTGTTTCTGCGTGTTGTGGGTGTTCTGCGTGTGTGCCGTATGTGTTGTGTTGGCACTTTCCATGTGTGTTGTGTGTGGATGGGTGTGTTGCATGTTCTGTGTGTGTTGTTCTATGTGTGTTTTCCATGTGTGTTGTATGAACTGTGTGTTGCTTGTGCTAACCGTTGTGATGTACATTTTTGTGTGCATTGTGTTGTGTGTGCTGAGTGTCGTTTTGTTTCTTTGTTTTCTGTCTTGGTGTGTGTTATGTGCTTTGTGTTTTTGACTGTGTATTGTGTGTTTGACCTGTGTTGTGCTTTTTGCGTTTGTTTGTGTAGTGTGCTGTTTTGTGTTGTCGGTATACGGCAGTGAATGATTTGCGGCATTTGTTTCGTGATTCTGGGTGTATTCTGTTTTGCTATGCTGTGTGTGCTCTATGTTCTTGTGTGTTTTGCGTTGTGCTGTCTGTGATCTGTGGGTCTTGTTTATTTTCTGGGTGTTGTGTGTTGTCCGTGTTGTGTGTGTTGAGTATGTACTATGTGTGGCATGGGTTCTTTACTGCTTGTTGAGTGCATTGTTCTGTGTAATTTTCTCTGTGTGGCGTGCAATGTGTGATGTGTGTGGTTGTGAGATGCGTGTTGTGTGCATTGAGTGGTTCTCTGTGCGTTGAATATTTCCTCACTTTTGATGAATTTTCCATTGGTGTTTGTATATGTTGTGTACGTACTACGTGCGTTATGGGTCCATTGCTGCTCGTTGAGTACATAGCTCTTTGTAATTTTCTCTGCGTGGCATGCAATGTGTGATGGGTGTGGTTGTGAGTTGCGTGTTGTGTGCATTGAGTGGTTCTTTGTGTGTTGTACATTTTGTCATTTTCGATGAGTTACATCCATTGGTGTTTGTAATAGGTTCTGTGTTTCGTCTGTGGCTTCCGGTGTCCTGTTTCGTGTATAATTTGTCGGGTCTTTCTGTTGTCTGTTGTGTTATGTACTGCGTTCTGGGTTGTGTGAGCGCTTGTGTCTATGCTTTCTGTGCATCACGTACAGGGGGATGTTGGGTGGTCTGTGTATTTTGAGCATTCTGTGTGTTGTTAGTTTTGCGTTGTGTCTGAAGTGTTCTGTGAGTGTGTATTCTGTGTGTGTGCCGGTGTGTTTTGTTGCGTGCTGTCTGCGTGTGTGTCTTCGGTTGCTCTATACTGTCTGCTTGTGGCTGTGTGTGTTGTGTGTAGTGCTTTATAAGTGTGTTGTGTGTGCTCTTGTTGGTTGTGTGTGGATTTGTATGTGTTGTGTCTGTTTTATGTGTGTGATTGTGTTTTGTGAGTGGTTGTGTTAGAGAGGTTGTGTGTGTGTTTGGCTGAGCTTTGCACATGACGTGAGATGTGTTGACTGTGTGCGGTTTTGCTTGTTTAATATGTCTCACGGTGTGTGCAGTATGCAGTCTGTGCAATGGTTTTCGTGTGTGTTGTGAGCATTTATGTGCCATGAGGTGTGTGATGTGTGTCTTGTGACTCTTGTTTCTCATGTTTCTGTGTTGTGCTCCTGTGTGAGGATGTATACGTGGTGTGTCTGCATGGTTGTGTTTGTAGCATGTCGTGTGAGAAATGTGTGCAATTTGTCTTCCTTGTTGGTTATGTGTGTTTGCCTAGGGATTTGTGAGTGTTGTGTGTTTTCCGTGTGTAATTGTGATTTGGGTGTGGCTGTGTTTGAGTGGTGATGTGTGTGTGGTTGTTGTGTTTTTGATGTGAGAAATGTCATCTGTGTGTGGTTGTGTTTGTTTAGTGTGTCTCATGGAGTGTGGTGCATGTACCCTCACAAAGTGATTTGTGTGTTTTTGGAGAAATTCGTGCTCTACTGTGTCTGGTGTGTGCCCTGTGACATGTTATTTTTTGAGTTTTGTGTGTGTGTGCAAAGCATAGAGGTGCCCATGTGTACATGTTTGTGGGTGCCTGTGTGCGGTTGTGTGTGTAGTGTTAGAAAAGTGTGCTTTCTGCTTTTATTGTTGGTTGTTTGCTTTACGTGTGGTTTTGTATGTTTTCTGCGTGTTATGCGTGTGTGATTGTGATACGTGTCTGGCTGTGTTGGAGAGGCTGTCTGTGTTGTTGGTTATGTGTGTGAGGGAATATGTGTTATCGCCATGTGGTTTTGCTTGTGGTTTCTGAGAAACGTGTGCCTTTATGTCCTGTGATGTTTGTGGTGTATGCTGTTTCGTACGTTATGCTTTTTGCATGTTGAGTTTGCATTCTCTATGGCTTTGTGTTTGTGGGTGTTGACTTGTGTTTATTGTGGTTATTCCTTGTGTGTGTGCTGTGTGGCTTTATGTGTGGTATGTTGTGTTTGCATCGGACTGTGTGCTGTGTTGTTAATGCAGGATGTTGTGTGTGTTATGAGGTGTGATGTATAAATTGCGTGTGATGATTTTGTGTGTGTTGTGTGATGTATTCTGTAATTTGTGTGTTGTGGTAATGTATTGATGTTGTTTCCTTTAATGTGTGTGTTGTGTGTGCAATGTTTGTGTTGTGCGTCTTTTTGTGTGGTCTTTCGTGTTTGTTGGATTTTGTGTTATGTGTGAGGTGCGTCGTTTGTGTATAATGTAATACGTGGTTTGTGGTGTTTGTTGTGTGTTTGTGTGTGTATTGTGTGTTGTGTTACATTTTGCATGCTCTGTTATTGTGTGTTTTCTGCCCTGATGTCTGTGATCTGTTGGTTTAATGTGCATGGCAGTGTCTATGTGGTTTTGTGTGTCTTTCCTGTGCGTTGTGTACTTTCTGCGCTGTGACTGGTGTGTAAGTGATGTGTGCAGTTTGGGTAGTTTGTTGTTTGTAAGGTATGTTCTCTGTGTATTTCTCTGTGGAGTGCTGTGTGACTAGTGTGTTTGTGGGTGGTCCTGTGTAGGGTGTTGTGTGCTTGGAGTGTGTCTTTGTGTGTTGTGTGTTTGGCGTCTTTTTTGTAGCATGTTGTGTTCGTGGTCGGGAATGTTATGTGGTCTGTGAATGGTTTTCTGTTTCACGTTTAGTGTGTGATGTGACCGCACGTGTGTCGCGTGATGTGCAATGTATTGTGCTCTCAGTTGCATGTGTGTTGTGCTTATTCTTATCTGTTTTGCGTACTGTGCTTGTGTTGTGTCATCTGTGTGTTATACGTGTTGTGTGGGATATTGTGCGCTGTGTCCGATATGCTTTGTATATATGTTGTGAGCTTTGCATTGTGCGTTCTGTGAGGCCCTGCGTGCTGCATGTTTTATGTGTGTTTTGTGTGATGTGTGCAGTCTTTGAAATGTGTTTCATAAACTCGGTGTTCGTTGTGTTGCTGTTTGCGTATTTTTTGCATGTCTTTTCGCACGTGTTGTGTGTGGTGCGAGTTTTGCGTGTGGTTGTGATTTGCATGTGTTTGTGTTTGACAGGTCGTGTGTGGGGTTCACTGTTTGAGTGTTGAGTGTAATTTGTGACGTGTGTACTGCGTGTGGTCATGCTTGGACATTGTCCCACACTGTTTGTGTTGTGTTTACTCTGAGAACTGTGGTTCACGTGCATTGTGTGCAGTTATGTGCTTGGTGTGTGTGTGGTTTGTTGTTTAGTGTGATGTGCTGTTTGCGTGTTGAGAGGTTGTATGTAAACTGTTTCTGCGTGTTGTGGGTGTTCTGCGTGTGTGCCGTATGTGTTGTGTTGGCACTTTCCATGTGTGTTGTGTGTGGATGGGTGTGTTGCATGTTCTGTGTGTGTTGTTCTATGTGTGTTTTCCATGTGTGTTGTATGAACTGTGTGTTGCTTGTGCTAACCGTTGTGATGTACATTTTTGTGTGCATTGTGTTGTGTGTGCTGAGTGTCGTTTTGTTTCTTTGTTTTCTGTCTTGGTGTGTGTTATGTGCTTTGTGTTTTTGACTGTGTATTGTGTGTTTGACCTGTGTTGTGCTTTTTGCGTTTGTTTGTGTAGTGTGCTGTTTTGTGTTGTCGGTATACGGCAGTGAATGATTTGCGGCATTTGTTTCGTGATTCTGGGTGTATTCTGTTTTGCTATGCTGTGTGTGCTCTATGTTCTTGTGTGTTTTGCGTTGTGCTGTCTGTGATCTGTGGGTCTTGTTTATTTTCTGGGTGTTGTGTGTTGTCCGTGTTGTGTGTGTTGAGTATGTACTATGTGTGGCATGGGTTCTTTACTGCTTGTTGAGTGCATTGTTCTGTGTAATTTTCTCTGTGTGGCGTGCAATGTGTGATGTGTGTGGTTGTGAGATGCGTGTTGTGTGCATTGAGTGGTTCTCTGTGCGTTGAATATTTCCTCACTTTTGATGAATTTTCCATTGGTGTTTGTATATGCTGTGTACGTACTACGTGCGTTATGGGTCCATTGCTGCTCGTTGAGTACATAGCTCTTTGTAATTTTCTCTGCGTGGCATGCAATGTGTGATGGGTGTGGTTGTGAGTTGCGTGTTGTGTGCATTGAGTGGTTCTTTGTGTGTTGTACATTTTGTCATTTTCGATGAGTTACATCCATTGGTGTTTGTAATAGGTTCTGTGTTTCGTCTGTGGCTTCCGGTGTCCTGTTTCGTGTATAATTTGTCGGGTCTTTCTGTTGTCTGTTGTGTTATGTACTGCGTTCTGGGTTGTGTGAGCGCTTGTGTCTATGCTTTCTGTGCATCACGTACAGGGGGATGTTGGGTGGTCTGTGTATTTTGAGCATTCTGTGTGTTGTTAGTTTTGCGTTGTGTCTGAAGTGTTCTGTGAGTGTGTATTCTGTGTGTGTGCCGGTGTGTTTTGTTGCGTGCTGTCTGCGTGTGTGTCTTCGGTTGCTCTATACTGTCTGCTTGTGGCTGTGTGTGTTGTGTGTAGTGCTTTATAAGTGTGTTGTGTGTGCTCTTGTTGGTTGTGTGTGGATTTGTATGTGTTGTGTCTGTTTTATGTGTGTGATTGTGTTTTGTGAGTGGTTGTGTTAGAGAGGTTGTGTGTGTGTTTGGCTGAGCTTTGCACATGACGTGAGATGTGTTGACTGTGTGCGGTTTTGCTTGTTTAATATGTCTCACGGTGTGTGCAGTATGCAGTCTGTGCAATGGTTTTCGTGTGTGTTGTGAGCATTTATGTGCCATGAGGTGTGTGATGTGTGTCTTGTGACTCTTGTTTCTCATGTTTCTGTGTTGTGCTCCTGTGTGAGGATGTATACGTGGTGTGTCTGCATGGTTGTGTTTGTAGCATGTCGTGTGAGAAATGTGTGCAATTTGTCTTCCTTGTTGGTTATGTGTGTTTGCCTAGGGATTTGTGAGTGTTGTGTGTTTTCCGTGTGTAATTGTGATTTGGGTGTGGCTGTGTTTGAGTGGTGATGTGTGTGTGGTTGTTGTGTTTTTGATGTGAGAAATGTCATCTGTGTGTGGTTGTGTTTGTTTAGTGTGTCTCATGGAGTGTGGTGCATGTACCCTCACAAAGTGATTTGTGTGTTTTTGGAGAAATTCGTGCTCTACTGTGTCTGGTGTGTGCCCTGTGACATGTTATTTTTTGAGTTTTGTGTGTGTGTGCAAAGCATAGAGGTGCCCATGTGTACATGTTTGTGGGTGCCTGTGTGCGGTTGTGTGTGTAGTGTTAGAAAAGTGTGCTTTCTGCTTTTATTGTTGGTTGTTTGCTTTACGTGTGGTTTTGTATGTTTTCTGCGTGTTATGCGTGTGTGATTGTGATACGTGTCTGGCTGTGTTGGAGAGGCTGTCTGTGTTGTTGGTTATGTGTGTGAGGGAATATGTGTTATCGCCATGTGGTTTTGCTTGTGGTTTCTGAGAAACGTGTGCCTTTATGTCCTGTGATGTTTGTGGTGTATGCTGTTTCGTACGTTATGCTTTTTGCATGTTGAGTTTGCATTCTCTATGGCTTTGTGTTTGTGGGTGTTGACTTGTGTTTATTGTGGTTATTCCTTGTGTGTGTGCTGTGTGGCTTTATGTGTGGTATGTTGTGTTTGCATCGGACTGTGTGCTGTGTTGTTAATGCAGGATGTTGTGTGTGTTATGAGGTGTGATGTATAAATTGCGTGTGATGATTTTGTGTGTGTTGTGTGATGTATTCTGTAATTTGTGTGTTGTGGTAATGTATTGATGTTGTTTCCTTTAATGTGTGTGTTGTGTGTGCAATGTTTGTGTTGTGCGTCTTTTTGTGTGGTCTTTCGTGTTTGTTGGATTTTGTGTTATGTGTGAGGTGCGTCGTTTGTGTATAATGTAATACGTGGTTTGTGGTGTTTGTTGTGTGTTTGTGTGTGTATTGTGTGTTGTGTTACATTTTGCATGCTCTGTTATTGTGTGTTTTCTGCCCTGATGTCTGTGATCTGTTGGTTTAATGCGCATGGCAGTGTCTATGTGGTTTTGTGTGTCTTTCCTGTGCGTTGTGTACTTTCTGCGCTGTGACTGGTGTGTAAGTGATGTGTGCAGTTTGGGTAGTTTGTTGTTTGTAAGGTATGTTCTCTGTGTATTTCTCTGTGGAGTGCTGTGTGACTAGTGTGTTTGTGGGTGGTCCTGTGTAGGGTGTTGTGTGCTTGGAGTGTGTCTTTGTGTGTTGTGTGTTTGGCGTCTTTTTTGTAGCATGTTGTGTTCGTGGTCGGGAATGTTATGTGGTCTGTGAATGGTTTTCTGTTTCACGTTTAGTGTGTGATGTGACCGCACGTGTGTCGCGTGATGTGCAATGTATTGTGCTCTCAGTTGCATGTGTGTTGTGCTTATTCTTATCTGTTTTGCGTACTGTGCTTGTGTTGTGTCATCTGTGTGTTATACGTGTTGTGTGGGATATTGTGCGCTGTGTCCGATATGCTTTGTATATATGTTGTGAGCTTTGCATTGTGCGTTCTGTGAGGCCCTGCGTGCTGCATGTTTTATGTGTGTTTTGTGTGATGTGTGCAGTCTTTGAAATGTGTTTCATAAACTCGGTGTTCGTTGTGTTGCGGTTTGCGTATTTTTTGCATGTCTTTTCGCACGTGTTGTGTGTGGTGCGAGTTTTGCGTGTGGTTGTGATTTGCATGTGTTTGTGTTTGACAGGTCGTGTGTGGGGTTCACTGTTTGAGTGTTGAGTGTAATTTGTGACGTGTGTACTGCGTGTGGTCATGCTTGGACATTGTCCCACACTGTTTGTGTTGTGTTTACTCTGAGAACTGTGGTTCACGTGCATTGTGTGCAGTTATGTGCTTGGTGTGTGTGGGGTTTGTTGTTTAGTGTGATGTGCTGTTTGCGTGTTGAGAGGTTGTATGTAAACTGTTTCTGCGTGTTGTGGGTGTTCTGCGTGTGTGCCGTATGTGTTGTGTTGGCACTTTCCATGTGTGTTGTGTGTGGATGGGTGTGTTGCATGTTCTGTGTGTGTTGTTCTATGTGTGTTTTCCATGTGTGTTGTATGAACTGTGTGTTGCTTGTGCTAACCGTTGTGATGTACATTTTTGTGTGCGTTGTGTTGTGTGTGCTGAGTGTCGTTTTGTTTCTTTGTTTTCTGTCTTGGTGTGTGTTATGTGCTTTGTGTTTTTGACTGTGTATTGTGTGTTTGACCTGTGTTGTGCTTTTTGCGTTTGTTTGTGTAGTGTGCTGTTTTGTGTTGTCGGTATACGGCAGTGAATGATTTGCGGCATTTGTTTCGTGATTCTGGGTGTATTATGTTTTGCTATGCTGTGTGTGCTCTATGTTCTTGTGTGTTTTGCGTTGTGCTGTCTGTGATCTGTGGGTGTTTATTTTCTGGGTGTTGTGTGTTGTCCGTGTTGTGTGTGTTGAGTATGTACTATGTGTGGCATGGGTTCTTTACTGCTTGTTGAGTGCATTGTTCTGTGTAATTTTCTCTGTGTGGCGTGCAATGTGTGATGTGTGTGGTTGTGAGATGCGTGTTGTGTGCATTGAGTGGTTCTCTGTGCGTTGAATATTTCCTCACTTTTGATGAATTTTCCATTGGTGTTTGTATATGCTGTGTACGTACTACGTGCGTTATGGGTCCATTGCTGCTCGTTGAGTACATAGCTCTTTGTAATTTTCTCTGCGTGGCATGCAATGTGTGATGGGTGTGGTTGTGAGTTGCGTGTTGTGTGCATTGAGTGGTTCTTTGTGTGTTGTACATTTTGTCATTTTCGATGAGTTACATCCATTGGTGTTTGTAATAGGTTCTGTGTTTCGTCTGTGGCTTCCGGTGTCCTGTTTCGTGTATAATTTGTCGGGTCTTTCTGTTGTCTGTTGTGTTATGTACTGCGTTCTGGGTTGTGTGAGCGCTTGTGTCTATGCTTTCTGTGCATCACGTACAGGGGGATGTTGGGTGGTCTGTGTATTTTGAGCATTCTGTGTGTTGTTAGTTTTGCGTTGTGTCTGAAGTGTTCTGTGAGTGTGTATTCTGTGTGTGTGCCGGTGTGTTTTGTTGCGTGCTGTCTGCGTGTGTGTCTTCGGTTGCTCTATACTGTCTGCTTGTGGCTGTGTGTGTTGTGTGTAGTGCTTTATAAGTGTGTTGTGTGTGCTCTTGTTGGTTGTGTGTGGATTTGTATGTGTTGTGTCTGTTTTATGTGTGTGATTGTGTTTTGTGTGTGGTTGTGTTAGAGAGGTTGTGTGTGTGTTTGGCTGAGCTTTGCACATGACGTGAGATGTGTTGACTATGTGCGGTTTTGCTTGTTTAGTATGTCTCACGGTGTGTGCAGTATGCAGTCTGTGCAATGGTTTTCGTGTGTGTTGTGAGCATTTATGTGCCATGAGGTGTGTGATGTGTGTCTTGTGACTCTTGTTTCTCATGTTTCTGTGTTGTGCTCCTGTGTGAGGATGTATACGTGGTGTGTCTGCGTGGTTGTGTTTGTAGCATGTCGTGTGAGAAATGTGTGCAATTTGTCTTCCTTGTTGGTTATGTGTGTTTGCCTAGGGATTTGTGAGTGTTGTGTGTTTTCCGTGTGTAATTGTGATTTGGGTGTGGCTGTGTTTGAGTGGTGATGTGTGTGTGGTTGTTGTGTTTTTGATGTGAGAAATGTCATCTGTGTGTGGTTGTGTTTGTTTAGTGTGTCTCATGGAGTGTGGTGCATGTACCCTCACAAAGTGATTTGTGTGTTTTTGGAGAAATTCGTGCTCTACTGTGTCTGGTGTGTGCCCTGTGACATGTTATTTTTTGAGTTTTGTGTGTGTGTGCATAGCATAGAGGTGCCCATGTGTACATGTTTGTGGGTGCCTGTGTGCGGTTGTGTGTGTAGTGTTAGAAAAGTGTGCTTTCTGCTTTTATTGTTGGTTGTTTGCTTTACGTGTGGTTTTGTATGTTTTCTGCGTGTTATGCGTGTGTGATTGTGATACGTGTCTGGCTGTGTTGGAGAGGCTGTCTGTGTTGTTGGTTATGTGTGTGAGGGAATATGTGTTATCGCCATGTGGTTTTGCTTGTGGTTTCTGAGAAACGTGTGCCTTTATGTCCTGTGATGTTTGTGGTGTATGCTGTTTCGTACGTTATGCTTTTTGCATGTTGAGTTTGCATTCTCTATGGCTTTGTGTTTGTGGGTGTTGACTTGTGTTTATTGTGGTTATTCCTTGTGTGTGTGCTGTATGGCTTTATGTGTGGTATGTTGTGTTTGCATCGGACTGTGTGCTGTGTTGTTAATGCAGGATGTTGTGTGTGTTATGAGGTGTGATGTATAAATTGCGTGTGATGATTTTGTGTGTGTTGTGTGATGTATTCTGTAATTTGTGTGTTGTGGTAATGTATTGATGTTGTTTCCTTTAATGTGTGTGTTGTGTGTGCAATGTTTGTGTTGTGCGTCTTTTTGTGTGGTCTTTCGTGTTTGTTGGATTTTGTGTTATGTGTGAGGTGCGTCGTTTGTGTATAATGTAATACGTGGTTTGTGGTGTTTGTTGTGTGTTTGTGTGTGTATTGTGTGTTGTGTTACATTTTGCATGCTCTGTTATTGTGTGTTTTCTGCCCTGATGTCTGTGATCTGTTGGTTTAATGCCCATGGCAGTGTCTATGTGGTTTTGTGTGTCTTTCCTGTGCGTTGTGTACTTTCTGCGCTGTGACTGGTGTGTAAGTGATGTGTGCAGTTTGGGTAGTTTGTTGTTTGTAAGGTATGTTCTCTGTGTATTTCTCTGTGGAGTGCTGTGTGACTGGTGTGTTTGTGGGTGGTCCTGTGTAGGGTGTTGTGTGCTTGGAGTGTGTCTTTGTGTGTTGTGTGTTTGGCGTCTTTTTTGTAGCATGTTGTGTTCGTGGTCGGGAATGTTATGTGGTCTGTGAATGGTTTTCTGTTTCACGTTTAGTGTGTGATGTGACCGCACGTGTGTCGCGTGATGTGCAATGTATTGTGCTCTCAGTTGCATGTGTGTTGTGCTTATTCTTATCTGTTTTGCGTACTGTGCTTGTGTTGTGTCATCTGTGTGTTATACGTGTTGTGTGGGATATTGTGCGCTGTGTCCGATATGCTTTGTATATATGTTGTGAGCTTTGCATTGTGCGTTCTGTGAGGCCCTGCGTGCTGCATGTTTTATGTGTGTTTTGTGTGATGTGTGCAGTCTTTGAAATGTGTTTCATAAACTCGGTGTTCGTTGTGTTGCGGTTTGCGTATTTTTTGCATGTCTTTTCGCATGTGTTGTGTGTGGTGCGAGTTTTGCGTGTGGTTGTGATTTGCGTGTGTTTGTGTTTGACAGGTCGTGTGTGGGGTTCACTGTTTGAGTGTTGAGTGTAATTTGTGACGTGTGTACTGCGTGTGGTCATGCTTGGACATTGTCCCACACTGTTTGTGTTGTGTTTACTCTGAGAACTGTGGTTCACGTGCATTGTGTGCAGTTATGTGCTCGGTGTGTGGGGGGTTTGTTGTTTAGTGTGATGTGCTGTTTGCGTGTTGAGAGGTTGTATGTAAACTGTTTCTGCGTGTTGTGGGTGTTCTGCGTGTGTGCCGTATGTGTTGTGTTGGCACTTTCCATGTGTGTTGTGTGTGGATGGGTGTGTTGCATGTTCTGTGTGTGTTGTTCTATGTGTGTTTTCCATGTGTGTTGTATGAACTGTGTGTTGCTTGTGCTAACCGTTGTGATGTACATTTTTGTGTGCGTTGTGTTGTGTGTGCTGAGTGTCGTTTTGTTTCTTTGTTTTCTGTCTTGGTGTGTGTTATGTGCTTTGTGTTTTTGACTGTGTATTGTGTGTTTGACCTGTGTTGTGCTTTTTGCGTTTGTTTGTGTAGTGTGCTGTTTTGTGTTGTCGGTATACGGCAGTGAATGATTTGCGGCATTTGTTTCGTGATTCTGGGTGTATTCTGTTTTGCTATGCTGTGTGTGCTCTATGTTCTTGTGTGTTTTGCGTTGTGCTGTCTGTGATCTGTGGGTCTTGTTTATTTTCTGGGTGTTGTGTGTTGTCCGTGTTGTGTGTGTTGAGTATGTACTATGTGTGGCATGGGTTCTTTACTGCTTGTTGAGTGCATTGTTCTGTGTAATTTTCTCTGTGTGGCGTGCAATGTGTGATGTGTGTGGTTGTGAGATGCGTGTTGTGTGCATTGAGTGGTTCTCTGTGCGTTGAATATTTCCTCACTTTTGATGAATTTTCCATTGGTGTTTGAATATGCTGTGTACGTACTACGTGCGTTATGGGTCCATTGCTGCTCGTTGAGTACATAGCTCTTTGTAATTTTCTCTGCGTGGCATGCAATGTGTGATGGGTGTGGTTGTGAGTTGCGTGTTGTGTGCATTGAGTGGTTCTTTGTGTGTTGTACATTTTGTCATTTTCGATGAGTTACATCCATTGGTGTTTGTAATAGGTTCTGTGTTTCGTCTGTGGCTTCCGGTGTCCTGTTTCGTGTATAATTTGTCGGGTCTTTCTGTTGTCTGTTGTGTTATGTACTGCGTTCTGGGTTGTGTGAGCGCTTGTGTCTATGCTTTCTGTGCATCACGTACAGGGGGATGTTGGGTGGTCTGTGTATTTTGAGCATTCTGTGTGTTGTTAGTTTTGCGTTGGGTCTGAAGTGTTCTGTGAGTGTGTATTCTGTGTGTGTGCCGGTGTGTTTTGTTGCGTGCTGTCTGCGTGTGTGTCTTCGGTTGCTCTATACTGTCTGCTTGTGGCTGTGTGTGTTGTGTGTAGTGCTTTATAAGTGTGTTGTGTGTGCTCTTGTTGGTTGTGTGTGGATTTGTATGTGTTGTGTCTGTTTTATGTGTGTGATTGTGTTTTGTGAGTGGTTGTGTTAGAGAGGTTGTGTGTGTGTTTGGCTGAGCTTTGCACATGACGTGAGATGTGTTGACTGTGTGCGGTTTTGCTTGTTTAGTATGTCTCACGGTGTGTGCAGTATGCAGTCTGTGCAATGGTTTTCGTGTGTGTTGTGAGCATTTATGTGCCATGAGGTGTGTGATGTGTGTCTTGTGACTCTTGTTTCTCATGTTTCTGTGTTGTGCTCCTGTGTGAGGATGTATACGTGGTGTGTCTGCATGGTTGTGTTTGTAGCATGTCGTGTGAGAAATGTGTGCAATTTGTCTTCCTTGTTGGTTATGTGTGTTTGCCTAGGGATTTGTGAGTGTTGTGTGTTTTCCGTGTGTAATTGTGATTTGGGTGTGGCTGTGTTTGAGTGGTGATGTGTGTGTGGTTGTTGTGTTTTTGATGTGAGAAATGTCATCTGTGTGTGGTTGTGTTTGTTTAGTGTGTCTCATGGAGTGTGGTGCATGTACCCTCACAAAGTGATTTGTGTGTTTTTGGAGAAATTCGTGCTCTACTGTGTCTGGTGTGTGCCCTGTGACATGTTATTTTTTGAGTTTTGTGTGTGTGTGCATAGCATAGAGGTGCCCATGTGTACATGTTTGTGGGTGCCTGTGTGCGGTTGTGTGTGTAGTGTTAGAAAAGTGTGCTTTCTGCTTTTATTGTTGGTTGTTTGCTTTACGTGTGGTTTTGTATGTTTTCTGCGTGTTATGCGTGTGTGATTGTGATACGTGTCTGGCTGTGTTGGAGAGGCTGTCTGTGTTGTTGGTTATGTGTGTGAGGGAATATGTGTTATCGCCATGTGGTTTTGCTTGTGGTTTCTGAGAAACGTGTGCCTTTATGTCCTGTGATGTTTGTGGTGTATGCTGTTTCGTACGTTATGCTTTTTGCATGTTGAGTTTGCATTCTCTATGGCTTTGTGTTTGTGGGTGTTGACTTGTGTTTATTGTGGTTATTCCTTGTGTGTGTGCTGTATGGCTTTATGTGTGGTATGTTGTGTTTGCATCGGACTGTGTGCTGTGTTGTTAATGCAGGATGTTGTGTGTGTTATGAGGTGTGATGTATAAATTGCGTGTGATGATTTTGTGTGTGTTGTGTGATGTATTCTGTAATTTGTGTGTTGTGGTAATGTATTGATGTTGTTTCCTTTAATGTGTGTGTTGTGTGTGCAATGTTTGTGTTGTGCGTCTTTTTGTGTGGTCTTTCGTGTTTGTTGGATTTTGTGTTATGTGTGAGGTGCGTCGTTTGTGTATAATGTAATACGTGGTTTGTGGTGTTTGTTGTGTGTTTGTGTGTGTATTGTGTGTTGTGTTACATTTTGCATGCTCTGTTATTGTGTGTTTTCTGCCCTGATGTCTGTGATCTGTTGGTTTAATGCCCATGGCAGTGTCTATGTGGTTTTGTGTGTCTTTCCTGTGCGTTGTGTACTTTCTGCGCTGTGACTGGTGTGTAAGTGATGTGTGCAGTTTGGGTAGTTTGTTGTTTGTAAGGTATGTTCTCTGTGTATTTCTCTGTGGAGTGCTGTGTGACTGGTGTGTTTGTGGGTGGTCCTGTGTAGGGTGTTGTGTGCTTGGAGTGTGTCTTTGTGTGTTGTGTGTTTGGCGTCTTTTTTGTAGCATGTTGTGTTCGTGGTCGGGAATGTTATGTGGTCTGTGAATGGTTTTCTGTTTCACGTTTAGTGTGTGATGTGACCGCACGTGTGTCGCGTGATGTGCAATGTATTGTGCTCTCAGTTGCATGTGTGTTGTGCTTATTCTTATCTGTTTTGCGTACTGTGCTTGTGTTGTGTCATCTGTGTGTTATACGTGTTGTGTGGGATATTGTGCGCTGTGTCCGATATGCTTTGTATATATGTTGTGAGCTTTGCATTGTGCGTTCTGTGAGGCCCTGCGTGCTGCATGTTTTATGTGTGTTTTGTGTGATGTGTGCAGTCTTTGAAATGTGTTTCATAAACTCGGTGTTCGTTGTGTTGCGGTTTGCGTATTTTTTGCATGTCTTTTCGCATGTGTTGTGTGTGGTGCGAGTTTTGCGTGTGGTTGTGATTTGCGTGTGTTTGTGTTTGACAGGTCGTGTGTGGGGTTCACTGTTTGAGTGTTGAGTGTAATTTGTGACGTGTGTACTGCGTGTGGTCATGCTTGGACATTGTCCCACACTGTTTGTGTTGTGTTTACTCTGAGAACTGTGGTTCACGTGCATTGTGTGCAGTTATGTGCTTGGTGTGTGTGGGGTTTGTTGTTTAGTGTGATGTGCTGTTTGCGTGTTGAGAGGTTGTATGTAAACTGTTTCTGCGTGTTGTGGGTGTTCTGCGTGTGTGCCGTATGTGTTGTGTTGGCACTTTCCATGTGTGTTGTGTGTGGATGGGTGTGTTGCATGTTCTGTGTGTGTTGTTCTATGTGTGTTTTCCATGTGTGTTGTATGAACTGTGTGTTGCTTGTGCTAACCGTTGTGATGTACATTTTTGTGTGCGTTGTGTTGTGTGTGCTGAGTGTCGTTTTGTTTCTTTGTTTTCTGTCTTGGTGTGTGTTATGTGCTTTGTGTTTTTGACTGTGTATTGTGTGTTTGACCTGTGTTGTGCTTTTTGCGTTTGTTTGTGTAGTGTGCTGTTTTGTGTTGTCGGTATACGGCAGTGAATGATTTGCGGCATTTGTTTCGTGATTCTGGGTGTATTCTGTTTTGCTATGCTGTGTGTGCTCTATGTTCTTGTGTGTTTTGCGTTGTGCTGTCTGTGATCTGTGGGTGTTTATTTTCTGGGTGTTGTGTGTTGTCCGTGTTGTGTGTGTTGAGTATGTACTATGTGTGGCATGGGTTCTTTACTGCTTGTTGAGTGCATTGTTCTGTGTAATTTTCTCTGTGTGGCGTGCAATGTGTGATGTGTGTGGTTGTGAGATGCGTGTTGTGTGCATTGAGTGGTTCTCTGTGCGTTGAATATTTCCTCACTTTTGATGAATTTTCCATTGGTGTTTGTATATGCTGTGTACGTACTACGTGCGTTATGGGTCCATTGCTGCTCGTTGAGTACATAGCTCTTTGTAATTTTCTCTGCGTGGCATGCAATGTGTGATGGGTGTGGTTGTGAGTTGCGTGTTGTGTGCATTGAGTGGTTCTTTGTGTGTTGTACATTTTGTCATTTTCGATGAGTTACATCCATTGGTGTTTGTAATAGGTTCTGTGTTTCGTCTGTGGCTTCCGGTGTCCTGTTTCGTGTATAATTTGTCGGGTCTTTCTGTTGTCTGTTGTGTTATGTACTGCGTTCTGGGTTGTGTGAGCGCTTGTGTCTATGCTTTCTGTGCATCACGTACAGGGGGATGTTGGGTGGTCTGTGTATTTTGAGCATTCTGTGTGTTGTTAGTTTTGCGTTGGGTCTGAAGTGTTCTGTGAGTGTGTATTCTGTGTGTGTGCCGGTGTGTTTTGTTGCGTGCTGTCTGCGTGTGTGTCTTCGGTTGCTCTATACTGTCTGCTTGTGGCTGTGTGTGTTGTGTGTAGTGCTTTATAAGTGTGTTGTGTGTGCTCTTGTTGGTTGTGTGTGGATTTGTATGTGTTGTGTCTGTTTTATGTGTGTGATTGTGTTTTGTGAGTGGTTGTGTTAGAGAGGTTGTGTGTGTGTTTGGCTGAGCTTTGCACATGACGTGAGATGTGTTGACTGTGTGCGGTTTTGCTTGTTTAGTATGTCTCACGGTGTGTGCAGTATGCAGTCTGTGCAATGGTTTTCGTGTGTGTTGTGAGCATTTATGTGCCATGAGGTGTGTGATGTGTGTCTTGTGACTCTTGTTTCTCATGTTTCTGTGTTGTGCTCCTGTGTGAGGATTTATACGTGGTGTGTCTGCGTGGTTGTGTTTGTAGCATGTCGTGTGAGAAATGTGTGCAATTTGTCTTCCTTGTTGGTTATGTGTGTTTGCCTAGGGATTTGTGAGTGTTGTGTGTTTTCCGTGTGTAATTGTGATTTGGGTGTGGCTGTGTTTGAGTGGTGATGTGTGTGTGGTTGTTGTGTTTTTGATGTGAGAAATGTCATCTGTGTGTGGTTGTGTTTGTTTAGTGTGTCTCATGGAGTGTGGTGCATGTACCCTCACAAAGTGATTTGTGTGTTTTTGGAGAAATTCGTGCTCTACTGTGTCTGGTGTGTGCCCTGTGACATGTTATTTTTTGAGTTTTGTGTGTGTGTGCATAGCATAGAGGTGCCCATGTGTACATGTTTGTGGGTGCCTGTGTGCGGTTGTGTGTGTAGTGTTAGAAAAGTGTGCTTTCTGCTTTTATTGTTGGTTGTTTGCTTTACGTGTGGTTTTGTATGTTTTCTGCGTGTTATGCGTGTGTGATTGTGATACGTGTCTGGCTGTGTTGGAGAGGCTGTCTGTGTTGTTGGTTATGTGTGTGAGGGAATATGTGTTATCGCCATGTGGTTTTGCTTGTGGTTTCTGAGAAACGTGTGCCTTTATGTCCTGTGATGTTTGTGGTGTATGCTGTTTCGTACGTTATGCTTTTTGCATGTTGAGTTTGCATTCTCTATGGCTTTGTGTTTGTGGGTGTTGACTTGTGTTTATTGTGGTTATTCCTTGTGTGTGTGCTGTATGGCTTTATGTGTGGTATGTTGTGTTTGCATCGGACTGTGTGCTGTGTTGTTAATGCAGGATGTTGTGTGTGTTATGAGGTGTGATGTATAAATTGCGTGTGATGATTTTGTGTGTGTTGTGTGATGTATTCTGTAATTTGTGTGTTGTGGTAATGTATTGATGTTGTTTCCTTTAATGTGTGTGTTGTGTGTGCAATGTTTGTGTTGTGCGTCTTTTTGTGTGGTCTTTCGTGTTTGTTGGATTTTGTGTTATGTGTGAGGTGCGTCGTTTGTGTATAATGTAATACGTGGTTTGTGGTGTTTGTTGTGTGTTTGTGTGTGTATTGTGTGTTGTGTTACATTTTGCATGCTCTGTTATTGTGTGTTTTCTGCCCTGATGTCTGTGATCTGTTGGTTTAATGCCCATGGCAGTGTCTATGTGGTTTTGTGTGTCTTTCCTGTGCGTTGTGTACTTTCTGCGCTGTGACTGGTGTGTAAGTGATGTGTGCAGTTTGGGTAGTTTGTTGTTTGTAAGGTATGTTCTCTGTGTATTTCTCTGTGGAGTGCTGTGTGACTGGTGTGTTTGTGGGTGGTCCTGTGTAGGGTGTTGTGTGCTTGGAGTGTGTCTTTGTGTGTTGTGTGTTTGGCGTCTTTTTTGTAGCATGTTGTGTTCGTGGTCGGGAATGTTATGTGGTCTGTGAATGGTTTTCTGTTTCACGTTTAGTGTGTGATGTGACCGCACGTGTGTCGCGTGATGTGCAATGTATTGTGCTCTCAGTTGCATGTGTGTTGTGCTTATTCTTATCTGTTTTGCGTACTGTGCTTGTGTTGTGTCATCTGTGTGTTATACGTGTTGTGTGGGATATTGTGCGCTGTGTCCGATATGCTTTGTATATATGTTGTGAGCTTTGCATTGTGCGTTCTGTGAGGCCCTGCGTGCTGCATGTTTTATGTGTGTTTTGTGTGATGTGTGCAGTCTTTGAAATGTGTTTCATAAACTCGGTGTTCGTTGTGTTGCGGTTTGCGTATTTTTTGCATGTCTTTTCGCATGTGTTGTGTGTGGTGCGAGTTTTGCGTGTGGTTGTGATTTGCGTGTGTTTGTGTTTGACAGGTCGTGTGTGGGGTTCACTGTTTGAGTGTTGAGTGTAATTTGTGACGTGTGTACTGCGTGTGGTCATGCTTGGACATTGTCCCACACTGTTTGTGTTGTGTTTACTCTGAGAACTGTGGTTCACGTGCATTGTGTGCAGTTATGTGCTTGGTGTGTGTGGGGTTTGTTGTTTAGTGTGATGTGCTGTTTGCGTGTTGAGAGGTTGTATGTAAACTGTTTCTGCGTGTTGTGGGTGTTCTGCGTGTGTGCCGTATGTGTTGTGTTGGCACTTTCCATGTGTGTTGTGTGTGGATGGGTGTGTTGCATGTTCTGTGTGTGTTGTTCTATGTGTGTTTTCCATGTGTGTTGTATGAACTGTGTGTTGCTTGTGCTAACCGTTGTGATGTACATTTTTGTGTGCGTTGTGTTGTGTGTGCTGAGTGTCGTTTTGTTTCTTTGTTTTCTGTCTTGGTGTGTGTTATGTGCTTTGTGTTTTTGACTGTGTATTGTGTGTTTGACCTGTGTTGTGCTTTTTGCGTTTGTTTGTGTAGTGTGCTGTTTTGTGTTGTCGGTATACGGCAGTGAATGATTTGCGGCATTTGTTTCGTGATTCTGGGTGTATTCTGTTTTGCTATGCTGTGTGTGCTCTATGTTCTTGTGTGTTTTGCGTTGTGCTGTCTGTGATCTGTGGGTCTTGTTTATTTTCTGGGTGTTGTGTGTTGTCCGTGTTGTGTGTGTTGAGTATGTACTATGTGTGGCATGGGTTCTTTACTGCTTGTTGAGTGCATTGTTCTGTGTAATTTTCTCTGTGTGGCGTGCAATGTGTGATGTGTGTGGTTGTGAGATGCGTGTTGTGTGCATTGAGTGGTTCTCTGTGCGTTGAATATTTCCTCACTTTTGATGAATTTTCCATTGGTGTTTGTATATGCTGTGTACGTACTACGTGTGTTATGGGTCCATTGCTGCTCGTTGAGTACATAGCTCTTTGTAATTTTCACTGCGTGGCATGCAATGTGTGATGGGTGTGGTTGTGAGTTGCGTGTTGTGTGCATTGAGTGGTTCTTTGTGTGTTGTACATTTTGTCATTTTCGATGAGTTACATCCATTGGTGTTTGTAATAGGTTCTGTGTTTCGTCTGTGGCTTCCGGTGTCCTGTTTCGTGTATAATTTGTCGGGTCTTTCTGTTGTCTGTTGTGTTATGTACTGCGTTCTGGGTTGTGTGAGCGCTTGTGTCTATGCTTTCTGTGCATCACGTACAGGGGGATGTTGGGTGGTCTGTGTATTTTGAGCATTCTGTGTGTTGTTAGTTTTGCGTTGGGTCTGAAGTGTTCTGTGAGTGTGTATTCTGTGTGTGTGCCGGTGTGTTTTGTTGCGTGCTGTCTGCGTGTGTGTCTTCGGTTGCTCTATACTGTCTGCTTGTGGCTGTGTGTGTTGTGTGTAGTGCTTTATAAGTGTGTTGTGTGTGCTCTTGTTGGTTGTGTGTGGATTTGTATGTGTTGTGTCTGTTTTATGTGTGTGATTGTGTTTTGTGAGTGGTTGTGTTAGAGAGGTTGTGTGTGTGTTTGGCTGAGCTTTGCACATGACGTGAGATGTGTTGACTGTGTGCGGTTTTGCTTGTTTAGTATGTCTCACGGTGTGTGCAGTATGCAGTCTGTGCAATGGTTTTCGTGTGTGTTGTGAGCATTTATGTGCCATGAGGTGTGTGATGTGTGTCTTGTGACTCTTGTTTCTCATGTTTCTGTGTTGTGCTCCTGTGTGAGGATTTATACGTGGTGTGTCTGCGTGGTTGTGTTTGTAGCATGTCGTGTGAGAAATGTGTGCAATTTGTCTTCCTTGTTGGTTATGTGTGTTTGCCTAGGGATTTGTGAGTGTTGTGTGTTTTCCGTGTGTAATTGTGATTTGGGTGTGGCTGTGTTTGAGTGGTGATGTGTGTGTGGTTGTTGTGTTTTTGATGTGAGAAATGTCATCTGTGTGTGGTTGTGTTTGTTTAGTGTGTCTCATGGAGTGTGGTGCATGTACCCTCACAAAGTGATTTGTGTGTTTTTGGAGAAATTCGTGCTCTACTGTGTCTGGTGTGTGCCCTGTGACATGTTATTTTTTGAGTTTTGTGTGTGTGTGCATAGCATAGAGGTGCCCATGTGTACATGTTTGTGGGTGCCTGTGTGCGGTTGTGTGTGTAGTGTTAGAAAAGTGTGCTTTCTGCTTTTATTGTTGGTTGTTTGCTTTACGTGTGGTTTTGTATGTTTTCTGCGTGTTATGCGTGTGTGATTGTGATACGTGTCTGGCTGTGTTGGAGAGGCTGTCTGTGTTGTTGGTTATGTGTGTGAGGGAATATGTGTTATCGCCATGTGGTTTTGCTTGTGGTTTCTGAGAAACGTGTGCCTTTATGTCCTGTGATGTTTGTGGTGTATGCTGTTTCGTATGTTATGCTTTTTGCATGTTGAGTTTGCATTCTCTATGGCTTTGTGTTTGTGGGTGTTGACTTGTGTTTATTGTGGTTATTCCTTGTGTGTGTGCTGTGTGGCTTTATGTGTGGTATGTTGTGTTTGCATCGGACTGTGTGCTGTGTTGTTAATGCAGGATGTTATGTGTGTTATGAGGTGTGATGTATAAATTGCGTGTGATGATTTTGTGTGTGTTGTGTGATGTATTCTGTAATTTGTGTGTTGTGGTAATGTATTGATGTTGTTTCCTTTAATGTGTGTGTTGTGTGTGCAATGTTTGTGTTGTGCGTCTTTTTGTGTGGTCTTTCGTGTTTGTTGGATTTTGTGTTATGTGTGAGGTGCGTCGTTTGTGTATAATGTAATACGTGGTTTGTGGTGTTTGTTGTGTGTTTGTGTGTGTATTGTGTGTTGTGTTACATTTTGCATGCTCTGTTATTGTGTGTTTTCTGCCCTGATGTCTGTGATCTGTTGGTTTAATGTGCATGGCAGTGTCTATGTGGTTTTGTGTGTCTTTCCTGTGCGTTGTGTACTTTCTGCGCTGTGACTGGTGTGTAAGTGATGTGTGCAGTTTGGGTAGTTTGTTGTTTGTAAGGTATGTTCTCTGTGTATTTCTCTGTGGAGTGCTGTGTGACTGGTGTGTTTGTGGGTGGTCCTGTGTAGGGTGTTGTGTGCTTGGAGTGTGTCTTTGTGTGTTGTGTGTTTGGCGTCTTTTTTGTAGCATGTTGTGTTCGTGGTCGGGAATGTTATGTGGTCTGTGAATGGTTTTCTGTTTCACGTTTAGTGTGTGATGTGACCGCACGTGTGTCGCGTGATGTGCAATGTATTGTGCTCTCAGTTGCATGTGTGTTGTGCTTATTCTTATCTGTTTTGCGTACTGTGCTTGTGTTGTGTCATCTGTGTGTTATACGTGTTGTGTGGGATATTGTGCGCTGTGTCCGATATGCTTTGTATATATGTTGTGAGCTTTGCATTGTGCGTTCTGTGAGGCCCTGCGTGCTGCATGTTTTATGTGTGTTTTGTGTGATGTGTGCAGTCTTTGAAATGTGTTTCATAAACTCGGTGTTCGTTGTGTTGCGGTTTGCGTATTTTTTGCATGTCTTTTCGCATGTGTTGTGTGTGGTGCGAGTTTTGCGTGTGGTTGTGATTTGCGTGTGTTTGTGTTTGACAGGTCGTGTGTGGGGTTCACTGTTTGAGTGTTGAGTGTAATTTGTGACGTGTGTACTGCGTGTGGTCATGCTTGGACATTGTCCCACACTGTTTGTGTTGTGTTTACTCTGAGAACTGTGGTTCACGTGCATTGTGTGCAGTTATGTGCTTGGTGTGTGTGGGGTTTGTTGTTTAGTGTGATGTGCTGTTTGCGTGTTGAGAGGTTGTATGTAAACTGTTTCTGCGTGTTGTGGGTGTTCTGCGTGTGTGCCGTATGTGTTGTGTTGGCACTTTCCATGTGTGTTGTGTGTGGATGGGTGTGTTGCATGTTCTGTGTGTGTTGTTCTATGTGTGTTTTCCATGTGTGTTGTATGAACTGTGTGTTGCTTGTGCTAACCGTTGTGATGTACATTTTTGTGTGCGTTGTGTTGTGTGTGCTGAGTGTCGTTTTGTTTCTTTGTTTTCTGTCTTGGTGTGTGTTATGTGCTTTGTGTTTTTGACTGTGTATTGTGTGTTTGACCTGTGTTGTGCTTTTTGCGTTTGTTTGTGTAGTGTGCTGTTTTGTGTTGTCGGTATACGGCAGTGAATGATTTGCGGCATTTGTTTCGTGATTCTGGGTGTATTCTGTTTTGCTATGCTGTGTGTGCTCTATGTTCTTGTGTGTTTTGCGTTGTGCTGTCTGTGATCTGTGGGTCTTGTTTATTTTCTGGGTGTTGTGTGTTGTCCGTGTTGTGTGTGTTGAGTATGTACTATGTGTGGCATGGGTTCTTTACTGCTTGTTGAGTGCATTGTTCTGTGTAATTTTCTCTGTGTGGCGTGCAATGTGTGATGTGTGTGGTTGTGAGATGCGTGTTGTGTGCATTGAGTGGTTCTCTGTGCGTTGAATATTTCCTCACTTTTGATGAATTTTCCATTGGTGTTTGTATATGCTGTGTACGTACTACGTGTGTTATGGGTCCATTGCTGCTCGTTGAGTACATAGCTCTTTGTAATTTTCACTGCGTGGCATGCAATGTGTGATGGGTGTGGTTGTGAGTTGCGTGTTGTGTGCATTGAGTGGTTCTTTGTGTGTTGTACATTTTGTCATTTTCGATGAGTTACATCCATTGGTGTTTGTAATAGGTTCTGTGTTTCGTCTGTGGCTTCCGGTGTCCTGTTTCGTGTATAATTTGTCGGGTCTTTCTGTTGTCTGTTGTGTTATGTACTGCGTTCTGGGTTGTGTGAGCGCTTGTGTCTATGCTTTCTGTGCATCACGTACAGGGGGATGTTGGGTGGTCTGTGTATTTTGAGCATTCTGTGTGTTGTTAGTTTTGCGTTGTGTCTGAAGTGTTCTGTGAGTGTGTATTCTGTGTGTGTGCCGGTGTGTTTTGTTGCGTGCTGTCTGCATGTGTGTCTTCGGTTGCTCTATACTGTCTGCTTGTGGCTGTGTGTGTTGTGTGTAGTGCTTTATAAGTGTGTTGTGTGTGCTCTTGTTGGTTGTGTGTGGATTTGTATGTGTTGTGTCTGTTTTATGTGTGTGATTGTGTTTTGTGTGTGGTTGTGTTAGAGAGGTTGTGTGTGTGTTTGGCTGAGCTTTGCACATGACGTGAGATGTGTTGACTATGTGCGGTTTTGCTTGTTTAGTATGTCTCACGGTGTGTGCAGTATGCAGTCTGTGCAATGGTTTTCGTGTGTGTTGTGAGCATTTATGTGCCATGAGGTGTGTGATGTGTGTCTTGTGACTCTTGTTTCTCATGTTTCTGTGTTGTGCTCCTGTGTGAGGATGTATACGTGGTGTGTCTGCGTGGTTGTGTTTGTAGCATGTCGTGTGAGAAATGTGTGCAATTTGTCTTCCTTGTTGGTTATGTGTGTTTGCCTAGGGATTTGTGAGTGTTGTGTGTTTTCCGTGTGTAATTGTGATTTGGGTGTGGCTGTGTTTGAGTGGTGATGTGTGTGTGGTTGTTGTGTTTTTGATGTGAGAAATGTCATCTGTGTGTGGTTGTGTTTGTTTAGTGTGTCTCATGGAGTGTGGTGCATGTACCCTCACAAAGTGATTTGTGTGTTTTTGGAGAAATTCGTGCTCTACTGTGTCTGGTGTGTGCCCTGTGACATGTTATTTTTTGAGTTTTGTGTGTGTGTGCATAGCATAGAGGTGCCCATGTGTACATGTTTGTGGGTGCCTGTGTGCGGTTGTGTGTGTAGTGTTAGAAAAGTGTGCTTTCTGCTTTTATTGTTGGTTGTTTGCTTTACGTGTGGTTTTGTATGTTTTCTGCGTGTTATGCGTGTGTGATTGTGATACGTGTCTGGCTGTGTTGGAGAGGCTGTCTGTGTTGTTGGTTATGTGTGTGAGGGAATATGTGTTATCGCCATGTGGTTTCTGAGAAACGTGTGCCTTTATGTCCTGTGATGTTTGTGGTGTATGCTGTTTCGTATGTTATGCTTTTTGCATGTTGAGTTTGCATTCTCTATGGCTTTGTGTTTGTGGGTGTTGACTTGTGTTTATTGTGGTTATTCCTTGTGTGTGTGCTGTATGGCTTTATGTGTGGTATGTTGTGTTTGCATCGGACTGTGTGCTGTGTTGTTAATGCAGGATGTTGTGTGTGTTATGAGGTGTGATGTATAAATTGCGTGTGATGATTTTGTGTGTGTTGTGTGATGTATTCTGTAATTTGTGTGTTGTGGTAATGTATTGATGTTGTTTCCTTTAATGTGTGTGTTGTGTGTGCAATGTTTGTGTTGTGCGTCTTTTTGTGTGGTCTTTCGTGTTTGTTGGATTTTGTGTTATGTGTGAGGTGCGTCGTTTGTGTATAATGTAATACGTGGTTTGTGGTGTTTGTTGTGTGTTTGTGTGTGTATTGTGTGTTGTGTTACATTTTGCATGCTCTGTTATTGTGTGTTTTCTGCCCTGATGTCTGTGATCTGTTGGTTTAATGTGCATGGCAGTGTCTATGTGGTTTTGTGTGTCTTTCCTGTGCGTTGTGTACTTTCTGCGCTGTGACTGGTGTGTAAGTGATGTGTGCAGTTTGGGTAGTTTGTTGTTTGTAAGGTATGTTCTCTGTGTATTTCTCTGTGGAGTGCTGTGTGACTGGTGTGTTTGTGGGTGGTCCTGTGTAGGGTGTTGTGTGCTTGGAGTGTGTCTTTGTGTGTTGTGTGTTTGGCGTCTTTTTTGTAGCATGTTGTGTTCGTGGTCGGGAATGTTATGTGGTCTGTGAATGGTTTTCTGTTTCACGTTTAGTGTGTGATGTGACCGCACGTGTGTCGCGTGATGTGCAATGTATTGTGCTCTCAGTTGCATGTGTGTTGTGCTTATTCTTATCTGTTTTGCGTACTGTGCTTGTGTTGTGTCATCTGTGTGTTATACGTGTTGTGTGGGATATTGTGCGCTGTGTCCGATATGCTTTGTATATATGTTGTGAGCTTTGCATTGTGCGTTCTGTGAGGCCCTGCGTGCTGCATGTTTTATGTGTGTTTTGTGTGATGTGTGCAGTCTTTGAAATGTGTTTCATAAACTCGGTGTTCGTTGTGTTGCGGTTTGCGTATTTTTTGCATGTCTTTTCGCATGTGTTGTGTGTGGTGCGAGTTTTGCGTGTGGTTGTGATTTGCGTGTGTTTGTGTTTGACAGGTCGTGTGTGGGGTTCACTGTTTGAGTGTTGAGTGTAATTTGTGACGTGTGTACTGCGTGTGGTCATGCTTGGACATTGTCCCACACTGTTTGTGTTGTGTTTACTCTGAGAACTGTGGTTCACGTGCATTGTGTGCAGTTATGTGCTTGGTGTGTGTGGGGTTTGTTGTTTAGTGTGATGTGCTGTTTGCGTGTTGAGAGGTTGTATGTAAACTGTTTCTGCGTGTTGTGGGTGTTCTGCGTGTGTGCCGTATGTGTTGTGTTGGCACTTTCCATGTGTGTTGTGTGTGGATGGGTGTGTTGCATGTTCTGTGTGTGTTGTTCTATGTGTGTTTTCCATGTGTGTTGTATGAACAGTGTGTTGCTTGTGCTAATCGTTGTGATGTACATTTTTGTGTGCGTTGTGTTGTGTGTGCTGAGTGTCGTTTTGTTTCTTTGTTTTCTGTCTTGGTGTGTGTTATGTGCTTTGTGTTTTTGACTGTGTATTGTGTGTTTGACCTGTGTTGTGCTTTTTGCGTTTGTTTGTGTAGTGTGCTGTTTTGTGTTGTCGGTATACGGCAGTGAATGATTTGCGGCATTTGTTTCGTGATTCTGGGTGTATTCTGTTTTGCTATGCTGTGTGTGCTCTATGTTCTTGTGTGTTTTGCGTTGTGCTGTCTGTGATCTGTCGGTCTTGTTTATTTTCTGGGTGTTGTGTGTTGTCCGTGTTGTGTGTGTTGAGTATGTACTATGTGTGGCATGGGTTCTTTACTGCTTGTTGAGTGCATTGTTCTGTGTAATTTTCTCTGTGTGGCGTGCAATGTGTGATGTGTGTGGTTGTGAGATGCGTGTTGTGTGCATTGAGTGGTTCTCTGTGCGTTGAATATTTCCTCACTTTTGATGAATTTTCCATTGGTGTTTGTATATGTTGTGTACGTACTACGTGCGTTATGGGTCCATTGCTGCTCGTTGAGTACATAGCTCTTTGTAATTTTCTCTGCGTGGCATGCAATGTGTGATGGGTGTGGTTGTGAGTTGCGTGTTGTGTGCATTGAGTGGTTCTTTGTGTGTTGTACATTTTGTCATTTTCGATGAGTTACATCCATTGGTGTTTGTAATAGGTTCTGTGTTTCGTCTGTGGCTTCCGGTGTCCTGTTTCGTGTATAATTTGTCGGGTCTTTCTGTTGTCTGTTGTGTAATGTACTGGGTTCTGGGTTGTGTGAGCGCTTGTGTCTATGCTTTCTGTGCATCACGTACAGGGGGATGTTGGGTGGTCTGTGTATTTTGAGCATTCTGTGTGTTGTTAGTTTTGCGTTGTGTCTGAAGTGTTCTGTGAGTGTGTATTCTGTGTGTGTGCCGGTGTGTTTTGTTGCGTGCTGTCTGCGTGTGTGTCTTCGGTTGCTCTATACTGTCTGCTTGTGGCTGTGTGTGTTGTGTGTAGTGCTTTATAAGTGTGTTGTGTGTGCTCTTGTTGGTTGTGTGTGGATTTGTATGTGTTGTGTCTGTTTTATGTGTGTGATTGTGTTTTGTGAGTGGTTGTGTTAGAGAGGTTGTGTGTGTGTTTGGCTGAGCTTTGCACATGACGTGAGATGTGTTGACTGTGTGCGGTTTTGCTTGTTTAGTATGTCTCACGGTGTGTGCAGTATGCAGTCTGTGCAATGGTTTTCGTGTGTGTTGTGAGCATTTATGTGCCATGAGGTGTGTGATGTGTGTCTTGTGACTCTTGTTTCTCATGTTTCTGTGTTGTGCTCCTGTGTGAGGATGTATACGTGGTGTGTCTGCGTTGTTGTGTTTGTAGCATGTCGTGTGAGAAATGTGTGCAATTTGTCTTCCTTGTTGGTTATGTGTGTTTGCCTAGGGATTTGTGAGTGTTGTGTGTTTTCCGTGTGTAATTGTGATTTGGGTGTGGCTGTGTTTGAGTGGTGATGTGTGTGTGGTTGTTGTGTTTTTGATGTGAGAAATGTCATCTGTGTGTGGTTGTGTTTGTTTAGTGTGTCTCATGGAGTGTGGTGCATGTACCCTCACAAAGTGATTTGTGTGTTTTTGGAGAAATTCGTGCTCTACTGTGTCTGGTGTGTGCCCTGTGACATGTTATTTTTTGAGTTTTGTGTGTGTGTGCATAGCATAGAGGTGCCCATGTGTACATGTTTGTGGGTGCCTGTGTGCGGTTGTGTGTGTAGTGTTAGAAAAGTGTGCTTTCTGCTTTTATTGTTGGTTGTTTGCTTTACGTGTGGTTTTGTATGTTTTCTGCGTGTTATGCGTGTGTGATTGTGATACGTGTCTGGCTGTGTTGGAGAGGCTGTCTGTGTTGTTGGTTATGTGTGTGAGGGAATATGTGTTATCGCCATGTGGTTTTGCTTGTGGTTTCTGAGAAACGTGTGTCTTTATGTCCTGTGATGTTTGTGGTGTATGCTGTTTCGTATGTTATGCTTTTTGCATGTTGAGTTTGCATTCTCTATGGCTTTGTGTTTGTGGGTGTTGACTTGTGTTTATTGTGGTTATTCCTTGTGTGTGCGCTGTGTGGCTTTATGTGTGGTATGTTGTGTTTGCATCGGACTGTGTGCTGTGTTGTTAATGCAGGATGTTATGTGTGTTATGAGGTGTGATGTATAAATTGCGTGTGATGATTTTGTGTGTGTTGTGTGATGTATTCTGTAATTTGTGTGTTGTGGTAATGTATTGATGTTGTTTCCTTTAATGTGTGTGTTGTGTGTGCAATGTTTGTGTTGTGCGTCTTTTTGTGTGGTCTTTCGTGTTTGTTGGATTTTGTGTTATGTGTGAGGTGCGTCGTTTGTGTATAATGTAATACGTGGTTTGTGGTGTTTGTTGTGTGTTTGTGTGTGTATTGTGTGTTGTGTTACATTTTGCATGCTCTGTTATTGTGTGTTTTCTGCCCTGATGTCTGTGATCTGTTGGTTTAATGTGCATGGCAGTGTCTATGTGGTTTTGTGTGTCTTTCCTGTGCGTTGTGTACTTTCTGCGCTGTGACTGGTGTGTAAGTGATGTGTGCAGTTTGGGTAGTTTGTTGTTTGTAAGGTATGTTCTCTGTGTATTTCTCTGTGGAGTGCTGTGTGACTAGTGTGTTTGTGGGTGGTCCTGTGTAGGGTGTTGTGTGCTTGGAGTGTGTCTTTGTGTGTTGTGTGTTTGGCGTCTTTTTTGTAGCATGTTGTGTTCGTGGTCGGGAATGTTATGTGGTCTGTGAATGGTTTTCTGTTTCACGTTTAGTGTGTGATGTGACCGCACGTGTGTCGCGTGATGTGCAATGTATTGTGCTCTCAGTTGCATGTGTGTTGTGCTTATTCTTATCTGTTTTGCGTACTGTGCTTGTGCTGTGTCATCTGTGTGTTATACGTGTTGTGTGGGATATTGTGCGCTGTGTCCGATATGCTTTGTATATATGTTGTGAGCTTTGCATTGTGCGTTCTGTGAGGCCCTGCGTGCTGCATGTTTTATGTGTGTTTTGTGTGATGTGTGCAGTCTTTGAAATGTGTTTCATAAACTCGGTGTTCGTTGTGTTGCGGTTTGCGTATTTTTTGCATGTCTTTTCGCATGTGTTGTGTGTGGTGCGAGTTTTGCGTGTGGTTGTGATTTGCGTGTGTTTGTGTTTGACAGGTCGTGTGTGGGGTTCACTGTTTGAGTGTTGAGTGTAATTTGTGACGTGTGTACTGCGTGTGGTCATGCTTGGACATTGTCCCACACTGTTTGTGTTGTGTTTACTCTGAGAACTGTGGTTCACGTGCATTGTGTGCAGTTATGTGCTTGGTGTGTGTGGGGTTTGTTGTTTAGTGTGATGTGCTGTTTGCGTGTTGAGAGGTTGTATGTAAACTGTTTCTGCGTGTTGTGGGTGTTCTGCGTGTGTGCCGTATGTGTTGTGTTGGCACTTTCCATGTGTGTTGTGTGTGGATGGGTGTGTTGCATGTTCTGTGTGTGTTGTTCTATGTGTGTTTTCCATGTGTGTTGTATGAACTGTGTGTTGCTTGTGCTAACCGTTGTGATGTACATTTTTGTGTGCGTTGTGTTGTGTGTGCTGAGTGTCGTTTTGTTTCTTTGTTTTCTGTCTTGGTGTGTGTTATGTGCTTTGTGTTTTTGACTGTGTATTGTGTGTTTGACCTGTGTTGTGCTTTTTGCGATTGTTTGTGTAGTGTGCTGTTTTGTGTTGTCGGTATATGGCAGTGAATGATTTGCGGCATTTGTTTCGTGATTCTGGGTGTATTCTGTTTTGCTATGCTGTGTGTGCTCTATGTTCTTGTGTGTTTTGCGTTGTGCTGTCTGTGATCTGTCGGTCTTGTTTATTTTCTGGGTGTTGTGTGTTGTCCGTGTTGTGTGTGTTGAGTATGTACTATGTGTGGCATGGGTTCTTTACTGCTTGTTGAGTGCATTGTTCTGTGTAATTTTCTCTGTGTGGCGTGCAATGTGTGATGTGTGTGGTTGTGAGATGCGTGTTGTGTGCATTGAGTGGTTCTCTGTGCGTTGAATATTTCCTCACTTTTGATGAATTTTCCATTGGTGTTTGTATATGTTGTGTACGTACTACGTGCGTTATGGGTCCATTGCTGCTCGTTGAGTACATAGCTCTTTGTAATTTTCTCTGCGTGGCATGCAATGTGTGATGGGTGTGGTTGTGAGTTGCGTGTTGTGTGCATTGAGTGGTTCTTTGTGTGTTGTACATTTTGTCATTTTCGATGAGTTACATCCATTGGTGTTTGTAATAGGTTCTGTGTTTCGTCTGTGGCTTCCGGTGTCCTGTTTCGTGTATAATTTGTCGGGTCTTTCTGTTGTCTGTTGTGTTATGTACTGCGTTCTGGGTTGTGTGAGCGCTTGTGTCTATGCTTTCTGTGCATCACGTACAGGGGGATGTTGGGTGGTCTGTGTATTTTGAGCATTCTGTGTGTTGTTAGTTTTGCGTTGGGTCTGAAGTGTTCTGTGAGTGTGTATTCTGTGTGTGTGCCGGTGTGTTTTGTTGCGTGCTGTCTGCGTGTGTGTCTTCGGTTGCTCTATACTGTCTGCTTGTGGCTGTGTGTGTTGTGTGTAGTGCTTTATAAGTGTGTTGTGTGTGCTCTTGTTGGTTGTGTGTGGATTTGTATGTGTTGTGTCTGTTTTATGTGTGTGATTGTGTTTTGTGAGTGGTTGTGTTAGAGAGGTTGTGTGTGTGTTTGGCTGAGCTTTGCACATGACGTGAGATGTGTTGACTGTGTGCGGTTTTGCTTGTTTAGTATGTCTCACGGTGTGTGCAGTATGCAGTCTGTGCAATGGTTTTCGTGTGTGTTGTGAGCATTTATGTGCCATGAGGTGTGTGATGTGTGTCTTGTGACTCTTGTTTCTCATGTTTCTGTGTTGTGCTCCTGTGTGAGGATGTATACGTGGTGTGTCTGCATGGTTGTGTTTGTAGCATGTCGTGTGAGAAATGTGTGCAATTTGTCTTCCTTGTTGGTTATGTGTGTTTGCCTAGGGATTTGTGAGTGTTGTGTGTTTTCCGTGTGTAATTGTGATTTGGGTGTGGCTGTGTTTGAGTGGTGATGTGTGTGTGGTTGTTGTGTTTTTGATGTGAGAAATGTCATCTGTGTGTGGTTGTGTTTGTTTAGTGTGTCTCATGGAGTGTGGTGCATGTACCCTCACAAAGTGATTTGTGTGTTTTTGGAGAAATTCGTGCTCTACTGTGTCTGGTGTGTGCCCTGTGACATGTTATTTTTTGAGTTTTGTGTGTGTGTGCATAGCATAGAGGTGCCCATGTGTACATGTTTGTGGGTGCCTGTGTGCGGTTGTGTGTGTAGTGTTAGAAAAGTGTGCTTTCTGCTTTTATTGTTGGTTGTTTGCTTTACGTGTGGTTTTGTATGTTTTCTGCGTGTTATGCGTGTGTGATTGTGATACGTGTCTGGCTGTGTTGGAGAGGCTGTCTGTGTTGTTGGTTATGTGTGTGAGGGAATATGTGTTATCGCCATGTGGTTTTGCTTGTGGTTTCTGAGAAACGTGTGTCTTTATGTCCTGTGATGTTTGTGGTGTATGCTGTTTCGTATGTTATGCTTTTTGCATGTTGAGTTTGCATTCTCTATGGCTTTGTGTTTGTGGGTGTTGACTTGTGTTTATTGTGGTTATTCCTTGTGTGTGCGCTGTGTGGCTTTATGTGTGGTATGTTGTGTTTGCATCGGACTGTGTGCTGTGTTGTTAATGCAGGATGTTATGTGTGTTATGAGGTGTGATGTATAAATTGCGTGTGATGATTTTGTGTGTGTTGTGTGATGTATTCTGTAATTTGTGTGTTGTGGTAATGTATTGATGTTGTTTCCTTTAATGTGTGTGTTGTGTGTGCAATGTTTGTGTTGTGCGTCTTTTTGTGTGGTCTTTCGTGTTTGTTGGATTTTGTGTTATGTGTGAGGTGCGTCGTTTGTGTATAATGTAATACGTGGTTTGTGGTGTTTGTTGTGTGTTTGTGTGTGTATTGTGTGTTGTGTTACATTTTGCATGCTCTGTTATTGTGTGTTTTCTGCCCTGATGTCTGTGATCTGTTGGTTTAATGTGCATGGCAGTGTCTATGTGGTTTTGTGTGTCTTTCCTGTGCGTTGTGTACTTTCTGCGCTGTGACTGGTGTGTAAGTGATGTGTGCAGTTTGGGTAGTTTGTTGTTTGTAAGGTATGTTCTCTGTGTATTTCTCTGTGGAGTGCTGTGTGACTAGTGTGTTTGTGGGTGGTCCTGTGTAGGGTGTTGTGTGCTTGGAGTGTGTCTTTGTGTGTTGTGTGTTTGGCGTCTTTTTTGTAGCATGTTGTGTTCGTGGTCGGGAATGTTATGTGGTCTGTGAATGGTTTTCTGTTTCACGTTTAGTGTGTGATGTGACCGCACGTGTGTCGCGTGATGTGCAATGTATTGTGCTCTCAGTTGCATGTGTGTTGTGCTTATTCTTATCTGTTTTGCGTACTGTGCTTGTGCTGTGTCATCTGTGTGTTATACGTGTTGTGTGGGATATTGTGCGCTGTGTCCGATATGCTTTGTATATATGTTGTGAGCTTTGCATTGTGCGTTCTGTGAGGCCCTGCGTGCTGCATGTTTTATGTGTGTTTTGTGTGATGTGTGCAGTCTTTGAAATGTGTTTCATAAACTCGGTGTTCGTTGTGTTGCGGTTTGCGTATTTTTTGCATGTCTTTTCGCATGTGTTGTGTGTGGTGCGAGTTTTGCGTGTGGTTGTGATTTGCGTGTGTTTGTGTTTGACAGGTCGTGTGTGGGGTTCACTGTTTGAGTGTTGAGTGTAATTTGTGACGTGTGTACTGCGTGTGGTCATGCTTGGACATTGTCCCACACTGTTTGTGTTGTGTTTACTCTGAGAACTGTGGTTCACGTGCATTGTGTGCAGTTATGTGCTTGGTGTGTGTGGGGTTTGTTGTTTAGTGTGATGTGCTGTTTGCGTGTTGAGAGGTTGTATGTAAACTGTTTCTGCGTGTTGTGGGTGTTCTGCGTGTGTGCCGTATGTGTTGTGTTGGCACTTTCCATGTGTGTTGTGTGTGGATGGGTGTGTTGCATGTTCTGTGTGTGTTGTTCTATGTGTGTTTTCCATGTGTGTTGTATGAACTGTGTGTTGCTTGTGCTAACCGTTGTGATGTACATTTTTGTGTGCGTTGTGTTGTGTGTGCTGAGTGTCGTTTTGTTTCTTTGTTTTCTGTCTTGGTGTGTGTTATGTGCTTTGTGTTTTTGACTGTGTATTGTGTGTTTGACCTGTGTTGTGCTTTTTGCGATTGTTTGTGTAGTGTGCTGTTTTGTGTTGTCGGTATATGGCAGTGAATGATTTGCGGCATTTGTTTCGTGATTCTGGGTGTATTCTGTTTTGCTATGCTGTGTGTGCTCTATGTTCTTGTGTGTTTTGCGTTGTGCTGTCTGTGATCTGTCGGTCTTGTTTATTTTCTGGGTGTTGTGTGTTGTCCGTGTTGTGTGTGTTGAGTATGTACTATGTGTGGCATGGGTTCTTTACTGCTTGTTGAGTGCATTGTTCTGTGTAATTTTCTCTGTGTGGCGTGCAATGTGTGATGTGTGTGGTTGTGAGATGCGTGTTGTGTGCATTGAGTGGTTCTCTGTGCGTTGAATATTTCCTCACTTTTGATGAATTTTCCATTGGTGTTTGTATATGTTGTGTACGTACTACGTGCGTTATGGGTCCATTGCTGCTCGTTGAGTACATAGCTCTTTGTAATTTTCTCTGCGTGGCATGCAATGTGTGATGGGTGTGGTTGTGAGTTGCGTGTTGTGTGCATTGAGTGGTTCTTTGTGTGTTGTACATTTTGTCATTTTCGATGAGTTACATCCATTGGTGTTTGTAATAGGTTCTGTGTTTCGTCTGTGGCTTCCGGTGTCCTGTTTCGTGTATAATTTGTCGGGTCTTTCTGTTGTCTGTTGTGTTATGTACTGCGTTCTGGGTTGTGTGAGCGCTTGTGTCTATGCTTTCTGTGCATCACGTACAGGGGGATGTTGGGTGGTCTGTGTATTTTGAGCATTCTGTGTGTTGTTAGTTTTGCGTTGGGTCTGAAGTGTTCTGTGAGTGTGTATTCTGTGTGTGTGCCGGTGTGTTTTGTTGCGTGCTGTCTGCGTGTGTGTCTTCGGTTGCTCTATACTGTCTGCTTGTGGCTGTGTGTGTTGTGTGTAGTGCTTTATAAGTGTGTTGTGTGTGCTCTTGTTGGTTGTGTGTGGATTTGTATGTGTTGTGTCTGTTTTATGTGTGTGATTGTGTTTTGTGAGTGGTTGTGTTAGAGAGGTTGTGTGTGTGTTTGGCTGAGCTTTGCACATGACGTGAGATGTGTTGACTGTGTGCGGTTTTGCTTGTTTAGTATGTCTCACGGTGTGTGCAGTATGCAGTCTGTGCAATGGTTTTCGTGTGTGTTGTGAGCATTTATGTGCCATGAGGTGTGTGATGTGTGTCTTGTGACTCTTGTTTCTCATGTTTCTGTGTTGTGCTCCTGTGTGAGGATGTATACGTGGTGTGTCTGCATGGTTGTGTTTGTAGCATGTCGTGTGAGAAATGTGTGCAATTTGTCTTCCTTGTTGGTTATGTGTGTTTGCCTAGGGATTTGTGAGTGTTGTGTGTTTTCCGTGTGTAATTGTGATTTGGGTGTGGCTGTGTTTGAGTGGTGATGTGTGTGTGGTTGTTGTGTTTTTGATGTGAGAAATGTCATCTGTGTGTGGTTGTGTTTGTTTAGTGTGTCTCATGGAGTGTGGTGCATGTACCCTCACAAAGTGATTTGTGTGTTTTTGGAGAAATTCGTGCTCTACTGTGTCTGGTGTGTGCCCTGTGACATGTTATTTTTTGAGTTTTGTGTGTGTGTGCATAGCATAGAGGTGCCCATGTGTACATGTTTGTGGGTGCCTGTGTGCGGTTGTGTGTGTAGTGTTAGAAAAGTGTGCTTTCTGCTTTTATTGTTGGTTGTTTGCTTTACGTGTGGTTTTGTATGTTTTCTGCGTGTTATGCGTGTGTGATTGTGATACGTGTCTGGCTGTGTTGGAGAGGCTGTCTGTGTTGTTGGTTATGTGTGTGAGGGAATATGTGTTATCGCCATGTGGTTTTGCTTGTGGTTTCTGAGAAACGTGTGCCTTTATGTCCTGTGATGTTTGTGGTGTATGCTGTTTCGTATGTTATGCTTTTTGCATGTTGAGTTTGCATTCTCTATGGCTTTGTGTTTGTGGGTGTTGACTTGTGTTTATTGTGGTTATTCCTTGTGTGTGCGCTGTGTGGCTTTATGTGTGGTATGTTGTGTTTGCATCGGACTGTGTGCTGTGTTGTTAATGCAGGATGTTATGTGTGTTATGAGGTGTGATGTATAAATTGCGTGTGATGATTTTGTGTGTGTTGTGTGATGTATTCTGTAATTTGTGTGTTGTGGTAATGTATTGATGTTGTTTCCTTTAATGTGTGTGTTGTGTGTGCAATGTTTGTGTTGTGCGTCTTTTTGTGTGGTCTTTCGTGTTTGTTGGATTTTGTGTTATGTGTGAGGTGCGTCGTTTGTGTATAATGTAATACGTGGTTTGTGGTGTTTGTTGTGTGTTTGTGTGTGTATTGTGTGTTGTGTTACATTTTGCATGCTCTGTTATTGTGTGTTTTCTGCCCTGATGTCTGTGATCTGTTGGTTTAATGTGCATGGCAGTGTCTATGTGGTTTTGTGTGTCTTTCCTGTGCGTTGTGTACTTTCTGCGCTGTGACTGGTGTGTAAGTGATGTGTGCAGTTTGGGTAGTTTGTTGTTTGTAAGGTATGTTCTCTGTGTATTTCTCTGTGGAGTGCTGTGTGACTAGTGTGTTTGTGGGTGGTCCTGTGTAGGGTGTTGTGTGCTTGGAGTGTGTCTTTGTGTGTTGTGTGTTTGGCGTCTTTTTTGTAGCATGTTGTGTTCGTGGTCGGGAATGTTATGTGGTCTGTGAATGGTTTTCTGTTTCACGTTTAGTGTGTGATGTGACCGCACGTGTGTCGCGTGATGTGCAATGTATTGTGCTCTCAGTTGCATGTGTGTTGTGCTTATTCTTATCTGTTTTGCGTACTGTGCTTGTGCTGTGTCATCTGTGTGTTATACGTGTTGTGTGGGATATTGTGCGCTGTGTCCGATATGCTTTGTATATATGTTGTGAGCTTTGCATTGTGCGTTCTGTGAGGCCCTGCGTGCTGCATGTTTTATGTGTGTTTTGTGTGATGTGTGCAGTCTTTGAAATGTGTTTCATAAACTCGGTGTTCGTTGTGTTGCGGTTTGCGTATTTTTTGCATGTCTTTTCGCACGTGTTGTGTGTGGTGCGAGTTTTGCGTGTGGTTGTGATTTGCGTGTGTTTGTGTTTGACAGGTCGTGTGTGGGGTTCACTGTTTGAGTGTTGAGTGTAATTTGTGACGTGTGTACTGCGTGTGGTCATGCTTGGACATTGTCCCACACTGTTTGTGTTGTGTTTACTCTGAGAACTGTGGTTCACGTGCATTGTGTGCAGTTATGTGCTTGGTGTGTGTGGGGTTTGTTGTTTAGTGTGATGTGCTGTTTGCGTGTTGAGAGGTTGTATGTAAACTGTTTCTGCGTGTTGTGGGTGTTCTGCGTGTGTGCCGTATGTGTTGTGTTGGCACTTTCCATGTGTGTTGTGTGTGGATGGGTGTGTTGCATGTTCTGTGTGTGTTGTTCTATGTGTGTTTTCCATGTGTGTTGTATGAACTGTGTGTTGCTTGTGCTAACCGTTGTGATGTACATTTTTGTGTGCGTTGTGTTGTGTGTGCTGAGTGTCGTTTTGTTTCTTTGTTTTCTGTCTTGGTGTGTGTTATGTGCTTTGTGTTTTTGACTGTGTATTGTGTGTTTGACCTGTGTTGTGCTTTTTGCGTTTGTTTGTGTAGTGTGCTGTTTTGTGTTGTCGGTATACGGCAGTGAATGATTTGCGGCATTTGTTTCGTGATTCTGGGTGTATTCTGTTTTGCTATGCTGTGTGTGCTCTATGTTCTTGTGTGTTTTGCGTTGTGCTGTCTGTGATCTGTGGGTCTTGTTTATTTTCTGGGTGTTGTGTGTTGTCCGTGTTGTGTTTTGAGTATGTACTATGTGTGGCATGGGTTCTTTACTGCTTGTTGAGTGCATTGTCCTGTGTAATTTTCTCTGTGTGGCGTGCAATGTGTGATGTGTGTGGTTGTGAGATGCGTGTTGTGTGCATTGAGTGGTTCTCTGTGCGTTGAATATTTCCTCACTTTTGATGAATTTTCCATTGGTGTTTGTATATGCTGTGTACGTACTACGTGCGTTATGGGTCCATTGCTGCTCGTTGAGTACATAGCTCTTTGTAATTTTCTCTGCGTGGCATGCAATGTGTGATGGGTGTGGTTGTGAGTTGCGTGTTGTGTGCATTGAGTGGTTCTTTGTGTGTTGTACATTTTGTCATTTTCGATGAGTTACATCCATTGGTGTTTGTAATAGGTTCTGTGTTTCGTCTGTGGCTTCCGGTGTCCTGTTTCGTGTATAATTTGTCAGGTCTTTCTGTTGTCTGTTGTGTTATGTACTGCGTTCTGGGTTGTGTGAGCGCTTGTGTCTATGCTTTCTGTGCATCACGTACAGGGGGATGTTGGGTGGTCTGTGTATTTTGAGCATTCTGTGTGTTGTTAGTTTTGCGTTGGGTCTGAAGTGTTCTGTGAGTGTGTATTCTGTGTGTGTGCCGGTGTGTTTTGTTGCGTGCTGTCTGCGTGTGTGTCTTCGGTTGCTCTATACTGTCTGCTTGTGGCTGTGTGTGTTGTGTGTAGTGCTTTATAAGTGTGTTGTGTGTGCTCTTGTTGGTTGTGTGTGGATTTGTATGTGTTGTGTCTGTTTTATGTGTGTGATTGTGTTTTGTGTGTGGTTGTGTTAGAGAGGTTGTGTGTGTGTTTGGCTGAGCTTTGCACATGACGTGAGATGTGTTGACTGTGTGCGGTTTTGCTTGTTTAGTATGTCTCACGGTGTGTGCAGTATGCAGTCTGTGCAATGGTTTTCGTGTGTGTTGTGAGCATTTATGTGCCATGAGGTGTGTGATGTGTGTCTTGTGACTCTTGTTTCTCATGTTTCTGTGTTGTGCTCCTGTGTGAGGATGTATACGTGGTGTGTCTGCGTGGTTGTGTTTGTAGCATGTCGTGTGAGAAATGTGTGCAATTTGTCTTCCTTGTTGGTTATGTGTGTTTGCCTAGGGATTTGTGAGTGTTGTGTGTTTTCCGTGTGTAATTGTGATTTGGGTGTGGCTGTGTTTGAGTGGTGATGTGTGTGTGGTTGTTGTGTTTTTGATGTGAGAAATGTCATCTGTGTGTGGTTGTGTTTGTTTAGTGTGTCTCATGGAGTGTGGTGCATGTACCCTCACAAAGTGATTTGTGTGTTTTTGGAGAAATTCGTGCTCTACTGTGTCTGGTGTGTGCCCTGTGACATGTTATTTTTTGAGTTTTGTGTGTGTGTGCATAGCATAGAGGTGCCCATGTGTACATGTTTGTGGGTGCCTGTGTGCGGTTGTGTGTGTAGTGTTAGAAAAGTGTGCTTTCTGCTTTTATTGTTGGTTGTTTGCTTTACGTGTGGTTTTGTATGTTTTCTGCGTGTTATGCGTGTGTGATTGTGATACGTGTCTGGCTGTGTTGGAGAGGCTGTCTGTGTTGTTGGTTATGTGTGTGAGGGAATATGTGTTATCGCCATGTGGTTTTGCTTGTGGTTTCTGAGAAACGTGTGCCTTTATGTCCTGTGATGTTTGTGGTGTATGCTGTTTCGTATGTTATGCTTTTTGCATGTTGAGTTTGCATTCTCTATGGCTTTGTGTTTGTGGGTGTTGACTTGTGTTTATTGTGGTTATTCCTTGTGTGTGTGCTGTGTGGCTTTATGTGTGGTATGTTGTGTTTGCATCGGACTGTGTGCTGTGTTGTTAATGCAGGATGTTGTGTGTGTTATGAGGTGTGATGTATAAATTGCGTGTGATGATTTTGTGTGTGTTGTGTGATGTATTCTGTAATTTGTGTGTTGTGGTAATGTATTGATGTTGTTTCCTTTAATGTGTGTGTTGTGTGTGCAATGTTTGTGTTGTGCGTCTTTTTGTGTGGTCTTTCGTGTTTGTTGGATTTTGTGTTATGTGTGAGGTGCGTCGTTTGTGTATAATGTAATACGTGGTTTGTGGTGTTTGTTGTGTGTTTGTGTGTGTATTGTGTGTTGTGTTACATTTTGCATGCTCTGTTATTGTGTGTTTTCTGCCCTGATGTCTGTGATCTGTTGGTTTAATGTGCATGGCAGTGTCTATGTGGTTTTGTGTGTCTTTCCTGTGCGTTGTGTACTTTCTGCGCTGTGACTGGTGTGTAAGTGATGTGTGCAGTTTGGGTAGTTTGTTGTTTGTAAGGTATGTTCTCTGTGTATTTCTCTGTGGAGTGCTGTGTGACTAGTGTGTTTGTGGGTGGTCCTGTGTAGGGTGTTGTGTGCTTGGAGTGTGTCTTTGTGTGTTGTGTGTTTGGCGTCTTTTTTGTAGCATGTTGTGTTCGTGGTCGGGAATGTTATGTGGTCTGTGAATGGTTTTCTGTTTCACGTTTAGTGTGTGATGTGACCGCACGTGTGTCGCGTGATGTGCAATGTATTGTGCTCTCAGTTGCATGTGTGTTGTGCTTATTCTTATCTGTTTTGCGTACTGTGCTTGTGCTGTGTCATCTGTGTGTTATACGTGTTGTGTGGGATATTGTGCGCTGTGTCCGATATGCTTTGTATATATGTTGTGAGCTTTGCATTGTGCGTTCTGTGAGGCCCTGCGTGCTGCATGTTTTATGTGTGTTTTGTGTGATGTGTGCAGTCTTTGAAATGTGTTTCATAAACTCGGTGTTCGTTGTGTTGCGGTTTGCGTATTTTTTGCATGTCTTTTCGCACGTGTTGTGTGTGGTGCGAGTTTTGCGTGTGGTTGTGATTTGCGTGTGTTTGTGTTTGACAGGTCGTGTGTGGGGTTCACTGTTTGAGTGTTGAGTGTAATTTGTGACGTGTGTACTGCGTGTGGTCATGCTTGGACATTGTCCCACACTGTTTGTGTTGTGTTTACTCTGAGAACTGTGGTTCACGTGCATTGTGTGCAGTTATGTGCTTGGTGTGTGTGGGGTTTGTTGTTTAGTGTGATGTGCTGTTTGCGTGTTGAGAGGTTGTATGTAAACTGTTTCTGCGTGTTGTGGGTGTTCTGCGTGTGTGCCGTATGTGTTGTGTTGGCACTTTCCATGTGTGTTGTGTGTGGATGGGTGTGTTGCATGTTCTGTGTGTGTTGTTCTATGTGTGTTTTCCATGTGTGTTGTATGAACTGTGTGTTGCTTGTGCTAACCGTTGTGATGTACATTTTTGTGTGCGTTGTGTTGTGTGTGCTGAGTGTCGTTTTGTTTCTTTGTTTTCTGTCTTGGTGTGTGTTATGTGCTTTGTGTTTTTGACTGTGTATTGTGTGTTTGACCTGTGTTGTGCTTTTTGCGTTTGTTTGTGTAGTGTGCTGTTTTGTGTTGTCGGTATACGGCAGTGAATGATTTGCGGCATTTGTTTCGTGATTCTGGGTGTATTCTGTTTTGCTATGCTGTGTGTGCTCTATGTTCTTGTGTGTTTTGCGTTGTGCTGTCTGTGATCTGTGGGTCTTGTTTATTTTCTGGATGTTGTGTGTTGTCCGTGTTGTGTTTTGAGTATGTACTATGTGTGGCATGGGTTCTTTACTGCTTGTTGAGTGCATTGTCCTGTGTAATTTTCTCTGTGTGGCGTGCAATGTGTGATGTGTGTGGTTGTGAGATGCGTGTTGTGTGCATTGAGTGGTTCTCTGTGCGTTGAATATTTCCTCACTTTTGATGAATTTTCCATTGGTGTTTGTATATGCTGTGTACGTACTACGTGCGTTATGGGTCCATTGCTGCTCGTTGAGTACATAGCTCTTTGTAATTTTCTCTGCGTGGCATGCAATGTGTGATGGGTGTGGTTGTGAGTTGCGTGTTGTGTGCATTGAGTGGTTCTTTGTGTGTTGTACATTTTGTCATTTTCGATGAGTTACATCCATTGGTGTTTGTAATAGGTTCTGTGTTTCGTCTGTGGCTTCCGGTGTCCTGTTTCGTGTATAATTTGTCAGGTCTTTCTGTTGTCTGTTGTGTTATGTACTGCGTTCTGGGTTGTGTGAGCGCTTGTGTCTATGCTTTCTGTGCATCACGTACAGGGGGATGTTGGGTGGTCTGTGTATTTTGAGCATTCTGTGTGTTGTTAGTTTTGCGTTGGGTCTGAAGTGTTCTGTGAGTGTGTATTCTGTGTGTGTGCCGGTGTGTTTTGTTGCGTGCTGTCTGCGTGTGTGTCTTCGGTTGCTCTATACTGTCTGCTTGTGGCTGTGTGTGTTGTGTGTAGTGCTTTATAAGTGTGTTGTGTGTGCTCTTGTTGGTTGTGTGTGGATTTGTATGTGTTGTGTCTGTTTTATGTGTGTGATTGTGTTTTGTGTGTGGTTGTGTTAGAGAGGTTGTGTGTGTGTTTGGCTGAGCTTTGCACATGACGTGAGATGTGTTGACTGTGTGCGGTTTTGCTTGTTTAGTATGTCTCACGGTGTGTGCAGTATGCAGTCTGTGCAATGGTTTTCGTGTGTGTTGTGAGCATTTATGTGCCATGAGGTGTGTGATGTGTGTCTTGTGACTCTTGTTTCTCATGTTTCTGTGTTGTGCTCCTGTGTGAGGATTTATACGTGGTGTGTCTGCGTGGTTGTGTTTGTAGCATGTCGTGTGAGAAATGTGTGCAATTTGTCTTCCTTGTTGGTTATGTGTGTTTGCCTAGGGATTTGTGAGTGTTGTGTGTTTTCCGTGTGTAATTGTGATTTGGGTGTGGCTGTGTTTGAGTGGTGATGTGTGTGTGGTTGTTGTGTTTTTGATGTGAGAAATGTCATCTGTGTGTGGTTGTGTTTGTTTAGTGTGTCTCATGGAGTGTGGTGCATGTACCCTCACAAAGTGATTTGTGTGTTTTTGGAGAAATTCGTGCTCTACTGTGTCTGGTGTGTGCCCTGTGACATGTTATTTTTTGAGTTTTGTGTGTGTGTGCATAGCATAGAGGTGCCCATGTGTACATGTTTGTGGGTGCCTGTGTGCGGTTGTGTGTGTAGTGTTAGAAAAGTGTGCTTTCTGCTTTTATTGTTGGTTGTTTGCTTTACGTGTGGTTTTGTATGTTTTCTGCGTGTTATGCGTGTGTGATTGTGATACGTGTCTGGCTGTGTTGGAGAGGCTGTCTGTGTTGTTGGTTATGTGTGTGAGGGAATATGTGTTATCGCCATGTGGTTTTGCTTGTGGTTTCTGAGAAACGTGTGCCTTTATGTCCTGTGATGTTTGTGGTGTATGCTGTTTCGTATGTTATGCTTTTTGCATGTTGAGTTTGCATTCTCTATGGCTTTGTGTTTGTGGGTGTTGACTTGTGTTTATTGTGGTTATTCCTTGTGTGTGTGCTGTGTGGCTTTATGTGTGGTATGTTGTGTTTGCATCGGACTGTGTGCTGTGTTGTTAATGCAGGATGTTGTGTGTGTTATGAGGTGTGATGTATAAATTGCGTGTGATGATTTTGTGTGTGTTGTGTGATGTATTCTGTAATTTGTGTGTTGTGGTAATGTATTGATGTTGTTTCCTTTAATGTGTGTGTTGTGTGTGCAATGTTTGTGTTGTGCGTCTTTTTGTGTGGTCTTTCGTGTTTGTTGGATTTTGTGTTATGTGTGAGGTGCGTCGTTTGTGTATAATGTAATACGTGGTTTGTGGTGTTTGTTGTGTGTTTGTGTGTGTATTGTGTGTTGTGTTACATTTTGCATGCTCTGTTATTGTGTGTTTTCTGCCCTGATGTCTGTGATCTGTTGGTTTAATGTGCATGGCAGTGTCTATGTGGTTTTGTGTGTCTTTCCTGTGCATTGTGTACTTTCTGCGCTGTGACTGGTGTGTAAGTGATGTGTGCAGTTTGGGTAGTTTGTTGTTTGTAAGGTATGTTCTCTGTGTATTTCTCTGTGGAGTGCTGTGTGACTAGTGTGTTTGTGGGTGGTCCTGTGTAGGGTGTTGTGTGCTTGGAGTGTGTCTTTGTGTGTTGTGTGTTTGGCGTCTTTTTTGTAGCATGTTGTGTTCGTGGTCGGGAATGTTATGTGGTCTGTGAATGGTTTTCTGTTTCACGTTTAGTGTGTGATGTGACCGCACGTGTGTCGCGTGATGTGCAATGTATTGTGCTCTCAGTTGCATGTGTGTTGTGCTTATTCTTATCTGTTTTGCGTACTGTGCTTGTGCTGTGTCATCTGTGTGTTATACGTGTTGTGTGGGATATTGTGCGCTGTGTCCGATATGCTTTGTATATATGTTGTGAGCTTTGCATTGTGCGTTCTGTGAGGCCCTGCGTGCTGCATGTTTTATGTGTGTTTTGTGTGATGTGTGCAGTCTTTGAAATGTGTTTCATAAACTCGGTGTTCGTTGTGTTGCGGTTTGCGTATTTTTTGCATGTCTTTTCGCATGTGTTGTGTGTGGTGCGAGTTTTGCGTGTGGTTGTGATTTGCGTGTGTTTGTGTTTGACAGGTCGTGTGTGAGGTTCACTGTTTGAGTGTTGAGTGTAATTTGTGACGTGTGTACTGCGTGTGGTCATGCTTGGACATTGTCCCACACTGTTTGTGTTGTGTTTACTCTGAGAACTGTGGTTCACGTGCATTGTGTGCAGTTATGTGCTTGGTGTGTGTGGGGTTTGTTGTTTAGTGTGATGTGCTGTTTGCGTGTTGAGAGGTTGTATGTAAACTGTTTCTGCGTGTTGTGGGTGTTCTGCGTGTGTGCCGTATGTGTTGTGTTGGCACTTTCCATGTGTGTTGTGTGTGGATGGGTGTGTTGCATGTTCTGTGTGTGTTGTTCTATGTGTGTTTTTAATGTGTGTTGTATGAACTGTGTGTTGCTTGTGCTAACAGTTGTGATGTACATTTTTGTGTGCGTTGTGTTGTGTGTGCTGAGTGTCGTTTTGTTTCTTTGTTTTCTGTCTTGGTGTGTGTTATGTGCTTTGTGTTTTTGACTGTGTATTGTGTGTTTGACCTGTGTTGTGCTTTTTGCGTTTGTTTGTGTAGTGTGCTGTTTTGTGTTGTCGGTATACGGCAGTGAATGATTTGCGGCATTTGTTTCGTGATTCTGGGTGTATTCTGTTTTGCTATGCTGTGTGTGCTCTATGTTCTTGTGTGTTTTGCGTTGTGCTGTCTGTGATCTGTGGGTCTTGTTTATTTTCTGGGTGTTGTGTGTTGTCCATGTTGTGTGTGTTGAGTATGTACTATGTGTGGCATGGGTTCTTTACTGCTTGTTGAGTGCATTGTTCTGTGTAATTTTCTCTGTGTGGCGTGCAATGTGTGATGTGTGTGGTTGTGAGATGCGTGTTGTGTGCATTGAGTGGTTCTCTGTGCGTTGAATATTTCCTCACTTTTGATGAATTTTCCATTGGTGTTTGTATATGTTGTGTACGTACTACATGCGTTATGGGTCCATTGCTGCTCGTTGAGTACATAGCTCTTTGTAATTTTCTCTGCGTGGCATGCAATGTGTGATGGGTGTGGTTGTGAGTTGCGTGTTGTGTGCATTGAGTGGTTCTTTGTGTGTTGTACATTTTGTCATTTTCGATGAGTTACATCCATTGGTGTTTGTAATAGGTTCTGTGTTTCGTCTGTGGCTTCCGGTGTCCTGTTTCGTGTATAATTTGTCGGGTCTTTCTGTTGTCTGTTGTGTTATGTACTGCGTTCTGGGTTGTGTGAGCGCTTGTGTCTATGCTTTCTGTGCATCACGTACAGGGGGATGTTGGGTGGTCTGTGTATTTTGAGCATTCTGTGTGTTGTTAGTTTTGCGTTGTGTCTGAAGTGTTCTGTGAGTGTGTATTCTGTGTGTGTGCCGGTGTGTTTTGTTGCGTGCTGTCTGCGTGTGTGTCTTCGGTTGCTCTATACTGTCTGCTTGTGGCTGTGTGTGTTGTGTGTAGTGCTTTATAAGTGTGTTGTGTGTGCTCTTGTTGGTTGTGTGTGGATTTGTATGTGTTGTGTCTGTTTTATGTGTGTGATTGTGTTTTGTGTGTGGTTGTGTTAGAGAGGTTGTGTGTGTGTTTGGCTGAGCTTTGCACATGACGTGAGATGTGTTGACTATGTGCGGTTTTGCTTGTTTAGTATGTCTCACGGTGTGTGCAGTATGCAGTCTGTGCAATGGTTTTCGTGTGTGTTGTGAGCATTTATGTGCCATGAGGTGTGTGATGTGTGTCTTGTGACTCTTGTTTCTCATGTTTCTGTGTTGTGCTCCTGTGTGAGGATGTATACGTGGTGTGTCTGCGTGGTTGTGTTTGTAGCATGTCGTGTGAGAAATGTGTGCAATTTGTCTTCCTTGTTGGTTATGTGTGTTTGCCTAGGGATTTGTGAGTGTTGTGTGTTTTCCGTGTGTAATTGTGATTTGGGTGTGGCTGTGTTTGAGTGGTGATGTGTGTGTGGTTGTTGTGTTTTTGATGTGAGAAATGTCATCTGTGTGTGGTTGTGTTTGTTTAGTGTGTCTCATGGAGTGTGGTGCATGTACCCTCACAAAGTGATTTGTGTGTTTTTGGAGAAATTCGTGCTCTACTGTGTCTGGTGTGTGCCCTGTGACATGTTATTTTTTGAGTTTTGTGTGTGTGTGCATAGCATAGAGGTGCCCATGTGTACATGTTTGTGGGTGCCTGTGTGCGGTTGTGTGTGTAGTGTTAGAAAAGTGTGCTTTCTGCTTTTATTGTTGGTTGTTTGCTTTACATGTGGTTTTGTATGTTTTCTGCGTGTTATGCGTGTGTGATTGTGATACGTGTCTGGCTGTGTTGGAGAGGCTGTCTGTGTTGTTGGTTATGTGTGTGAGGGAATATGTGTTATCGCCATGTGGTTTTGCTTGTGGTTTCTGAGAAACGTGTGCCTTTATGTCCTGTGATGTTTGTGGTGTATGCTGTTTCGTATGTTATGCTTTTTGCATGTTGAGTTTGCATTCTCTATGGCTTTGTGTTTGTGGGTGTTGACTTGTGTTTATTGTGGTTATTCCTTGTGTGTGTGCTGTATGGCTTTATGTGTGGTATGTTGTGTTTGCATCGGACTGTGTGCTGTGTTGTTAATGCAGGATGTTGTGTGTGTTATGAGGTGTGATGTATAAATTGCGTGTGATGATTTTGTGTGTGTTGTGTGATGTATTCTGTAATTTGTGTGTTGTGGTAATGTATTGATGTTGTTTCCTTTAATGTGTGTGTTGTGTGTGCAATGTTTGTGTTGTGCGTCTTTTTGTGTGGTCTTTCGTGTTTGTTGGATTTTGTGTTATGTGTGAGGTGCGTCGTTTGTGTATAATGTAATACGTGGTTTGTGGTGTTTGTTGTGTGTTTGTGTGTGTATTGTGTGTTGTGTTACATTTTGCATGCTCTGTTATTGTGTGTTTTCTGCCCTGATGTCTGTGATCTGTTGGTTTAATGCCCATGGCAGTGTCTATGTGGTTTTGTGTGTCTTTCCTGTGCGTTGTGTACTTTCTGCGCTGTGACTGGTGTGTAAGTGATGTGTGCAGTTTGGGTAGTTTGTTGTTTGTAAGGTATGTTCTCTGTGTATTTCTCTGTGGAGTGCTGTGTGACTGGTGTGTTTGTGGGTGGTCCTGTGTAGGGTTTTGTGTGCTTGGAGTGTGTCTTTGTGTGTTGTGTGTTTGGCGTCTTTTTTGTAGCATGTTGTGTTCGTGGTCGGGAATGTTATGTGGTCTGTGAATGGTTTTCTGTTTCACGTTTAGTGTGTGATGTGACCGCACGTGTGTCGCGTGATGTGCAATGTATTGTGCTCTCAGTTGCATGTGTGTTGTGCTTATTCTTATCTGTTTTGCGTACTGTGCTTGTGTTGTGTCATCTGTGTGTTATACGTGTTGTGTGGGATATTGTGCGCTGTGTCCGATATGCTTTGTATATATGTTGTGAGCTTTGCATTGTGCGTTCTGTGAGGCCCTGCGTGCTGCATGTTTTATGTGTGTTTTGTGTGATGTGTGCAGTCTTTGAAATGTGTTTCATAAACTCGGTGTTCGTTGTGTTGCGGTTTGCGTATTTTTTGCATGTCTTTTCGCATGTGTTGTGTGTGGTGCGAGTTTTGCGTGTGGTTGTGATTTGCGTGTGTTTGTGTTTGACAGGTCGTGTGTGGGGTTCACTGTTTGAGTGTTGAGTGTAATTTGTGACGTGTGTACTGCGTGTGGTCATGCTTGGACATTGTCCCACACTGTTTGTGTTGTGTTTACTCTGAGAACTGTGGTTCACGTGCATTGTGTGCAGTTATGTGCTCGGTGTGTGTGGGGTTTGTTGTTTAGTGTGATGTGCTGTTTGCGTGTTGAGAGGTTGTATGTAAACTGTTTCTGCGTGTTGTGGGTGTTCTGCGTGTGTGCCGTATGTGTTGTGTTGGCACTTTCCATGTGTGTTGTGTGTGGATGGGTGTGTTGCATGTTCTGTGTGTGTTGTTCTATGTGTGTTTTCCATGTGTGTTGTATGAACTGTGTGTTGCTTGTGCTAACCGTTGTGATGTACATTTTTGTGTGCGTTGTGTTGTGTGTGCTGAGTGTCGTTTTGTTTCTTTGTTTTCTGTCTTGGTGTGTGTTATGTGCTTTGTGTTTTTGACTGTGTATTGTGTGTTTGACCTGTGTTGTGCTTTTTGCGTTTGTTTGTGTAGTGTGCTGTTTTGTGTTGTCGGTATACGGCAGTGAATGATTTGCGGCATTTGTTTCGTGATTCTGGGTGTATTCTGTTTTGCTATGCTGTGTGTGCTCTATGTTCTTGTGTGTTTTGCGTTGTGCTGTCTGTGATCTGTGGGTCTTGTTTATTTTCTGGGTGTTGTGTGTTGTCCGTGTTGTGTGTGTTGAGTATGTACTATGTGTGGCATGGGTTCTTTACTGCTTGTTGAGTGCATTGTTCTGTGTAATTTTCTCTGTGTGGCGTGCAATGTGTGATGTGTGTGGTTGTGAGATGCGTGTTGTGTGCATTGAGTGGTTCTCTGTGCGTTGAATATTTCCTCACTTTTGATGAATTTTCCATTGGTGTTTGAATATGCTGTGTACGTACTACGTGCGTTATGGGTCCATTGCTGCTCGTTGAGTACATAGCTCTTTGTAATTTTCTCTGCGTGGCATGCAATGTGTGATGGGTGTGGTTGTGAGTTGCGTGTTGTGTGCATTGAGTGGTTCTTTGTGTGTTGTACATTTTGTCATTTTCGATGAGTTACATCCATTGGTGTTTGTAATAGGTTCTGTGTTTCGTCTGTGGCTTCCGGTGTCCTGTTTCGTGTATAATTTGTCGGGTCTTTCTGTTGTCTGTTGTGTTATGTACTGCGTTCTGGGTTGTGTGAGCGCTTGTGTCTATGCTTTCTGTGCATCACGTACAGGGGGATGTTGGGTGGTCTGTGTATTTTGAGCATTCTGTGTGTTGTTAGTTTTGCGTTGTGTCTGAAGTGTTCTGTGAGTGTGTATTCTGTGTGTGTGCCGGTGTGTTTTGTTGCGTGCTGTCTGCGTGTGTGTCTTCGGTTGCTCTATACTGTCTGCTTGTGGCTGTGTGTGTTGTGTGTAGTGCTTTATAAGTGTGTTGTGTGTGCTCTTGTTGGTTGTGTGTGGATTTGTATGTGTTGTGTCTGTTTTATGTGTGTGATTGTGTTTTGTGAGTGGTTGTGTTAGAGAGGTTGTGTGTGTGTTTGGCTGAGCTTTGCACATGACGTGAGATGTGTTGACTGTGTGCGGTTTTGCTTGTTTAGTATGTCTCACGGTGTGTGCAGTATGCAGTCTGTGCAATGGTTTTCGTGTGTGTTGTGAGCATTTATGTGCCATGAGGTGTGTGATGTGTGTCTTGTGACTCTTGTTTCTCATGTTTCTGTGTTGTGCTCCTGTGTGAGGATGTATACGTGGTGTGTCTGCATGGTTGTGTTTGTAGCATGTCGTGTGAGAAATGTGTGCAATTTGTCTTCCTTGTTGGTTATGTGTGTTTGCCTAGGGATTTGTGAGTGTTGTGTGTTTTCCGTGTGTAATTGTGATTTGGGTGTGGCTGTGTTTGAGTGGTGATGTGTGTGTGGTTGTTGTGTTTTTGATGTGAGAAATGTCATCTGTGTGTGGTTGTGTTTGTTTAGTGTGTCTCATGGAGTGTGGTGCATGTACCCTCACAAAGTGATTTGTGTGTTTTTGGAGAAATTCGTGCTCTACTGTGTCTGGTGTGTGCCCTGTGACATGTTATTTTTTGAGTTTTGTGTGTGTGTGCATAGCATAGAGGTGCCCATGTGTACATGTTTGTGGGTGCCTGTGTGCGGTTGTGTGTGTAGTGTTAGAAAAGTGTGCTTTCTGCTTTTATTGTTGGTTGTTTGCTTTACGTGTGGTTTTGTATGTTTTCTGCGTGTTATGCGTGTGTGATTGTGATACGTGTCTGGCTGTGTTGGAGAGGCTGTCTGTGTTGTTGGTTATGTGTGTGAGGGAATATGTGTTATCGCCATGTGGTTTTGCTTGTGGTTTCTGAGAAACGTGTGCCTTTATGTCCTGTGATGTTTGTGGTGTATGCTGTTTCGTACGTTATGCTTTTTGCATGTTGAGTTTGCATTCTCTATGGCTTTGTGTTTGTGGGTGTTGACTTGTGTTTATTGTGGTTATTCCTTGTGTGTGTGCTGTGTGGCTTTATGTGTGGTATGTTGTGTTTGCATCGGACTGTGTGCTGTGTTGTTAATGCAGGATGTTGTGTGTGTTATGAGGTGTGATGTATAAATTGCGTGTGATGATTTTGTGTGTGTTGTGTGATGTATTCTGTAATTTGTGTGTTGTGGTAATGTATTGATGTTGTTTCCTTTAATGTGTGTGTTGTGTGTGCAATGTTTGTGTTGTGCGTCTTTTTGTGTGGTCTTTCGTGTTTGTTGGATTTTGTGTTATGTGTGAGGTGCGTCGTTTGTGTATAATGTAATACGTGGTTTGTGGTGTTTGTTGTGTGTTTGTGTGTGTATTGTGTGTTGTGTTACATTTTGCATGCTCTGTTATTGTGTGTTTTCTGCCCTGATGTCTGTGATCTGTTGGTTTAATGTGCATGGCAGTGTCTATGTGGTTTTGTGTGTCTTTCCTGTGCGTTGTGTACTTTCTGCGCTGTGACTGGTGTGTAAGTGATGTGTGCAGTTTGGGTAGTTTGTTGTTTGTAAGGTATGTTCTCTGTGTATTTCTCTGTGGAGTGCTGTGTGACTGGTGTGTTTGTGGGTGGTCCTGTGTAGGGTGTTGTGTGCTTGGAGTGTGTCTTTGTGTGTTGTGTGTTTGGCGTCTTTTTTGTAGCATGTTGTGTTCGTGGTCGGGAATGTTATGTGGTCTGTGAATGGTTTTCTGTTTCACGTTTAGTGTGTGATGTGACCGCACGTGTGTCGCGTGATGTGCAATGTATTGTGCTCTCAGTTGCATGTGTGTTGTGCTTATTCTTATCTGTTTTGCGTACTGTGCTTGTGTTGTGTCATCTGTGTGTTATACGTGTTGTGTGGGATATTGTGCGCTGTGTCCGATATGCTTTGTATATATGTTGTGAGCTTTGCATTGTGCGTTCTGTGAGGCCCTGCGTGCTGCATGTTTTATGTGTGTTTTGTGTGATGTGTGCAGTCTTTGAAATGTGTTTCATAAACTCGGTGTTCGTTGTGTTGCGGTTTGCGTATTTTTTGCATGTCTTTTCGCATGTGTTGTGTGTGGTGCGAGTTTTGCGTGTGGTTGTGATTTGCGTGTGTTTGTGTTTGACAGGTCGTGTGTGGGGTTCACTGTTTGAGTGTTGAGTGTAATTTGTGACGTGTGTACTGCGTGTGGTCATGCTTGGACATTGTCCCACACTGTTTGTGTTGTGTTTACTCTGAGAACTGTGGTTCACGTGCATTGTGTGCAGTTATGTGCTTGGTGTGTGGGGGGTTTGTTGTTTAGTGTGATGTGCTGTTTGCGTGTTGAGAGGTTGTATGTAAACTGTTTCTGCGTGTTGTGGGTGTTCTGCGTGTGTGCCGTATGTGTTGTGTTGGCACTTTCCATGTGTGTTGTGTGTGGATGGGTGTGTTGCATGTTCTGTGTGTGTTGTTCTATGTGTGTTTTCCATGTGTGTTGTATGAACTGTGTGTTGCTTGTGCTAACCGTTGTGATGTACATTTTTGTGTGCGTTGTGTTGTGTGTGCTGAGTGTCGTTTTGTTTCTTTGTTTTCTGTCTTGGTGTGTGTTATGTGCTTTGTGTTTTTGACTGTGTATTGTGTGTTTGACCTGTGTTGTGCTTTTTGCGTTTGTTTGTGTAGTGTGCTGTTTTGTGTTGTCGGTATACGGCAGTGAATGATTTGCGGCATTTGTTTCGTGATTCTGGGTGTATTCTGTTTTGCTATGCTGTGTGTGCTCTATGTTCTTGTGTGTTTTGCGTTGTGCTGTCTGTGATCTGTGGGTGTTTATTTTCTGGGTGTTGTGTGTTGTCCGTGTTGTGTGTGTTGAGTATGTACTATGTGTGGCATGGGTTCTTTACTGCTTGTTGAGTGCATTGTTCTGTGTAATTTTCTCTGTGTGGCGTGCAATGTGTGATGTGTGTGGTTGTGAGATGCGTGTTGTGTGCATTGAGTGGTTCTCTGTGCGTTGAATATTTCCTCACTTTTGATGAATTTTCCATTGGTGTTTGAATATGCTGTGTACGTACTACGTGCGTTATGGGTCCATTGCTGCTCGTTGAGTACATAGCTCTTTGTAATTTTCTCTGCGTGGCATGCAATGTGTGATGGGTGTGGTTGTGAGTTGCGTGTTGTGTGCATTGAGTGGTTCTTTGTGTGTTGTACATTTTGTCATTTTCGATGAGTTACATCCATTGGTGTTTGTAATAGGTTCTGTGTTTCGTCTGTGGCTTCCGGTGTCCTGTTTCGTGTATAATTTGTCGGGTCTTTCTGTTGTCTGTTGTGTTATGTACTGCGTTCTGGGTTGTGTGAGCGCTTGTGTCTATGCTTTCTGTGCATCACGTACAGGGGGATGTTGGGTGGTCTGTGTATTTTGAGCATTCTGTGTGTTGTTAGTTTTGCGTTGGGTCTGAAGTGTTCTGTGAGTGTGTATTCTGTGTGTGTGCCGGTGTGTTTTGTTGCGTGCTGTCTGCGTGTGTGTCTTCGGTTGCTCTATACTGTCTGCTTGTGGCTGTGTGTGTTGTGTGTAGTGCTTTATAAGTGTGTTGTGTGTGCTCTTGTTGGTTGTGTGTGGATTTGTATGTGTTGTGTCTGTTTTATGTGTGTGATTGTGTTTTGTGAGTGGTTGTGTTAGAGAGGTTGTGTGTGTGTTTGGCTGAGCTTTGCACATGACGTGAGATGTGTTGACTGTGTGCGGTTTTGCTTGTTTAGTATGTCTCACGGTGTGTGCAGTATGCAGTCTGTGCAATGGTTTTCGTGTGTGTTGTGAGCATTTATGTGCCATGAGGTGTGTGATGTGTGTCTTGTGACTCTTGTTTCTCATGTTTCTGTGTTGTGCTCCTGTGTGAGGATGTATACGTGGTGTGTCTGCATGGTTGTGTTTGTAGCATGTCGTGTGAGAAATGTGTGCAATTTGTCTTCCTTGTTGGTTATGTGTGTTTGCCTAGGGATTTGTGAGTGTTGTGTGTTTTCCGTGTGTAATTGTGATTTGGGTGTGGCTGTGTTTGAGTGGTGATGTGTGTGTGGTTGTTGTGTTTTTGATGTGAGAAATGTCATCTGTGTGTGGTTGTGTTTGTTTAGTGTGTCTCATGGAGTGTGGTGCATGTACCCTCACAAAGTGATTTGTGTGTTTTTGGAGAAATTCGTGCTCTACTGTGTCTGGTGTGTGCCCTGTGACATGTTATTTTTTGAGTTTTGTGTGTGTGTGCATAGCATAGAGGTGCCCATGTGTACATGTTTGTGGGTGCCTGTGTGCGGTTGTGTGTGTAGTGTTAGAAAAGTGTGCTTTCTGCTTTTATTGTTGGTTGTTTGCTTTACGTGTGGTTTTGTATGTTTTCTGCGTGTTATGCGTGTGTGATTGTGATACGTGTCTGGCTGTGTTGGAGAGGCTGTCTGTGTTGTTGGTTATGTGTGTGAGGGAATATGTGTTATCGCCATGTGGTTTTGCTTGTGGTTTCTGAGAAACGTGTGCCTTTATGTCCTGTGATGTTTGTGGTGTATGCTGTTTCGTATGTTATGCTTTTTGCATGTTGAGTTTGCATTCTCTATGGCTTTGTGTTTGTGGGTGTTGACTTGTGTTTATTGTGGTTATTCCTTGTGTGTGTGCTGTATGGCTTTATGTGTGGTATGTTGTGTTTGCATCGGACTGTGTGCTGTGTTGTTAATGCAGGATGTTGTGTGTGTTATGAGGTGTGATGTATAAATTGCGTGTGATGATTTTGTGTGTGTTGTGTGATGTATTCTGTAATTTGTGTGTTGTGGTAATGTATTGATGTTGTTTCCTTTAATGTGTGTGTTGTGTGTGCAATGTTTGTGTTGTGCGTCTTTTTGTGTGGTCTTTCGTGTTTGTTGGATTTTGTGTTATGTGTGAGGTGCGTCGTTTGTGTATAATGTAATACGTGGTTTGTGGTGTTTGTTGTGTGTTTGTGTGTGTATTGTGTGTTGTGTTACATTTTGCATGCTCTGTTATTGTGTGTTTTCTGCCCTGATGTCTGTGATCTGTTGGTTTAATGCCCATGGCAGTGTCTATGTGGTTTTGTGTGTCTTTCCTGTGCGTTGTGTACTTTCTGCGCTGTGACTGGTGTGTAAGTGATGTGTGCAGTTTGGGTAGTTTGTTGTTTGTAAGGTATGTTCTCTGTGTATTTCTCTGTGGAGTGCTGTGTGACTGGTGTGTTTGTGGGTGGTCCTGTGTAGGGTGTTGTGTGCTTGGAGTGTGTCTTTGTGTGTTGTGTGTTTGGCGTCTTTTTTGTAGCATGTTGTGTTCGTGGTCGGGAATGTTATGTGGTCTGTGAATGGTTTTCTGTTTCACGTTTAGTGTGTGATGTGACCGCACGTGTGTCGCATGATGTGCAATGTATTGTGCTCTCAGTTGCATGTGTGTTGTGCTTATTCTTATCTGTTTTGCGTACTGTGCTTGTGTTGTGTCATCTGTGTGTTATACGTGTTGTGTGGGATATTGTGCGCTGTGTCCGATATGCTTTGTATATATGTTGTGAGCTTTGCATTGTGCGTTCTGTGAGGCCCTGCGTGCTGCATGTTTTATGTGTGTTTTGTGTGATGTGTGCAGTCTTTGAAATGTGTTTCATAAACTCGGTGTTCGTTGTGTTGCGGTTTGCGTATTTTTTGCATGTCTTTTCGCATGTGTTGTGTGTGGTGCGAGTTTTGCGTGTGGTTGTGATTTGCGTGTGTTTGTGTTTGACAGGTCGTGTGTGGGGTTCACTGTTTGAGTGTTGAGTGTAATTTGTGACGTGTGTACTGCGTGTGGTCATGCTTGGACATTGTCCCACACTGTTTGTGTTGTGTTTACTCTGAGAACTGTGGTTCACGTGCATTGTGTGCAGTTATGTGCTTGGTGTGTGTGGGGTTTGTTGTTTAGTGTGATGTGCTGTTTGCGTGTTGAGAGGTTGTATGTAAACTGTTTCTGCGTGTTGTGGGTGTTCTGCGTGTGTGCCGTATGTGTTGTGTTGGCACTTTCCATGTGTGTTGTGTGTGGATGGGTGTGTTGCATGTTCTGTGTGTGTTGTTCTATGTGTGTTTTCCATGTGTGTTGTATGAACTGTGTGTTGCTTGTGCTAACCGTTGTGATGTACATTTTTGTGTGCGTTGTGTTGTGTGTGCTGAGTGTCGTTTTGTTTCTTTGTTTTCTGTCTTGGTGTGTGTTATGTGCTTTGTGTTTTTGACTGTGTATTGTGTGTTTGACCTGTGTTGTGCTTTTTGCGATTGTTTGTGTAGTGTGCTGTTTTGTGTTGTCGGTATATGGCAGTGAATGATTTGCGGCATTTGTTTCGTGATTCTGGGTGTATTCTGTTTTGCTATGCTGTGTGTGCTCTATGTTCTTGTGTGTTTTGCGTTGTGCTGTCTGTGATCTGTCGGTCTTGTTTATTTTCTGGGTGTTGTGTGTTGTCCGTGTTGTGTGTGTTGAGTATGTACTATGTGTGGCATGGGTTCTTTACTGCTTGTTGAGTGCATTGTTCTGTGTAATTTTCTCTGTGTGGCGTGCAATGTGTGATGTGTGTGGTTGTGAGATGCGTGTTGTGTGCATTGAGTGGTTCTCTGTGCGTTGAATATTTCCTCACTTTTGATGAATTTTCCATTGGTGTTTGTATATGTTGTGTACGTACTACGTGCGTTATGGGTCCATTGCTGCTCGTTGAGTACATAGCTCTTTGTAATTTTCTCTGCGTGGCATGCAATGTGTGATGGGTGTGGTTGTGAGTTGCGTGTTGTGTGCATTGAGTGGTTCTTTGTGTGTTGTACATTTTGTCATTTTCGATGAGTTACATCCATTGGTGTTTGTAATAGGTTCTGTGTTTCGTCTGTGGCTTCCGGTGTCCTGTTTCGTGTATAATTTGTCGGGTCTTTCTGTTGTCTGTTGTGTTATGTACTGCGTTCTGGGTTGTGTGAGCGCTTGTGTGTATGCTTTCTGTGCATCACGTACAGGGGGATGTTGGGTGGTCTGTGTATTTTGAGCATTCTGTGTGTTGTTAGTTTTGCGTTGGGTCTGAAGTGTTCTGTGAGTGTGTATTCTGTGTGTGTGCCGGTGTGTTTTGTTGCGTGCTGTCTGCGTGTGTGTCTTCGGTTGCTCTATACTGTCTGCTTGTGGCTGTGTGTGTTGTGTGTAGTGCTTTATAAGTGTGTTGTGTGTGCTCTTGTTGGTTGTGTGTGGATTTGTATGTGTTGTGTCTGTTTTATGTGTGTGATTGTGTTTTGTGAGTGGTTGTGTTAGAGAGGTTGTGTGTGTGTTTGGCTGAGCTTTGCACATGACGTGAGATGTGTTGACTGTGTGCGGTTTTGCTTGTTTAGTATGTCTCACGGTGTGTGCAGTATGCAGTCTGTGCAATGGTTTTCGTGTGTGTTGTGAGCATTTATGTGCCATGAGGTGTGTGATGTGTGTCTTGTGACTCTTGTTTCTCATGTTTCTGTGTTGTGCTCCTGTGTGAGGATTTATACGTGGTGTGTCTGCGTGGTTGTGTTTGTAGCATGTCGTGTGAGAAATGTGTGCAATTTGTCTTCCTTGTTGGTTATGTGTGTTTGCCTAGGGATTTGTGAGTGTTGTGTGTTTTCCGTGTGTAATTGTGATTTGGGTGTGGCTGTGTTTGAGTGGTGATGTGTGTGTGGTTGTTGTGTTTTTGATGTGAGAAATGTCATCTGTGTGTGGTTGTGTTTGTTTAGTGTGTCTCATGGAGTGTGGTGCATGTACCCTCACAAAGTGATTTGTGTGTTTTTGGAGAAATTCGTGCTCTACTGTGTCTGGTGTGTGCCCTGTGACATGTTATTTTTTGAGTTTTGTGTGTGTGTGCATAGCATAGAGGTGCCCATGTGTACATGTTTGTGGGTGCCTGTGTGCGGTTGTGTGTGTAGTGTTAGAAAAGTGTGCTTTCTGCTTTTATTGTTGGTTGTTTGCTTTACGTGTGGTTTTGTATGTTTTCTGCGTGTTATGCGTGTGTGATTGTGATACGTGTCTGGCTGTGTTGGAGAGGCTGTCTGTGTTGTTGGTTATGTGTGTGAGGGAATATGTGTTATCGCCATGTGGTTTTGCTTGTGGTTTCTGAGAAACGTGTGCCTTTATGTCCTGTGATGTTTGTGGTGTATGCTGTTTCGTATGTTATGCTTTTTGCATGTTGAGTTTGCATTCTCTATGGCTTTGTGTTTGTGGGTGTTGACTTGTGTTTATTGTGGTTATTCCTTGTGTGTGTGCTGTGTGGCTTTATGTGTGGTATGTTGTGTTTGCATCGGACTGTGTGCTGTGTTGTTAATGCAGGATGTTATGTGTGTTATGAGGTGTGATGTATAAATTGCGTGTGATGATTTTGTGTGTGTTGTGTGATGTATTCTGTAATTTGTGTGTTGTGGTAATGTATTGATGTTGTTTCCTTTAATGTGTGTGTTGTGTGTGCAATGTTTGTGTTGTGCGTCTTTTTGTGTGGTCTTTCGTGTTTGTTGGATTTTGTGTTATGTGTGAGGTGCGTCGTTTGTGTATAATGTAATACGTGGTTTGTGGTGTTTGTTGTGTGTTTGTGTGTGTATTGTGTGTTGTGTTACATTTTGCATGCTCTGTTATTGTGTGTTTTCTGCCCTGATGTCTGTGATCTGTTGGTTTAATGCCCATGGCAGTGTCTATGTGGTTTTGTGTGTCTTTCCTGTGCGTTGTGTACTTTCTGCGCTGTGACTGGTGTGTAAGTGATGTGTGCAGTTTGGGTAGTTTGTTGTTTGTAAGGTATGTTCTCTGTGTATTTCTCTGTGGAGTGCTGTGTGACTGGTGTGTTTGTGGGTGGTCCTGTGTAGGGTGTTGTGTGCTTGGAGTGTGTCTTTGTGTGTTGTGTGTTTGGCGTCTTTTTTGTAGCATGTTGTGTTCGTGGTCGGGAATGTTATGTGGTCTGTGAATGGTTTTCTGTTTCACGTTTAGTGTGTGATGTGACCGCACGTGTGTCGCATGATGTGCAATGTATTGTGCTCTCAGTTGCATGTGTGTTGTGCTTATTCTTATCTGTTTTGCGTACTGTGCTTGTGTTGTGTCATCTGTGTGTTATACGTGTTGTGTGGGATATTGTGCGCTGTGTCCGATATGCTTTGTATATATGTTGTGAGCTTTGCATTGTGCGTTCTGTGAGGCCCTGCGTGCTGCATGTTTTATGTGTGTTTTGTGTGATGTGTGCAGTCTTTGAAATGTGTTTCATAAACTCGGTGTTCGTTGTGTTGCGGTTTGCGTATTTTTTGCATGTCTTTTCGCATGTGTTGTGTGTGGTGCGAGTTTTGCGTGTGGTTGTGATTTGCGTGTGTTTGTGTTTGACAGGTCGTGTGTGGGGTTCACTGTTTGAGTGTTGAGTGTAATTTGTGACGTGTGTACTGCGTGTGGTCATGCTTGGACATTGTCCCACACTGTTTGTGTTGTGTTTACTCTGAGAACTGTGGTTCACGTGCATTGTGTGCAGTTATGTGCTTGGTGTGTGTGGGGTTTGTTGTTTAGTGTGATGTGCTGTTTGCGTGTTGAGAGGTTGTATGTAAACTGTTTCTGCGTGTTGTGGGTGTTCTGCGTGTGTGCCGTATGTGTTGTGTTGGCACTTTCCATGTGTGTTGTGTGTGGATGGGTGTGTTGCATGTTCTGTGTGTGTTGTTCTATGTGTGTTTTCCATGTGTGTTGTATGAACTGTGTGTTGCTTGTGCTAACCGTTGTGATGTACATTTTTGTGTGCGTTGTGTTGTGTGTGCTGAGTGTCGTTTTGTTTCTTTGTTTTCTGTCTTGGTGTGTGTTATGTGCTTTGTGTTTTTGACTGTGTATTGTGTGTTTGACCTGTGTTGTGCTTTTTGCGATTGTTTGTGTAGTGTGCTGTTTTGTGTTGTCGGTATATGGCAGTGAATGATTTGCGGCATTTGTTTCGTGATTCTGGGTGTATTCTGTTTTGCTATGCTGTGTGTGCTCTATGTTCTTGTGTGTTTTGCGTTGTGCTGTCTGTGATCTGTCGGTCTTGTTTATTTTCTGGGTGTTGTGTGTTGTCCGTGTTGTGTGTGTTGAGTATGTACTATGTGTGGCATGGGTTCTTTACTGCTTGTTGAGTGCATTGTTCTGTGTAATTTTCTCTGTGTGGCGTGCAATGTGTGATGTGTGTGGTTGTGAGATGCGTGTTGTGTGCATTGAGTGGTTCTCTGTGCGTTGAATATTTCCTCACTTTTGATGAATTTTCCATTGGTGTTTGTATATGTTGTGTACGTACTACGTGCGTTAAGGGTCCATTGCTGCTCGTTGAGTACATAGCTCTTTGTAATTTTCTCTGCGTGGCATGCAATGTGTGATGGGTGTGGTTGTGAGTTGCGTGTTGTGTGCATTGAGTGGTTCTTTGTGTGTTGTACATTTTGTCATTTTCGATGAGTTACATCCATTGGTGTTTGTAATAGGTTCTGTGTTTCGTCTGTGGCTTCCGGTGTCCTGTTTCGTGTATAATTTGTCGGGTCTTTCTGTTGTCTGTTGTGTTATGTACTGCGTTCTGGGTTGTGTGAGCGCTTGTGTGTATGCTTTCTGTGCATCACGTACAGGGGGATGTTGGGTGGTCTGTGTATTTTGAGCATTCTGTGTGTTGTTAGTTTTGCGTTGGGTCTGAAGTGTTCTGTGAGTGTGTATTCTGTGTGTGTGCCGGTGTGTTTTGTTGCGTGCTGTCTGCGTGTGTGTCTTCGGTTGCTCTATACTGTCTGCTTGTGGCTGTGTGTGTTGTGTGTAGTGCTTTATAAGTGTGTTGTGTGTGCTCTTGTTGGTTGTGTGTGGATTTGTATGTGTTGTGTCTGTTTTATGTGTGTGATTGTGTTTTGTGAGTGGTTGTGTTAGAGAGGTTGTGTGTGTGTTTGGCTGAGCTTTGCACATGACGTGAGATGTGTTGACTGTGTGCGGTTTTGCTTGTTTAGTATGTCTCACGGTGTGTGCAGTATGCAGTCTGTGCAATGGTTTTCGTGTGTGTTGTGAGCATTTATGTGCCATGAGGTGTGTGATGTGTGTCTTGTGACTCTTGTTTCTCATGTTTCTGTGTTGTGCTCCTGTGTGAGGATTTATACGTGGTGTGTCTGCGTGGTTGTGTTTGTAGCATGTCGTGTGAGAAATGTGTGCAATTTGTCTTCCTTGTTGGTTATGTGTGTTTGCCTAGGGATTTGTGAGTGTTGTGTGTTTTCCGTGTGTAATTGTGATTTGGGTGTGGCTGTGTTTGAGTGGTGATGTGTGTGTGGTTGTTGTGTTTTTGATGTGAGAAATGTCATCTGTGTGTGGTTGTGTTTGTTTAGTGTGTCTCATGGAGTGTGGTGCATGTACCCTCACAAAGTGATTTGTGTGTTTTTGGAGAAATTCGTGCTCTACTGTGTCTGGTGTGTGCCCTGTGACATGTTATTTTTTGAGTTTTGTGTGTGTGTGCATAGCATAGAGGTGCCCATGTGTACATGTTTGTGGGTGCCTGTGTGCGGTTGTGTGTGTAGTGTTAGAAAAGTGTGCTTTCTGCTTTTATTGTTGGTTGTTTGCTTTACGTGTGGTTTTGTATGTTTTCTGCGTGTTATGCGTGTGTGATTGTGATACGTGTCTGGCTGTGTTGGAGAGGCTGTCTGTGTTGTTGGTTATGTGTGTGAGGGAATATGTGTTATCGCCATGTGGTTTTGCTTGTGGTTTCTGAGAAACGTGTGCCTTTATGTCCTGTGATGTTTGTGGTGTATGCTGTTTCGTATGTTATGCTTTTTGCATGTTGAGTTTGCATTCTCTATGGCTTTGTGTTTGTGGGTGTTGACTTGTGTTTATTGTGGTTATTCCTTGTGTGTGTGCTGTGTGGCTTTATGTGTGGTATGTTGTGTTTGCATCGGACTGTGTGCTGTGTTGTTAATGCAGGATGTTATGTGTGTTATGAGGTGTGATGTATAAATTGCGTGTGATGATTTTGTGTGTGTTGTGTGATGTATTCTGTAATTTGTGTGTTGTGGTAATGTATTGATGTTGTTTCCTTTAATGTGTGTGTTGTGTGTGCAATGTTTGTGTTGTGCGTCTTTTTGTGTGGTCTTTCGTGTTTGTTGGATTTTGTGTTATGTGTGAGGTGCGTCGTTTGTGTATAATGTAATACGTGGTTTGTGGTGTTTGTTGTGTGTTTGTGTGTGTATTGTGTGTTGTGTTACATTTTGCATGCTCTGTTATTGTGTGTTTTCTGCCCTGATGTCTGTGATCTGTTGGTTTAATGTGCATGGCAGTGTCTATGTGGTTTTGTGTGTCTTTCCTGTGCGTTGTGTACTTTCTGCGCTGTGACTGGTGTGTAAGTGATGTGTGCAGTTTGGGTAGTTTGTTGTTTGTAAGGTATGTTCTCTGTGTATTTCTCTGTGGAGTGCTGTGTGACTGGTGTGTTTGTGGGTGGTCCTGTGTAGGGTGTTGTGTGCTTGGAGTGTGTCTTTGTGTGTTGTGTGTTTGGCGTCTTTTTTGTAGCATGTTGTGTTCGTGGTCGGGAATGTTATGTGGTCTGTGAATGGTTTTCTGTTTCACGTTTAGTGTGTGATGTGACCGCACGTGTGTCGCGTGATGTGCAATGTATTGTGCTCTCAGTTGCATGTGTGTTGTGCTTATTCTTATCTGTTTTGCGTACTGTGCTTGTGCTGTGTCATCTGTGTGTTATACGTGTTGTGTGGGATATTGTGCGCTGTGTCCGATATGCTTTGTATATATGTTGTGAGCTTTGCATTGTGCGTTCTGTGAGGCCCTGCGTGCTGCATGTTTTATGTGTGTTTTGTGTGATGTGTGCAGTCTTTGAAATGTGTTTCATAAACTCGGTGTTCGTTGTGTTGCGGTTTGCGTATTTTTTGCATGTCTTTTCGCATGTGTTGTGTGTGGTGCGAGTTTTGCGTGTGGTTGTGATTTGCGTGTGTTTGTGTTTGACAGGTCGTGTGTGGGGTTCACTGTTTGAGTGTTGAGTGTAATTTGTGACGTGTGTACTGCGTGTGGTCATGCTTGGACATTGTCCCACACTGTTTGTGTTGTGTTTACTCTGAGAACTGTGGTTCACGTGCATTGTGTGCAGTTATGTGCTTGGTGTGTGTGGGGTTTGTTGTTTAGTGTGATGTGCTGTTTGCGTGTTGAGAGGTTGTATGTAAACTGTTTCTGCGTGTTGTGGGTGTTCTGCGTGTGTGCCGTATATGTTGTGTTGGCACTTTCCATGTGTGTTGTGTGTGGATGGGTGTGTTGCATGTTCTGTGTGTGTTGTTCTATGTGTGTTTTCCATGTGTGTTGTATGAACTGTGTGTTGCTTGTGCTAACCGTTGTGATGTACATTTTTGTGTGCGTTGTGTTGTGTGTGCTGAGTGTCGTTTTGTTTCTTTGTTTTCTGTCTTGGTGTGTGTTATGTGCTTTGTGTTTTTGACTGTGTATTGTGTGTTTGACCTGTGTTGTGCTTTTTGCGTTTGTTTGTGTAGTGTGCTGTTTTGTGTTGTCGGTATACGGCAGTGAATGATTTGCGGCATTTGTTTCGTGATTCTGGGTGTATTCTGTTTTGCTATGCTGTGTGTGCTCTATGTTCTTGTGTGTTTTGCGTTGTGCTGTCTGTGATCTGTGGGTCTTGTTTATTTTCTGGGTGTTGTGTGTTGTCCGTGTTGTGTGTGTTGAGTATGTACTATGTGTGGCATGGGTTCTTTACTGCTTGTTGAGTGCATTGTTCTGTGTAATTTTCTCTGTGTGGCGTGCAATGTGTGATGTGTGTGGTTGTGAGATGCGTGTTGTGTGCATTGAGTGGTTCTCTGTGCGTTGAATATTTCCTCACTTTTGATGAATTTTCCATTGGTGTTTGTATATGCTGTGTACGTACTACGTGTGTTATGGGTCCATTGCTGCTCGTTGAGTACATAGCTCTTTGTAATTTTCACTGCGTGGCATGCAATGTGTGATGGGTGTGGTTGTGAGTTGCGTGTTGTGTGCATTGAGTGGTTCTTTGTGTGTTGTACATTTTGTCATTTTCGATGAGTTACATCCATTGGTGTTTGTAATAGGTTCTGTGTTTCGTCTGTGGCTTCCGGTGTCCTGTTTCGTGTATAATTTGTCGGGTCTTTCTGTTGTCTGTTGTGTTATGTACTGCGTTCTGGGTTGTGTGAGCGCTTGTGTCTATGCTTTCTGTGCATCACGTACAGGGGGATGTTGGGTGGTCTGTGTATTTTGAGCATTCTGTGTGTTGTTAGTTTTGCGTTGTGTCTGAAGTGTTCTGTGAGTGTGTATTCTGTGTGTGTGCCGGTGTGTTTTGTTGCGTGCTGTCTGCATGTGTGTCTTCGGTTGCTCTATACTGTCTGCTTGTGGCTGTGTGTGTTGTGTGTAGTGCTTTATAAGTGTGTTGTGTGTGCTCTTGTTGGTTGTGTGTGGATTTGTATGTGTTGTGTCTGTTTTATGTGTGTGATTGTGTTTTGTGTGTGGTTGTGTTAGAGAGGTTGTGTGTGTGTTTGGCTGAGCTTTGCACATGACGTGAGATGTGTTGACTATGTGCGGTTTTGCTTGTTTAGTATGTCTCACGGTGTGTGCAGTATGCAGTCTGTGCAATGGTTTTCGTGTGTGTTGTGAGCATTTATGTGCCATGAGGTGTGTGATGTGTGTCTTGTGACTCTTGTTTCTCATGTTTCTGTGTTGTGCTCCTGTGTGAGGATGTATACGTGGTGTGTCTGCGTGGTTGTGTTTGTAGCATGTCGTGTGAGAAATGTGTGCAATTTGTCTTCCTTGTTGGTTATGTGTGTTTGCCTAGGGATTTGTGAGTGTTGTGTGTTTTCCGTGTGTAATTGTGATTTGGGTGTGGCTGTGTTTGAGTGGTGATGTGTGTGTGGTTGTTGTGTTTTTGATGTGAGAAATGTCATCTGTGTGTGGTTGTGTTTGTTTAGTGTGTCTCATGGAGTGTGGTGCATGTACCCTCACAAAGTGATTTGTGTGTTTTTGGAGAAATTCGTGCTCTACTGTGTCTGGTGTGTGCCCTGTGACATGTTATTTTTTGAGTTTTGTGTGTGTGTGCATAGCATAGAGGTGCCCATGTGTACATGTTTGTGGGTGCCTGTGTGCGGTTGTGTGTGTAGTGTTAGAAAAGTGTGCTTTCTGCTTTTATTGTTGGTTGTTTGCTTTACGTGTGGTTTTGTATGTTTTCTGCGTGTTATGCGTGTGTGATTGTGATACGTGTCTGGCTGTGTTGGAGAGGCTGTCTGTGTTGTTGGTTATGTGTGTGAGGGAATATGTGTTATCGCCATGTGGTTTCTGAGAAACGTGTGCCTTTATGTCCTGTGATGTTTGTGGTGTATGCTGTTTCGTATGTTATGCTTTTTGCATGTTGAGTTTGCATTCTCTATGGCTTTGTGTTTGTGGGTGTTGACTTGTGTTTATTGTGGTTATTCCTTGTGTGTGTGCTGTATGGCTTTATGTGTGGTATGTTGTGTTTGCATCGGACTGTGTGCTGTGTTGTTAATGCAGGATGTTGTGTGTGTTATGAGGTGTGATGTATAAATTGCGTGTGATGATTTTGTGTGTGTTGTGTGATGTATTCTGTAATTTGTGTGTTGTGGTAATGTATTGATGTTGTTTCCTTTAATGTGTGTGTTGTGTGTGCAATGTTTGTGTTGTGCGTCTTTTTGTGTGGTCTTTCGTGTTTGTTGGATTTTGTGTTATGTGTGAGGTGCGTCGTTTGTGTATAATGTAATACGTGGTTTGTGGTGTTTGTTGTGTGTTTGTGTGTGTATTGTGTGTTGTGTTACATTTTGCATGCTCTGTTATTGTGTGTTTTCTGCCCTGATGTCTGTGATCTGTTGGTTTAATGTGCATGGCAGTGTCTATGTGGTTTTGTGTGTCTTTCCTGTGCGTTGTGTACTTTCTGCGCTGTGACTGGTGTGTAAGTGATGTGTGCAGTTTGGGTAGTTTGTTGTTTGTAAGGTATGTTCTCTGTGTATTTCTCTGTGGAGTGCTGTGTGACTGGTGTGTTTGTGGGTGGTCCTGTGTAGGGTGTTGTGTGCTTGGAGTGTGTCTTTGTGTGTTGTGTGTTTGGCGTCTTTTTTGTAGCATGTTGTGTTCGTGGTCGGGAATGTTATGTGGTCTGTGAATGGTTTTCTGTTTCACGTTTAGTGTGTGATGTGACCGCACGTGTGTCGCGTGATGTGCAATGTATTGTGCTCTCAGTTGCATGTGTGTTGTGCTTATTCTTATCTGTTTTGCGTACTGTGCTTGTGTTGTGTCATCTGTGTGTTATACGTGTTGTGTGGGATATTGTGCGCTGTGTCCGATATGCTTTGTATATATGTTGTGAGCTTTGCATTGTGCGTTCTGTGAGGCCCTGCGTGCTGCATGTTTTATGTGTGTTTTGTGTGATGTGTGCAGTCTTTGAAATGTGTTTCATAAACTCGGTGTTCGTTGTGTTGCGGTTTGCGTATTTTTTGCATGTCTTTTCGCACGTGTTGTGTGTGGTGCGAGTTTTGCGTGTGGTTGTGATTTGCGTGTGTTTGTGTTTGACAGGTCGTGTGTGGGGTTCACTGTTTGAGTGTTGAGTGTAATTTGTGACGTGTGTACTGCGTGTGGTCATGCTTGGACATTGTCCCACACTGTTTGTGTTGTGTTTACTCTGAGAACTGTGGTTCACGTGCATTGTGTGCAGTTATGTGCTTGGTGTGTGTGGGGTTTGTTGTTTAGTGTGATGTGCTGTTTGCGTGTTGAGAGGTTGTATGTAAACTGTTTCTGCGTGTTGTGGGTGTTCTGCGTGTGTGCCGTATGTGTTGTGTTGGCACTTTCCATGTGTGTTGTGTGTGGATGGGTGTGTTGCATGTTCTGTGTGTGTTGTTCTATGTGTGTTTTCCATGTGTGTTGTATGAACTGTGTGTTGCTTGTGCTAACCGTTGTGATGTACATTTTTGTGTGCGTTGTGTTGTGTGTGCTGAGTGTCGTTTTGTTTCTTTGTTTTCTGTCTTGGTGTGTGTTATGTGCTTTGTGTTTTTGACTGTGTATTGTGTGTTTGACCTGTGTTGTGCTTTTTGCGTTTGTTTGTGTAGTGTGCTGTTTTGTGTTGTCGGTATACGGCAGTGAATGATTTGCGGCATTTGTTTCGTGATTCTGGGTGTATTCTGTTTTGCTATGCTGTGTGTGCTCTATGTTCTTGTGTGTTTTGCGTTGTGCTGTCTGTGATCTGTGGGTCTTGTTTATTTTCTGGGTGTTGTGTGTTGTCCGTGTTGTGTTTTGAGTATGTACTATGTGTGGCATGGGTTCTTTACTGCTTGTTGAGTGCATTGTCCTGTGTAATTTTCTCTGTGTGGCGTGCAATGTGTGATGTGTGTGGTTGTGAGATGCGTGTTGTGTGCATTGAGTGGTTCTCTGTGCGTTGAATATTTCCTCACTTTTGATGAATTTTCCATTGGTGTTTGTATATGCTGTGTACGTACTACGTGCGTTATGGGTCCATTGCTGCTCGTTGAGTACATAGCTCTTTGTAATTTTCTCTGCGTGGCATGCAATGTGTGATGGGTGTGGTTGTGAGTTGCGTGTTGTGTGCATTGAGTGGTTCTTTGTGTGTTGTACATTTTGTCATTTTCGATGAGTTACATCCATTGGTGTTTGTAATAGGTTCTGTGTTTCGTCTGTGGCTTCCGGTGTCCTGTTTCGTGTATAATTTGTCAGGTCTTTCTGTTGTCTGTTGTGTTATGTACTGCGTTCTGGGTTGTGTGAGCGCTTGTGTCTATGCTTTCTGTGCATCACGTACAGGGGGATGTTGGGTGGTCTGTGTATTTTGAGCATTCTGTGTGTTGTTAGTTTTGCGTTGGGTCTGAAGTGTTCTGTGAGTGTGTATTCTGTGTGTGTGCCGGTGTGTTTTGTTGCGTGCTGTCTGCGTGTGTGTCTTCGGTTGCTCTATACTGTCTGCTTGTGGCTGTGTGTGTTGTGTGTAGTGCTTTATAAGTGTGTTGTGTGTGCTCTTGTTGGTTGTGTGTGGATTTGTATGTGTTGTGTCTGTTTTATGTGTGTGATTGTGTTTTGTGAGTGGTTGTGTTAGAGAGGTTGTGTGTGTGTTTGGCTGAGCTTTGCACATGACGTGAGATGTGTTGACTGTGTGCGGTTTTGCTTGTTTAGTATGTCTCACGGTGTTTGCAGTATGCAGTCTGTGCAATGGTTTTCGTGTGTGTTGTGAGCATTTATGTGCCATGAGGTGTGTGATGTGTGTCTTGTGACTCTTGTTTCTCATGTTTCTGTGTTGTGCTCCTGTGTGAGGATGTATACGTGGTGTGTCTGCGTTGTTGTGTTTGTAGCATGTCGTGTGAGAAATGTGTGCAATTTGTCTTCCTTGTTGGTTATGTGTGTTTGCCTAGGGATTTGTGAGTGTTGTGTGTTTTCCGTGTGTAATTGTGATTTGGGTGTGGCTGTGTTTGAGTGGTGATGTGTGTGTGGTTGTTGTGTTTTTGATGTGAGAAATGTCATCTGTGTGTGGTTGTGTTTGTTTAGTGTGTCTCATGGAGTGTGGTGCATGTACCCTCACAAAGTGATTTGTGTGTTTTTGGAGAAATTCGTGCTCTACTGTGTCTGGTGTGTGCCCTGTGACATGTTATTTTTTGAGTTTTGTGTGTGTGTGCATAGCATAGAGGTGCCCATGTGTACATGTTTGTGGGTGCCTGTGTGCGGTTGTGTGTGTAGTGTTAGAAAAGTGTGCTTTCTGCTTTTATTGTTGGTTGTTTGCTTTACGTGTGGTTTTGTATGTTTTCTGCGTGTTATGCGTGTGTGATTGTGATACGTGTCTGGCTGTGTTGGAGAGGCTGTCTGTGTTGTTGGTTATGTGTGTGAGGGAATATGTGTTATCGCCATGTGGTTTCTGAGAAACGTGTGCCTTTATGTCCTGTGATGTTTGTGGTGTATGCTGTTTCGTATGTTATGCTTTTTGCATGTTGAGTTTGCATTCTCTATGGCTTTGTGTTTGTGGGTGTTGACTTGTGTTTATTGTGGTTATTCCTTGTGTGTGTGCTGTATGGCTTTATGTGTGGTATGTTGTGTTTGCATCGGACTGTGTGCTGTGTTGTTAATGCAGGATGTTGTGTGTGTTATGAGGTGTGATGTATAAATTGCGTGTGATGATTTTGTGTGTGTTGTGTGATGTATTCTGTAATTTGTGTGTTGTGGTAATGTATTGATGTTGTTTCCTTTAATGTGTGTGTTGTGTGTGCAATGTTTGTGTTGTGCGTCTTTTTGTGTGGTCTTTCGTGTTTGTTGGATTTTGTGTTATGTGTGAGGTGCGTCGTTTGTGTATAATGTAATACGTGGTTTGTGGTGTTTGTTGTGTGTTTGTGTGTGTATTGTGTGTTGTGTTACATTTTGCATGCTCTGTTATTGTGTGTTTTCTGCCCTGATGTCTGTGATCTGTTGGTTTAATGTGCATGGCAGTGTCTATGTGGTTTTGTGTGTCTTTCCTGTGCGTTGTGTACTTTCTGCGCTGTGACTGGTGTGTAAGTGATGTGTGCAGTTTGGGTAGTTTGTTGTTTGTAAGGTATGTTCTCTGTGTATTTCTCTGTGGAGTGCTGTGTGACTGGTGTGTTTGTGGGTGGTCCTGTGTAGGGTGTTGTGTGCTTGGAGTGTGTCTTTGTGTGTTGTGTGTTTGGCGTCTTTTTTGTAGCATGTTGTGTTCGTGGTCGGGAATGTTATGTGGTCTGTGAATGGTTTTCTGTTTCACGTTTAGTGTGTGATGTGACCGCACGTGTGTCGCGTGATGTGCAATGTATTGTGCTCTCAGTTGCATGTGTGTTGTGCTTATTCTTATCTGTTTTGCGTACTGTGCTTGTGTTGTGTCATCTGTGTGTTATACGTGTTGTGTGGGATATTGTGCGCTGTGTCCGATATGCTTTGTATATATGTTGTGAGCTTTGCATTGTGCGTTCTGTGAGGCCCTGCGTGCTGCATGTTTTATGTGTGTTTTGTGTGATGTGTGCAGTCTTTGAAATGTGTTTCATAAACTCGGTGTTCGTTGTGTTGTGGTTTGCGTATTTTTTGCATGTCTTTTCGCATGTGTTGTGTGTGGTGCGAGTTTTGCGTGTGGTTGTGATTTGCGTGTGTTTGTGTTTGACAGGTCGTGTGTGGGGTTCACTGTTTGAGTGTTGAGTGTAATTTGTGACGTGTGTACTGCGTGTGGTCATGCTTGGACATTGTCCCACACTGTTTGTGTTGTGTTTACTCTGAGAACTGTGGTTCACGTGCATTGTGTGCAGTTATGTGCTTGGTGTGTGTGGGGTTTGTTGTTTAGTGTGATGTGCTGTTTGCGTGTTGAGAGGTTGTATGTAAACTGTTTCTGCGTGTTGTGGGTGTTCTGCGTGTGTGCCGTATGTGTTGTGTTGGCACTTTCCATGTGTGTTGTGTGTGGATGGGTGTGTTGCATGTTCTGTGTGTGTTGTTCTATGTGTGTTTTCCATGTGTGTTGTATGAACAGTGTGTTGCTTGTGCTAATCGTTGTGATGTACATTTTTGTGTGCGTTGTGTTGTGTGTGCTGAGTGTCGTTTTGTTTCTTTGTTTTCTGTCTTGGTGTGTGTTATGTGCTTTGTGTTTTTGACTGTGTATTGTGTGTTTGACCTGTGTTGTGCTTTTTGCGTTTGTTTGTGTAGTGTGCTGTTTTGTGTTGTCGGTATACGGCAGTGAATGATTTGCGGCATTTGTTTCGTGATTCTGGGTGTATTCTGTTTTGCTATGCTGTGTGTGCTCTATGTTCTTGTGTGTTTTGCGTTGTGCTGTCTGTGATCTGTCGGTCTTGTTTATTTTCTGGGTGTTGTGTGTTGTCCGTGTTGTGTGTGTTGAGTATGTACTATGTGTGGCATGGGTTCTTTACTGCTTGTTGAGTGCATTGTTCTGTGTAATTTTCTCTGTGTGGCGTGCAATGTGTGATGTGTGTGGTTGTGAGATGCGTGTTGTGTGCATTGAGTGGTTCTCTGTGCGTTGAATATTTCCTCACTTTTGATGAATTTTCCATTGGTGTTTGTATATGTTGTGTACGTACTACGTGCGTTATGGGTCCATTGCTGCTCGTTGAGTACATAGCTCTTTGTAATTTTCTCTGCGTGGCATGCAATGTGTGATGGGTGTGGTTGTGAGTTGCGTGTTGTGTGCATTGAGTGGTTCTTTGTGTGTTGTACATTTTGTCATTTTCGATGAGTTACATCCATTGGTGTTTGTAATAGGTTCTGTGTTTCGTCTGTGGCTTCCGGTGTCCTGTTTCGTGTATAATTTGTCGGGTCTTTCTGTTGTCTGTTGTGTAATGTACTGGGTTCTGGGTTGTGTGAGCGCTTGTGTCTATGCTTTCTGTGCATCACGTACAGGGGGATGTTGGGTGGTCTGTGTATTTTGAGCATTCTGTGTGTTGTTAGTTTTGCGTTGTGTCTGAAGTGTTCTGTGAGTGTGTATTCTGTGTGTGTGCCGGTGTGTTTTGTTGCGTGCTGTCTGCGTGTGTGTCTTCGGTTGCTCTATACTGTCTGCTTGTGGCTGTGTGTGTTGTGTGTAGTGCTTTATAAGTGTGTTGTGTGTGCTCTTGTTGGTTGTGTGTGGATTTGTATGTGTTGTGTCTGTTTTATGTGTGTGATTGTGTTTTGTGAGTGGTTGTGTTAGAGAGGTTGTGTGTGTGTTTGGCTGAGCTTTGCACATGACGTGAGATGTGTTGACTGTGTGCGGTTTTGCTTGTTTAGTATGTCTCACGGTGTGTGCAGTATGCAGTCTGTGCAATGGTTTTCGTGTGTGTTGTGAGCATTTATGTGCCATGAGGTGTGTGATGTGTGTCTTGTGACTCTTGTTTCTCATGTTTCTGTGTTGTGCTCCTGTGTGAGGATGTATACGTGGTGTGTCTGCGTTGTTGTGTTTGTAGCATGTCGTGTGAGAAATGTGTGCAATTTGTCTTCCTTGTTGGTTATGTGTGTTTGCCTAGGGATTTGTGAGTGTTGTGTGTTTTCCGTGTGTAATTGTGATTTGGGTGTGGCTGTGTTTGAGTGGTGATGTGTGTGTGGTTGTTGTGTTTTTGATGTGAGAAATGTCATCTGTGTGTGGTTGTGTTTGTTTAGTGTGTCTCATGGAGTGTGGTGCATGTACCCTCACAAAGTGATTTGTGTGTTTTTGGAGAAATTCGTGCTCTACTGTGTCTGGTGTGTGCCCTGTGACATGTTATTTTTTGAGTTTTGTGTGTGTGTGCATAGCATAGAGGTGCCCATGTGTACATGTTTGTGGGTGCCTGTGTGCGGTTGTGTGTGTAGTGTTAGAAAAGTGTGCTTTCTGCTTTTATTGTTGGTTGTTTGCTTTACGTGTGGTTTTGTATGTTTTCTGCGTGTTATGCGTGTGTGATTGTGATACGTGTCTGGCTGTGTTGGAGAGGCTGTCTGTGTTGTTGGTTATGTGTGTGAGGGAATATGTGTTATCGCCATGTGGTTTTGCTTGTGGTTTCTGAGAAACGTGTGTCTTTATGTCCTGTGATGTTTGTGGTGTATGCTGTTTCGTATGTTATGCTTTTTGCATGTTGAGTTTGCATTCTCTATGGCTTTGTGTTTGTGGGTGTTGACTTGTGTTTATTGTGGTTATTCCTTGTGTGTGCGCTGTGTGGCTTTATGTGTGGTATGTTGTGTTTGCATCGGACTGTGTGCTGTGTTGTTAATGCAGGATGTTATGTGTGTTATGAGGTGTGATGTATAAATTGCGTGTGATGATTTTGTGTGTGTTGTGTGATGTATTCTGTAATTTGTGTGTTGTGGTAATGTATTGATGTTGTTTCCTTTAATGTGTGTGTTGTGTGTGCAATGTTTGTGTTGTGCGTCTTTTTGTGTGGTCTTTCGTGTTTGTTGGATTTTGTGTTATGTGTGAGGTGCGTCGTTTGTGTATAATGTAATACGTGGTTTGTGGTGTTTGTTGTGTGTTTGTGTGTGTATTGTGTGTTGTGTTACATTTTGCATGCTCTGTTATTGTGTGTTTTCTGCCCTGATGTCTGTGATCTGTTGGTTTAATGTGCATGGCAGTGTCTATGTGGTTTTGTGTGTCTTTCCTGTGCGTTGTGTACTTTCTGCGCTGTGACTGGTGTGTAAGTGATGTGTGCAGTTTGGGTAGTTTGTTGTTTGTAAGGTATGTTCTCTGTGTATTTCTCTGTGGAGTGCTGTGTGACTAGTGTGTTTGTGGGTGGTCCTGTGTAGGGTGTTGTGTGCTTGGAGTGTGTCTTTGTGTGTTGTGTGTTTGGCGTCTTTTTTGTAGCATGTTGTGTTCGTGGTCGGGAATGTTATGTGGTCTGTGAATGGTTTTCTGTTTCACGTTTAGTGTGTGATGTGACCGCACGTGTGTCGCGTGATGTGCAATGTATTGTGCTCTCAGTTGCATGTGTGTTGTGCTTATTCTTATCTGTTTTGCGTACTGTGCTTGTGCTGTGTCATCTGTGTGTTATACGTGTTGTGTGGGATATTGTGCGCTGTGTCCGATATGCTTTGTATATATGTTGTGAGCTTTGCATTGTGCGTTCTGTGAGGCCCTGCGTGCTGCATGTTTTATGTGTGTTTTGTGTGATGTGTGCAGTCTTTGAAATGTGTTTCATAAACTCGGTGTTCGTTGTGTTGCGGTTTGCGTATTTTTTGCATGTCTTTTCGCATGTGTTGTGTGTGGTGCGAGTTTTGCGTGTGGTTGTGATTTGCGTGTGTTTGTGTTTGACAGGTCGTGTGTGGGGTTCACTGTTTGAGTGTTGAGTGTAATTTGTGACGTGTGTACTGCGTGTGGTCATGCTTGGACATTGTCCCACACTGTTTGTGTTGTGTTTACTCTGAGAACTGTGGTTCACGTGCATTGTGTGCAGTTATGTGCTTGGTGTGTGTGGGGTTTGTTGTTTAGTGTGATGTGCTGTTTGCGTGTTGAGAGGTTGTATGTAAACTGTTTCTGCGTGTTGTGGGTGTTCTGCGTGTGTGCCGTATGTGTTGTGTTGGCACTTTCCATGTGTGTTGTGTGTGGATGGGTGTGTTGCATGTTCTGTGTGTGTTGTTCTATGTGTGTTTTCCATGTGTGTTGTATGAACTGTGTGTTGCTTGTGCTAACCGTTGTGATGTACATTTTTGTGTGCGTTGTGTTGTGTGTGCTGAGTGTCGTTTTGTTTCTTTGTTTTCTGTCTTGGTGTGTGTTATGTGCTTTGTGTTTTTGACTGTGTATTGTGTGTTTGACCTGTGTTGTGCTTTTTGCGATTGTTTGTGTAGTGTGCTGTTTTGTGTTGTCGGTATATGGCAGTGAATGATTTGCGGCATTTGTTTCGTGATTCTGGGTGTATTCTGTTTTGCTATGCTGTGTGTGCTCTATGTTCTTGTGTGTTTTGCGTTGTGCTGTCTGTGATCTGTCGGTCTTGTTTATTTTCTGGGTGTTGTGTGTTGTCCGTGTTGTGTGTGTTGAGTATGTACTATGTGTGGCATGGGTTCTTTACTGCTTGTTGAGTGCATTGTTCTGTGTAATTTTCTCTGTGTGGCGTGCAATGTGTGATGTGTGTGGTTGTGAGATGCGTGTTGTGTGCATTGAGTGGTTCTCTGTGCGTTGAATATTTCCTCACTTTTGATGAATTTTCCATTGGTGTTTGTATATGTTGTGTACGTACTACGTGCGTTATGGGTCCATTGCTGCTCGTTGAGTACATAGCTCTTTGTAATTTTCTCTGCGTGGCATGCAATGTGTGATGGGTGTGGTTGTGAGTTGCGTGTTGTGTGCATTGAGTGGTTCTTTGTGTGTTGTACATTTTGTCATTTTCGATGAGTTACATCCATTGGTGTTTGTAATAGGTTCTGTGTTTCGTCTGTGGCTTCCGGTGTCCTGTTTCGTGTATAATTTGTCGGGTCTTTCTGTTGTCTGTTGTGTTATGTACTGCGTTCTGGGTTGTGTGAGCGCTTGTGTCTATGCTTTCTGTGCATCACGTACAGGGGGATGTTGGGTGGTCTGTGTATTTTGAGCATTCTGTGTGTTGTTAGTTTTGCGTTGGGTCTGAAGTGTTCTGTGAGTGTGTATTCTGTGTGTGTGCCGGTGTGTTTTGTTGCGTGCTGTCTGCGTGTGTGTCTTCGGTTGCTCTATACTGTCTGCTTGTGGCTGTGTGTGTTGTGTGTAGTGCTTTATAAGTGTGTTGTGTGTGCTCTTGTTGGTTGTGTGTGGATTTGTATGTGTTGTGTCTGTTTTATGTGTGTGATTGTGTTTTGTGAGTGGTTGTGTTAGAGAGGTTGTGTGTGTGTTTGGCTGAGCTTTGCACATGACGTGAGATGTGTTGACTGTGTGCGGTTTTGCTTGTTTAGTATGTCTCACGGTGTGTGCAGTATGCAGTCTGTGCAATGGTTTTCGTGTGTGTTGTGAGCATTTATGTGCCATGAGGTGTGTGATGTGTGTCTTGTGACTCTTGTTTCTCATGTTTCTGTGTTGTGCTCCTGTGTGAGGATGTATACGTGGTGTGTCTGCATGGTTGTGTTTGTAGCATGTCGTGTGAGAAATGTGTGCAATTTGTCTTCCTTGTTGGTTATGTGTGTTTGCCTAGGGATTTGTGAGTGTTGTGTGTTTTCCGTGTGTAATTGTGATTTGGGTGTGGCTGTGTTTGAGTGGTGATGTGTGTGTGGTTGTTGTGTTTTTGATGTGAGAAATGTCATCTGTGTGTGGTTGTGTTTGTTTAGTGTGTCTCATGGAGTGTGGTGCATGTACCCTCACAAAGTGATTTGTGTGTTTTTGGAGAAATTCGTGCTCTACTGTGTCTGGTGTGTGCCCTGTGACATGTTATTTTTTGAGTTTTGTGTGTGTGTGCATAGCATAGAGGTGCCCATGTGTACATGTTTGTGGGTGCCTGTGTGCGGTTGTGTGTGTAGTGTTAGAAAAGTGTGCTTTCTGCTTTTATTGTTGGTTGTTTGCTTTACGTGTGGTTTTGTATGTTTTCTGCGTGTTATGCGTGTGTGATTGTGATACGTGTCTGGCTGTGTTGGAGAGGCTGTCTGTGTTGTTGGTTATGTGTGTGAGGGAATATGTGTTATCGCCATGTGGTTTTGCTTGTGGTTTCTGAGAAACGTGTGTCTTTATGTCCTGTGATGTTTGTGGTGTATGCTGTTTCGTATGTTATGCTTTTTGCATGTTGAGTTTGCATTCTCTATGGCTTTGTGTTTGTGGGTGTTGACTTGTGTTTATTGTGGTTATTCCTTGTGTGTGCGCTGTGTGGCTTTATGTGTGGTATGTTGTGTTTGCATCGGACTGTGTGCTGTGTTGTTAATGCAGGATGTTATGTGTGTTATGAGGTGTGATGTATAAATTGCGTGTGATGATTTTGTGTGTGTTGTGTGATGTATTCTGTAATTTGTGTGTTGTGGTAATGTATTGATGTTGTTTCCTTTAATGTGTGTGTTGTGTGTGCAATGTTTGTGTTGTGCGTCTTTTTGTGTGGTCTTTCGTGTTTGTTGGATTTTGTGTTATGTGTGAGGTGCGTCGTTTGTGTATAATGTAATACGTGGTTTGTGGTGTTTGTTGTGTGTTTGTGTGTGTATTGTGTGTTGTGTTACATTTTGCATGCTCTGTTATTGTGTGTTTTCTGCCCTGATGTCTGTGATCTGTTGGTTTAATGTGCATGGCAGTGTCTATGTGGTTTTGTGTGTCTTTCCTGTGCGTTGTGTACTTTCTGCGCTGTGACTGGTGTGTAAGTGATGTGTGCAGTTTGGGTAGTTTGTTGTTTGTAAGGTATGTTCTCTGTGTATTTCTCTGTGGAGTGCTGTGTGACTAGTGTGTTTGTGGGTGGTCCTGTGTAGGGTGTTGTGTGCTTGGAGTGTGTCTTTGTGTGTTGTGTGTTTGGCGTCTTTTTTGTAGCATGTTGTGTTCGTGGTCGGGAATGTTATGTGGTCTGTGAATGGTTTTCTGTTTCACGTTTAGTGTGTGATGTGACCGCACGTGTGTCGCGTGATGTGCAATGTATTGTGCTCTCAGTTGCATGTGTGTTGTGCTTATTCTTATCTGTTTTGCGTACTGTGCTTGTGCTGTGTCATCTGTGTGTTATACGTGTTGTGTGGGATATTGTGCGCTGTGTCCGATATGCTTTGTATATATGTTGTGAGCTTTGCATTGTGCGTTCTGTGAGGCCCTGCGTGCTGCATGTTTTATGTGTGTTTTGTGTGATGTGTGCAGTCTTTGAAATGTGTTTCATAAACTCGGTGTTCGTTGTGTTGCGGTTTGCGTATTTTTTGCATGTCTTTTCGCATGTGTTGTGTGTGGTGCGAGTTTTGCGTGTGGTTGTGATTTGCGTGTGTTTGTGTTTGACAGGTCGTGTGTGGGGTTCACTGTTTGAGTGTTGAGTGTAATTTGTGACGTGTGTACTGCGTGTGGTCATGCTTGGACATTGTCCCACACTGTTTGTGTTGTGTTTACTCTGAGAACTGTGGTTCACGTGCATTGTGTGCAGTTATGTGCTTGGTGTGTGTGGGGTTTGTTGTTTAGTGTGATGTGCTGTTTGCGTGTTGAGAGGTTGTATGTAAACTGTTTCTGCGTGTTGTGGGTGTTCTGCGTGTGTGCCGTATGTGTTGTGTTGGCACTTTCCATGTGTGTTGTGTGTGGATGGGTGTGTTGCATGTTCTGTGTGTGTTGTTCTATGTGTGTTTTCCATGTGTGTTGTATGAACTGTGTGTTGCTTGTGCTAACCGTTGTGATGTACATTTTTGTGTGCGTTGTGTTGTGTGTGCTGAGTGTCGTTTTGTTTCTTTGTTTTCTGTCTTGGTGTGTGTTATGTGCTTTGTGTTTTTGACTGTGTATTGTGTGTTTGACCTGTGTTGTGCTTTTTGCGATTGTTTGTGTAGTGTGCTGTTTTGTGTTGTCGGTATATGGCAGTGAATGATTTGCGGCATTTGTTTCGTGATTCTGGGTGTATTCTGTTTTGCTATGCTGTGTGTGCTCTATGTTCTTGTGTGTTTTGCGTTGTGCTGTCTGTGATCTGTCGGTCTTGTTTATTTTCTGGGTGTTGTGTGTTGTCCGTGTTGTGTGTGTTGAGTATGTACTATGTGTGGCATGGGTTCTTTACTGCTTGTTGAGTGCATTGTTCTGTGTAATTTTCTCTGTGTGGCGTGCAATGTGTGATGTGTGTGGTTGTGAGATGCGTGTTGTGTGCATTGAGTGGTTCTCTGTGCGTTGAATATTTCCTCACTTTTGATGAATTTTCCATTGGTGTTTGTATATGTTGTGTACGTACTACGTGCGTTATGGGTCCATTGCTGCTCGTTGAGTACATAGCTCTTTGTAATTTTCTCTGCGTGGCATGCAATGTGTGATGGGTGTGGTTGTGAGTTGCGTGTTGTGTGCATTGAGTGGTTCTTTGTGTGTTGTACATTTTGTCATTTTCGATGAGTTACATCCATTGGTGTTTGTAATAGGTTCTGTGTTTCGTCTGTGGCTTCCGGTGTCCTGTTTCGTGTATAATTTGTCGGGTCTTTCTGTTGTCTGTTGTGTTATGTACTGCGTTCTGGGTTGTGTGAGCGCTTGTGTCTATGCTTTCTGTGCATCACGTACAGGGGGATGTTGGGTGGTCTGTGTATTTTGAGCATTCTGTGTGTTGTTAGTTTTGCGTTGGGTCTGAAGTGTTCTGTGAGTGTGTATTCTGTGTGTGTGCCGGTGTGTTTTGTTGCGTGCTGTCTGCGTGTGTGTCTTCGGTTGCTCTATACTGTCTGCTTGTGGCTGTGTGTGTTGTGTGTAGTGCTTTATAAGTGTGTTGTGTGTGCTCTTGTTGGTTGTGTGTGGATTTGTATGTGTTGTGTCTGTTTTATGTGTGTGATTGTGTTTTGTGAGTGGTTGTGTTAGAGAGGTTGTGTGTGTGTTTGGCTGAGCTTTGCACATGACGTGAGATGTGTTGACTGTGTGCGGTTTTGCTTGTTTAGTATGTCTCACGGTGTGTGCAGTATGCAGTCTGTGCAATGGTTTTCGTGTGTGTTGTGAGCATTTATGTGCCATGAGGTGTGTGATGTGTGTCTTGTGACTCTTGTTTCTCATGTTTCTGTGTTGTGCTCCTGTGTGAGGATGTATACGTGGTGTGTCTGCATGGTTGTGTTTGTAGCATGTCGTGTGAGAAATGTGTGCAATTTGTCTTCCTTGTTGGTTATGTGTGTTTGCCTAGGGATTTGTGAGTGTTGTGTGTTTTCCGTGTGTAATTGTGATTTGGGTGTGGCTGTGTTTGAGTGGTGATGTGTGTGTGGTTGTTGTGTTTTTGATGTGAGAAATGTCATCTGTGTGTGGTTGTGTTTGTTTAGTGTGTCTCATGGAGTGTGGTGCATGTACCCTCACAAAGTGATTTGTGTGTTTTTGGAGAAATTCGTGCTCTACTGTGTCTGGTGTGTGCCCTGTGACATGTTATTTTTTGAGTTTTGTGTGTGTGTGCATAGCATAGAGGTGCCCATGTGTACATGTTTGTGGGTGCCTGTGTGCGGTTGTGTGTGTAGTGTTAGAAAAGTGTGCTTTCTGCTTTTATTGTTGGTTGTTTGCTTTACGTGTGGTTTTGTATGTTTTCTGCGTGTTATGCGTGTGTGATTGTGATACGTGTCTGGCTGTGTTGGAGAGGCTGTCTGTGTTGTTGGTTATGTGTGTGAGGGAATATGTGTTATCGCCATGTGGTTTTGCTTGTGGTTTCTGAGAAACGTGTGTCTTTATGTCCTGTGATGTTTGTGGTGTATGCTGTTTCGTATGTTATGCTTTTTGCATGTTGAGTTTGCATTCTCTATGGCTTTGTGTTTGTGGGTGTTGACTTGTGTTTATTGTGGTTATTCCTTGTGTGTGCGCTGTGTGGCTTTATGTGTGGTATGTTGTGTTTGCATCGGACTGTGTGCTGTGTTGTTAATGCAGGATGTTATGTGTGTTATGAGGTGTGATGTATAAATTGCGTGTGATGATTTTGTGTGTGTTGTGTGATGTATTCTGTAATTTGTGTGTTGTGGTAATGTATTGATGTTGTTTCCTTTAATGTGTGTGTTGTGTGTGCAATGTTTGTGTTGTGCGTCTTTTTGTGTGGTCTTTCGTGTTTGTTGGATTTTGTGTTATGTGTGAGGTGCGTCGTTTGTGTATAATGTAATACGTGGTTTGTGGTGTTTGTTGTGTGTTTGTGTGTGTATTGTGTGTTGTGTTACATTTTGCATGCTCTGTTATTGTGTGTTTTCTGCCCTGATGTCTGTGATCTGTTGGTTTAATGTGCATGGCAGTGTCTATGTGGTTTTGTGTGTCTTTCCTGTGCGTTGTGTACTTTCTGCGCTGTGACTGGTGTGTAAGTGATGTGTGCAGTTTGGGTAGTTTGTTGTTTGTAAGGTATGTTCTCTGTGTATTTCTCTGTGGAGTGCTGTGTGACTAGTGTGTTTGTGGGTGGTCCTGTGTAGGGTGTTGTGTGCTTGGAGTGTGTCTTTGTGTGTTGTGTGTTTGGCGTCTTTTTTGTAGCATGTTGTGTTCGTGGTCGGGAATGTTATGTGGTCTGTGAATGGTTTTCTGTTTCACATTTAGTGTGTGATGTGACCGCACGTGTGTCGCGTGATGTGCAATGTATTGTGCTCTCAGTTGCATGTGTGTTGTGCTTATTCTTATCTGTTTTGCGTACTGTGCTTGTGCTGTGTCATCTGTGTGTTATACGTGTTGTGTGGGATATTGTGCGCTGTGTCCGATATGCTTTGTATATATGTTGTGAGCTTTGCATTGTGCGTTCTGTGAGGCCCTGCGTGCTGCATGTTTTATGTGTGTTTTGTGTGATGTGTGCAGTCTTTGAAATGTGTTTCATAAACTCGGTGTTCGTTGTGTTGCGGTTTGCGTATTTTTTGCATGTCTTTTCGCATGTGTTGTGTGTGGTGCGAGTTTTGCGTGTGGTTGTGATTTGCGTGTGTTTGTGTTTGACAGGTCGTGTGTGGGGTTCACTGTTTGAGTGTTGAGTGTAATTTGTGACGTGTGTACTGCGTGTGGTCATGCTTGGACATTGTCCCACACTGTTTGTGTTGTGTTTACTCTGAGAACTGTGGTTCACGTGCATTGTGTGCAGTTATGTGCTTGGTGTGTGTGGGGTTTGTTGTTTAGTGTGATGTGCTGTTTGCGTGTTGAGAGGTTGTATGTAAACTGTTTCTGCGTGTTGTGGGTGTTCTGCGTGTGTGCCGTATGTGTTGTGTTGGCACTTTCCATGTGTGTTGTGTGTGGATGGGTGTGTTGCATGTTCTGTGTGTGTTGTTCTATGTGTGTTTTCCATGTGTGTTGTATGAACTGTGTGTTGCTTGTGCTAACCGTTGTGATGTACATTTTTGTGTGCGTTGTGTTGTGTGTGCTGAGTGTCGTTTTGTTTCTTTGTTTTCTGTCTTGGTGTGTGTTATGTGCTTTGTGTTTTTGACTGTGTATTGTGTGTTTGACCTGTGTTGTGCTTTTTGCGATTGTTTGTGTAGTGTGCTGTTTTGTGTTGTCGGTATATGGCAGTGAATGATTTGCGGCATTTGTTTCGTGATTCTGGGTGTATTCTGTTTTGCTATGCTGTGTGTGCTCTATGTTCTTGTGTGTTTTGCGTTGTGCTGTCTGTGATCTGTCGGTCTTGTTTATTTTCTGGGTGTTGTGTGTTGTCCGTGTTGTGTGTGTTGAGTATGTACTATGTGTGGCATGGGTTCTTTACTGCTTGTTGAGTGCATTGTTCTGTGTAATTTTCTCTGTGTGGCGTGCAATGTGTGATGTGTGTGGTTGTGAGATGCGTGTTGTGTGCATTGAGTGGTTCTCTGTGCGTTGAATATTTCCTCACTTTTGATGAATTTTCCATTGGTGTTTGTATATGTTGTGTACGTACTACGTGCGTTATGGGTCCATTGCTGCTCGTTGAGTACATAGCTCTTTGTAATTTTCTCTGCGTGGCATGCAATGTGTGATGGGTGTGGTTGTGAGTTGCGTGTTGTGTGCATTGAGTGGTTCTTTGTGTGTTGTACATTTTGTCATTTTCGATGAGTTACATCCATTGGTGTTTGTAATAGGTTCTGTGTTTCGTCTGTGGCTTCCGGTGTCCTGTTTCGTGTATAATTTGTCGGGTCTTTCTGTTGTCTGTTGTGTTATGTACTGCGTTCTGGGTTGTGTGAGCGCTTGTGTCTATGCTTTCTGTGCATCACGTACAGGGGGATGTTGGGTGGTCTGTGTATTTTGAGCATTCTGTGTGTTGTTAGTTTTGCGTTGGGTCTGAAGTGTTCTGTGAGTGTGTATTCTGTGTGTGTGCCGGTGTGTTTTGTTGCGTGCTGTCTGCGTGTGTGTCTTCGGTTGCTCTATACTGTCTGCTTGTGGCTGTGTGTGTTGTGTGTAGTGCTTTATAAGTGTGTTGTGTGTGCTCTTGTTGGTTGTGTGTGGATTTGTATGTGTTGTGTCTGTTTTATGTGTGTGATTGTGTTTTGTGAGTGGTTGTGTTAGAGAGGTTGTGTGTGTGTTTGGCTGAGCTTTGCACATGACGTGAGATGTGTTGACTGTGTGCGGTTTTGCTTGTTTAGTATGTCTCACGGTGTGTGCAGTATGCAGTCTGTGCAATGGTTTTCGTGTGTGTTGTGAGCATTTATGTGCCATGAGGTGTGTGATGTGTGTCTTGTGACTCTTGTTTCTCATGTTTCTGTGTTGTGCTCCTGTGTGAGGATGTATACGTGGTGTGTCTGCATGGTTGTGTTTGTAGCATGTCGTGTGAGAAATGTGTGCAATTTGTCTTCCTTGTTGGTTATGTGTGTTTGCCTAGGGATTTGTGAGTGTTGTGTGTTTTCCGTGTGTAATTGTGATTTGGGTGTGGCTGTGTTTGAGTGGTGATGTGTGTGTGGTTGTTGTGTTTTTGATGTGAGAAATGTCATCTGTGTGTGGTTGTGTTTGTTTAGTGTGTCTCATGGAGTGTGGTGCATGTACCCTCACAAAGTGATTTGTGTGTTTTTGGAGAAATTCGTGCTCTACTGTGTCTGGTGTGTGCCCTGTGACATGTTATTTTTTGAGTTTTGTGTGTGTGTGCATAGCATAGAGGTGCCCATGTGTACATGTTTGTGGGTGCCTGTGTGCGGTTGTGTGTGTAGTGTTAGAAAAGTGTGCTTTCTGCTTTTATTGTTGGTTGTTTGCTTTACGTGTGGTTTTGTATGTTTTCTGCGTGTTATGCGTGTGTGATTGTGATACGTGTCTGGCTGTGTTGGAGAGGCTGTCTGTGTTGTTGGTTATGTGTGTGAGGGAATATGTGTTATCGCCATGTGGTTTTGCTTGTGGTTTCTGAGAAACGTGTGCCTTTATGTCCTGTGATGTTTGTGGTGTATGCTGTTTCGTATGTTATGCTTTTTGCATGTTGAGTTTGCATTCTCTATGGCTTTGTGTTTGTGGGTGTTGACTTGTGTTTATTGTGGTTATTCCTTGTGTGTGCGCTGTGTGGCTTTATGTGTGGTATGTTGTGTTTGCATCGGACTGTGTGCTGTGTTGTTAATGCAGGATGTTATGTGTGTTATGAGGTGTGATGTATAAATTGCGTGTGATGATTTTGTGTGTGTTGTGTGATGTATTCTGTAATTTGTGTGTTGTGGTAATGTATTGATGTTGTTTCCTTTAATGTGTGTGTTGTGTGTGCAATGTTTGTGTTGTGCGTCTTTTTGTGTGGTCTTTCGTGTTTGTTGGATTTTGTGTTATGTGTGAGGTGCGTCGTTTGTGTATAATGTAATACGTGGTTTGTGGTGTTTGTTGTGTGTTTGTGTGTGTATTGTGTGTTGTGTTACATTTTGCATGCTCTGTTATTGTGTGTTTTCTGCCCTGATGTCTGTGATCTGTTGGTTTAATGTGCATGGCAGTGTCTATGTGGTTTTGTGTGTCTTTCCTGTGCGTTGTGTACTTTCTGCGCTGTGACTGGTGTGTAAGTGATGTGTGCAGTTTGGGTAGTTTGTTGTTTGTAAGGTATGTTCTCTGTGTATTTCTCTGTGGAGTGCTGTGTGACTAGTGTGTTTGTGGGTGGTCCTGTGTAGGGTGTTGTGTGCTTGGAGTGTGTCTTTGTGTGTTGTGTGTTTGGCGTCTTTTTTGTAGCATGTTGTGTTCGTGGTCGGGAATGTTATGTGGTCTGTGAATGGTTTTCTGTTTCACGTTTAGTGTGTGATGTGACCGCACGTGTGTCGCGTGATGTGCAATGTATTGTGCTCTCAGTTGCATGTGTGTTGTGCTTATTCTTATCTGTTTTGCGTACTGTGCTTGTGCTGTGTCATCTGTGTGTTATACGTGTTGTGTGGGATATTGTGCGCTGTGTCCGATATGCTTTGTATATATGTTGTGAGCTTTGCATTGTGCGTTCTGTGAGGCCCTGCGTGCTGCATGTTTTATGTGTGTTTTGTGTGATGTGTGCAGTCTTTGAAATGTGTTTCATAAACTCGGTGTTCGTTGTGTTGCGGTTTGCGTATTTTTTGCATGTCTTTTCGCACGTGTTGTGTGTGGTGCGAGTTTTGCGTGTGGTTGTGATTTGCGTGTGTTTGTGTTTGACAGGTCGTGTGTGGGGTTCACTGTTTGAGTGTTGAGTGTAATTTGTGACGTGTGTACTGCGTGTGGTCATGCTTGGACATTGTCCCACACTGTTTGTGTTGTGTTTACTCTGAGAACTGTGGTTCACGTGCATTGTGTGCAGTTATGTGCTTGGTGTGTGTGGGGTTTGTTGTTTAGTGTGATGTGCTGTTTGCGTGTTGAGAGGTTGTATGTAAACTGTTTCTGCGTGTTGTGGGTGTTCTGCGTGTGTGCCGTATGTGTTGTGTTGGCACTTTCCATGTGTGTTGTGTGTGGATGGGTGTGTTGCATGTTCTGTGTGTGTTGTTCTATGTGTGTTTTCCATGTGTGTTGTATGAACTGTGTGTTGCTTGTGCTAACCGTTGTGATGTACATTTTTGTGTGCGTTGTGTTGTGTGTGCTGAGTGTCGTTTTGTTTCTTTGTTTTCTGTCTTGGTGTGTGTTATGTGCTTTGTGTTTTTGACTGTGTATTGTGTGTTTGACCTGTGTTGTGCTTTTTGCGTTTGTTTGTGTAGTGTGCTGTTTTGTGTTGTCGGTATACGGCAGTGAATGATTTGCGGCATTTGTTTCGTGATTCTGGGTGTATTCTGTTTTGCTATGCTGTGTGTGCTCTATGTTCTTGTGTGTTTTGCGTTGTGCTGTCTGTGATCTGTGGGTCTTGTTTATTTTCTGGGTGTTGTGTGTTGTCCGTGTTGTGTTTTGAGTATGTACTATGTGTGGCATGGGTTCTTTACTGCTTGTTGAGTGCATTGTCCTGTGTAATTTTCTCTGTGTGGCGTGCAATGTGTGATGTGTGTGGTTGTGAGATGCGTGTTGTGTGCATTGAGTGGTTCTCTGTGCGTTGAATATTTCCTCACTTTTGATGAATTTTCCATTGGTGTTTGTATATGCTGTGTACGTACTACGTGCGTTATGGGTCCATTGCTGCTCGTTGAGTACATAGCTCTTTGTAATTTTCTCTGCGTGGCATGCAATGTGTGATGGGTGTGGTTGTGAGTTGCGTGTTGTGTGCATTGAGTGGTTCTTTGTGTGTTGTACATTTTGTCATTTTCGATGAGTTACATCCATTGGTGTTTGTAATAGGTTCTGTGTTTCGTCTGTGGCTTCCGGTGTCCTGTTTCGTGTATAATTTGTCAGGTCTTTCTGTTGTCTGTTGTGTTATGTACTGCGTTCTGGGTTGTGTGAGCGCTTGTGTCTATGCTTTCTGTGCATCACGTACAGGGGGATGTTGGGTGGTCTGTGTATTTTGAGCATTCTGTGTGTTGTTAGTTTTGCGTTGGGTCTGAAGTGTTCTGTGAGTGTGTATTCTGTGTGTGTGCCGGTGTGTTTTGTTGCGTGCTGTCTGCGTGTGTGTCTTCGGTTGCTCTATACTGTCTGCTTGTGGCTGTGTGTGTTGTGTGTAGTGCTTTATAAGTGTGTTGTGTGTGCTCTTGTTGGTTGTGTGTGGATTTGTATGTGTTGTGTCTGTTTTATGTGTGTGATTGTGTTTTGTGTGTGGTTGTGTTAGAGAGGTTGTGTGTGTGTTTGGCTGAGCTTTGCACATGACGTGAGATGTGTTGACTGTGTGCGGTTTTGCTTGTTTAGTATGTCTCACGGTGTGTGCAGTATGCAGTCTGTGCAATGGTTTTCGTGTGTGTTGTGAGCATTTATGTGCCATGAGGTGTGTGATGTGTGTCTTGTGACTCTTGTTTCTCATGTTTCTGTGTTGTGCTCCTGTGTGAGGATTTATACGTGGTGTGTCTGCGTGGTTGTGTTTGTAGCATGTCGTGTGAGAAATGTGTGCAATTTGTCTTCCTTGTTGGTTATGTGTGTTTGCCTAGGGATTTGTGAGTGTTGTGTGTTTTCCGTGTGTAATTGTGATTTGGGTGTGGCTGTGTTTGAGTGGTGATGTGTGTGTGGTTGTTGTGTTTTTGATGTGAGAAATGTCATCTGTGTGTGGTTGTGTTTGTTTAGTGTGTCTCATGGAGTGTGGTGCATGTACCCTCACAAAGTGATTTGTGTGTTTTTGGAGAAATTCGTGCTCTACTGTGTCTGGTGTGTGCCCTGTGACATGTTATTTTTTGAGTTTTGTGTGTGTGTGCATAGCATAGAGGTGCCCATGTGTACATGTTTGTGGGTGCCTGTGTGCGGTTGTGTGTGTAGTGTTAGAAAAGTGTGCTTTCTGCTTTTATTGTTGGTTGTTTGCTTTACGTGTGGTTTTGTATGTTTTCTGCGTGTTATGCGTGTGTGATTGTGATACGTGTCTGGCTGTGTTGGAGAGGCTGTCTGTGTTGTTGGTTATGTGTGTGAGGGAATATGTGTTATCGCCATGTGGTTTTGCTTGTGGTTTCTGAGAAACGTGTGCCTTTATGTCCTGTGATGTTTGTGGTGTATGCTGTTTCGTATGTTATGCTTTTTGCATGTTGAGTTTGCATTCTCTATGGCTTTGTGTTTGTGGGTGTTGACTTGTGTTTATTGTGGTTATTCCTTGTGTGTGTGCTGTGTGGCTTTATGTGTGGTATGTTGTGTTTGCATCGGACTGTGTGCTGTGTTGTTAATGCAGGATGTTGTGTGTGTTATGAGGTGTGATGTATAAATTGCGTGTGATGATTTTGTGTGTGTTGTGTGATGTATTCTGTAATTTGTGTGTTGTGGTAATGTATTGATGTTGTTTCCTTTAATGTGTGTGTTGTGTGTGCAATGTTTGTGTTGTGCGTCTTTTTGTGTGGTCTTTCGTGTTTGTTGGATTTTGTGTTATGTGTGAGGTGCGTCGTTTGTGTATAATGTAATACGTGGTTTGTGGTGTTTGTTGTGTGTTTGTGTGTGTATTGTGTGTTGTGTTACATTTTGCATGCTCTGTTATTGTGTGTTTTCTGCCCTGATGTCTGTGATCTGTTGGTTTAATGTGCATGGCAGTGTCTATGTGGTTTTGTGTGTCTTTCCTGTGCGTTGTGTACTTTCTGCGCTGTGACTGGTGTGTAAGTGATGTGTGCAGTTTGGGTAGTTTGTTGTTTGTAAGGTATGTTCTCTGTGTATTTCTCTGTGGAGTGCTGTGTGACTAGTGTGTTTGTGGGTGGTCCTGTGTAGGGTGTTGTGTGCTTGGAGTGTGTCTTTGTGTGTTGTGTGTTTGGCGTCTTTTTTGTAGCATGTTGTGTTCGTGGTCGGGAATGTTATGTGGTCTGTGAATGGTTTTCTGTTTCACGTTTAGTGTGTGATGTGACCGCACGTGTGTCGCGTGATGTGCAATGTATTGTGCTCTCAGTTGCATGTGTGTTGTGCTTATTCTTATCTGTTTTGCGTACTGTGCTTGTGCTGTGTCATCTGTGTGTTATACGTGTTGTGTGGGATATTGTGCGCTGTGTCCGATATGCTTTGTATATATGTTGTGAGCTTTGCATTGTGCGTTCTGTGAGGCCCTGCGTGCTGCATGTTTTATGTGTGTTTTGTGTGATGTGTGCAGTCTTTGAAATGTGTTTCATAAACTCGGTGTTCGTTGTGTTGCGGTTTGCGTATTTTTTGCATGTCTTTTCGCACGTGTTGTGTGTGGTGCGAGTTTTGCGTGTGGTTGTGATTTGCGTGTGTTTGTGTTTGACAGGTCGTGTGTGGGGTTCACTGTTTGAGTGTTGAGTGTAATTTGTGACGTGTGTACTGCGTGTGGTCATGCTTGGACATTGTCCCACACTGTTTGTGTTGTGTTTACTCTGAGAACTGTGGTTCACGTGCATTGTGTGCAGTTATGTGCTTGGTGTGTGTGGGGTTTGTTGTTTAGTGTGATGTGCTGTTTGCGTGTTGAGAGGTTGTATGTAAACTGTTTCTGCGTGTTGTGGGTGTTCTGCGTGTGTGCCGTATGTGTTGTGTTGGCACTTTCCATGTGTGTTGTGTGTGGATGGGTGTGTTGCATGTTCTGTGTGTGTTGTTCTATGTGTGTTTTCCATGTGTGTTGTATGAACTGTGTGTTGCTTGTGCTAACCGTTGTGATGTACATTTTTGTGTGCGTTGTGTTGTGTGTGCTGAGTGTCGTTTTGTTTCTTTGTTTTCTGTCTTGGTGTGTGTTATGTGCTTTGTGTTTTTGACTGTGTATTGTGTGTTTGACCTGTGTTGTGCTTTTTGCGTTTGTTTGTGTAGTGTGCTGTTTTGTGTTGTCGGTATACGGCAGTGAATGATTTGCGGCATTTGTTTCGTGATTCTGGGTGTATTCTGTTTTGCTATGCTGTGTGTGCTCTATGTTCTTGTGTGTTTTGCGTTGTGCTGTCTGTGATCTGTGGGTCTTGTTTATTTTCTGGGTGTTGTGTGTTGTCCGTGTTGTGTTTTGAGTATGTACTATGTGTGGCATGGGTTCTTTACTGCTTGTTGAGTGCATTGTCCTGTGTAATTTTCTCTGTGTGGCGTGCAATGTGTGATGTGTGTGGTTGTGAGATGCGTGTTGTGTGCATTGAGTGGTTCTCTGTGCGTTGAATATTTCCTCACTTTTGATGAATTTTCCATTGGTGTTTGTATATGCTGTGTACGTACTACGTGCGTTATGGGTCCATTGCTGCTCGTTGAGTACATAGCTCTTTGTAATTTTCTCTGCGTGGCATGCAATGTGTGATGGGTGTGGTTGTGAGTTGCGTGTTGTGTGCATTGAGTGGTTCTTTGTGTGTTGTACATTTTGTCATTTTCGATGAGTTACATCCATTGGTGTTTGTAATAGGTTCTGTGTTTCGTCTGTGGCTTCCGGTGTCCTGTTTCGTGTATAATTTGTCAGGTCTTTCTGTTGTCTGTTGTGTTATGTACTGCGTTCTGGGTTGTGTGAGCGCTTGTGTCTATGCTTTCTGTGCATCACGTACAGGGGGATGTTGGGTGGTCTGTGTATTTTGAGCATTCTGTGTGTTGTTAGTTTTGCGTTGTGTCTGAAGTGTTCTGTGAGTGTGTATTCTGTGTGTGTGCCGGTGTGTTTTGTTGCGTGCTGTCTGCGTGTGTGTCTTCGGTTGCTCTATACTGTCTGCTTGTGGCTGTGTGTGTTGTGTGTAGTGCTTTATAAGTGTGTTGTGTGTGCTCTTGTTGGTTGTGTGTGGATTTGTATGTGTTGTGTCTGTTTTATGTGTGTGATTGTGTTTTGTGTGTGGTTGTGTTAGAGAGGTTGTGTGTGTGTTTGGCTGAGCTTTGCACATGACGTGAGATGTGTTGACTGTGTGCGGTTTTGCTTGTTTAGTATGTCTCACGGTGTGTGCAGTATGCAGTCTGTGCAATGGTTTTCGTGTGTGTTGTGAGCATTTATGTGCCATGAGGTGTGTGATGTGTGTCTTGTGACTCTTGTTTCTCATGTTTCTGTGTTGTGCTCCTGTGTGAGGATTTATACGTGGTGTGTCTGCGTGGTTGTGTTTGTAGCATGTCGTGTGAGAAATGTGTGCAATTTGTCTTCCTTGTTGGTTATGTGTGTTTGCCTAGGGATTTGTGAGTGTTGTGTGTTTTCCGTGTGTAATTGTGATTTGGGTGTGGCTGTGTTTGAGTGGTGATGTGTGTGTGGTTGTTGTGTTTTTGATGTGAGAAATGTCATCTGTGTGTGGTTGTGTTTGTTTAGTGTGTCTCATGGAGTGTGGTGCATGTACCCTCACAAAGTGATTTGTGTGTTTTTGGAGAAATTCGTGCTCTACTGTGTCTGGTGTGTGCCCTGTGACATGTTATTTTTTGAGTTTTGTGTGTGTGTGCATAGCATAGAGGTGCCCATGTGTACATGTTTGTGGGTGCCTGTGTGCGGTTGTGTGTGTAGTGTTAGAAAAGTGTGCTTTCTGCTTTTATTGTTGGTTGTTTGCTTTACGTGTGGTTTTGTATGTTTTCTGCGTGTTATGCGTGTGTGATTGTGATACGTGTCTGGCTGTGTTGGAGAGGCTGTCTGTGTTGTTGGTTATGTGTGTGAGGGAATATGTGTTATCGCCATGTGGTTTTGCTTGTGGTTTCTGAGAAACGTGTGCCTTTATGTCCTGTGATGTTTGTGGTGTATGCTGTTTCGTACGTTATGCTTTTTGCATGTTGAGTTTGCATTCTCTATGGCTTTGTGTTTGTGGGTGTTGACTTGTGTTTATTGTGGTTATTCCTTGTGTGTGTGCTGTGTGGCTTTATGTGTGGTATGTTGTGTTTGCATCGGACTGTGTGCTGTGTTGTTAATGCAGGATGTTGTGTGTGTTATGAGGTGTGATGTATAAATTGCGTGTGATGATTTTGTGTGTGTTGTGTGATGTATTCTGTAATTTGTGTGTTGTGGTAATGTATTGATGTTGTTTCCTTTAATGTGTGTGTTGTGTGTGCAATGTTTGTGTTGTGCGTCTTTTTGTGTGGTCTTTCGTGTTTGTTGGATTTTGTGTTATGTGTGAGGTGCGTCGTTTGTGTATAATGTAATACGTGGTTTGTGGTGTTTGTTGTGTGTTTGTGTGTGTATTGTGTGTTGTGTTACATTTTGCATGCTCTGTTATTGTGTGTTTTCTGCCCTGATGTCTGTGATCTGTTGGTTTAATGTGCATGGCAGTGTCTATGTGGTTTTGTGTGTCTTTCCTGTGCATTGTGTACTTTCTGCGCTGTGACTGGTGTGTAAGTGATGTGTGCAGTTTGGGTAGTTTGTTGTTTGTAAGGTATGTTCTCTGTGTATTTCTCTGTGGAGTGCTGTGTGACTAGTGTGTTTGTGGGTGGTCCTGTGTAGGGTGTTGTGTGCTTGGAGTGTGTCTTTGTGTGTTGTGTGTTTGGCGTCTTTTTTGTAGCATGTTGTGTTCGTGGTCGGGAATGTTATGTGGTCTGTGAATGGTTTTCTGTTTCACGTTTAGTGTGTGATGTGACCGCACGTGTGTCGCGTGATGTGCAATGTATTGTGCTCTCAGTTGCATGTGTGTTGTGCTTATTCTTATCTGTTTTGCGTACTGTGCTTGTGCTGTGTCATCTGTGTGTTATACGTGTTGTGTGGGATATTGTGCGCTGTGTCCGATATGCTTTGTATATATGTTGTGAGCTTTGCATTGTGCGTTCTGTGAGGCCCTGCGTGCTGCATGTTTTATGTGTGTTTTGTGTGATGTGTGCAGTCTTTGAAATGTGTTTCATAAACTCGGTGTTCGTTGTGTTGCGGTTTGCGTATTTTTTGCATGTCTTTTCGCATGTGTTGTGTGTGGTGCGAGTTTTGCGTGTGGTTGTGATTTGCGTGTGTTTGTGTTTGACAGGTCGTGTGTGGGGTTCACTGTTTGAGTGTTGAGTGTAATTTGTGACGTGTGTACTGCGTGTGGTCATGCTTGGACATTGTCCCACACTGTTTGTGTTGTGTTTACTCTGAGAACTGTGGTTCACGTGCATTGTGTGCAGTTATGTGCTTGGTGTGTGTGGGGTTTGTTGTTTAGTGTGATGTGCTGTTTGCGTGTTGAGAGGTTGTATGTAAACTGTTTCTGCGTGTTGTGGGTGTTCTGCGTGTGTGCCGTATGTGTTGTGTTGGCACTTTCCATGTGTGTTGTGTGTGGATGGGTGTGTTGCATGTTCTGTGTGTGTTGTTCTATGTGTGTTTTCCATGTGTGTTGTATGAACTGTGTGTTGCTTGTGCTAACCGTTGTGATGTACATTTTTGTGTGCGTTGTGTTGTGTGTGCTGAGTGTCGTTTTGTTTCTTTGTTTTCTGTCTTGGTGTGTGTTATGTGCTTTGTGTTTTTGACTGTGTATTGTGTGTTTGACCTGTGTTGTGCTTTTTGCGATTGTTTGTGTAGTGTGCTGTTTTGTGTTGTCGGTATATGGCAGTGAATGATTTGCGGCATTTGTTTCGTGATTCTGGGTGTATTCTGTTTTGCTATGCTGTGTGTGCTCTATGTTCTTGTGTGTTTTGCGTTGTGCTGTCTGTGATCTGTGGGTCTTGTTTATTTTCTGGGTGTTGTGTGTTGTCCGTGTTGTGTGTGTTGAGTATGTACTATGTGTGGCATGGGTTCTTTACTGCTTGTTGAGTGCATTGTTCTGTGTAATTTTCTCTGTGTGGCGTGCAATGTGTGATGTGTGTGGTTGTGAGATGCGTGTTGTGTGCATTGAGTGGTTCTCTGTGCGTTGAATATTTCCTCACTTTTGATGAATTTTCCATTGGTGTTTGTATATGTTGTGTACGTACTACGTGCGTTATGGGTCCATTGCTGCTCGTTGAGTACATAGCTCTTTGTAATTTTCTCTGCGTGGCATGCAATGTGTGATGGGTGTGGTTGTGAGTTGCGTGTTGTGTGCATTGAGTGGTTCTTTGTGTGTTGTACATTTTGTCATTTTCGATGAGTTACATCCATTGGTGTTTGTAATAGGTTCTGTGTTTCGTCTGTGGCTTCCGGTGTCCTGTTTCGTGTATAATTTGTCGGGTCTTTCTGTTGTCTGTTGTGTTATGTACTGCGTTCTGGGTTGTGTGAGCGCTTGTGTCTATGCTTTCTGTGCATCACGTACAGGGGGATGTTGGGTGGTCTGTGTATTTTGAGCATTCTGTGTGTTGTTAGTTTTGCGTTGGGTCTGAAGTGTTCTGTGAGTGTGTATTCTGTGTGTGTGCCGGTGTGTTTTGTTGCGTGCTGTCTGCGTGTGTGTCTTCGGTTGCTCTATACTGTCTGCTTGTGGCTGTGTGTGTTGTGTGTAGTGCTTTATAAGTGTGTTGTGTGTGCTCTTGTTGGTTGTGTGTGGATTTGTATGTGTTGTGTCTGTTTTATGTGTGTGATTGTGTTTTGTGTGTGGTTGTGTTAGAGAGGTTGTGTGTGTGTTTGGCTGAGCTTTGCACATGACGTGAGATGTGTTGACTGTGTGCGGTTTTGCTTGTTTAGTATGTCTCACGGTGTGTGCAGTATGCAGTCTGTGCAATGGTTTTCGTGTGTGTTGTGAGCATTTATGTGCCATGAGGTGTGTGATGTGTGTCTTGTGACTCTTGTTTCTCATGTTTCTGTGTTGTGCTCCTGTGTGAGGATGTATACGTGGTGTGTCTGCATGGTTGTGTTTGTAGCATGTCGTGTGAGAAATGTGTGCAATTTGTCTTCCTTGTTGGTTATGTGTGTTTGCCTAGGGATTTGTGAGTGTTGTGTGTTTTCCGTGTGTAATTGTGATTTGGGTGTGGCTGTGTTTGAGTGGTGATGTGTGTGTGGTTGTTGTGTTTTTGATGTGAGAAATGTCATCTGTGTGTGGTTGTGTTTGTTTAGTGTGTCTCATGGAGTGTGGTGCATGTACCCTCACAAAGTGATTTGTGTGTTTTTGGAGAAATTCGTGCTCTACTGTGTCTGGTGTGTGCCCTGTGACATGTTATTTTTTGAGTTTTGTGTGTGTGTGCATAGCATAGAGGTGCCCATGTGTACATGTTTGTGGGTGCCTGTGTGCGGTTGTGTGTGTAGTGTTAGAAAAGTGTGCTTTCTGCTTTTATTGTTGGTTGTTTGCTTTACGTGTGGTTTTGTATGTTTTCTGCATGTTATGCGTGTGTGATTGTGATACGTGTCTGGCTGTGTTGGAGAGGCTGTCTGTGTTGTTGGTTATGTGTGTGAGGGAATATGTGTTATCGCCATGTGGTTTTGCTTGTGGTTTCTGAGAAACGTGTGCCTTTATGTCCTGTGATGTTTGTGGTGTATGCTGTTTCGTACGTTATGCTTTTTGCATGTTGAGTTTGCATTCTCTATGGCTTTGTGTTTGTGGGTGTTGACTTGTGTTTATTGTGGTTATTCCTTGTGTGTGTGCTGTGTGGCTTTATGTGTGGTATGTTGTGTTTGCATCGGACTGTGTGCTGTGTTGTTAATGCAGGATGTTGTGTGTGTTATGAGGTGTGATGTATAAATTGCGTGTGATGATTTTGTGTGTGTTGTGTGATGTATTCTGTAATTTGTGTGTTGTGGTAATGTATTGATGTTGTTTCCTTTAATGTGTGTGTTGTGTGTGCAATGTTTGTGTTGTGCGTCTTTTTGTGTGGTCTTTCGTGTTTGTTGGATTTTGTGTTATGTGTGAGGTGCGTCGTTTGTGTATAATGTAATACGTGGTTTGTGGTGTTTGTTGTGTGTTTGTGTGTGTATTGTGTGTTGTGTTACATTTTGCATGCTCTGTTATTGTGTGTTTTCTGCCCTGATGTCTGTGATCTGTTGGTTTAATGTGCATGGCAGTGTCTATGTGGTTTTGTGTGTCTTTCCTGTGCGTTGTGTACTTTCTGCGCTGTGACTGGTGTGTAAGTGATGTGTGCAGTTTGGGTAGTTTGTTGTTTGTAAGGTATGTTCTCTGTGTATTTCTCTGTGGAGTGCTGTGTGACTGGTGTGTTTGTGGGTGGTCCTGTGTAGGGTGTTGTGTGCTTGGAGTGTGTCTTTGTGTGTTGTGTGTTTGGCGTCTTTTTTGTAGCATGTTGTGTTCGTGGTCGGGAATGTTATGTGGTCTGTGAATGGTTTTCTGTTTCACGTTTAGTGTGTGATGTGACCGCACGTGTGTCGCGTGATGTGCAATGTATTGTGCTCTCAGTTGCATGTGTGTTGTGCTTATTCTTATCTGTTTTGCGTACTGTGCTTGTGCTGTGTCATCTGTGTGTTATACGTGTTGTGTGGGATATTGTGCGCTGTGTCCGATATGCTTTGTATATATGTTGTGAGCTTTGCATTGTGCGTTCTGTGAGGCCCTGCGTGCTGCATGTTTTATGTGTGTTTTGTGTGATGTGTGCAGTCTTTGAAATGTGTTTCATAAACTCGGTGTTCGTTGTGTTGCGATTTGCGTATTTTTTGCATGTCTTTTCGCACGTGTTGTGTGTGGTGCGAGTTTTGCGTGTGGTTGTGATTTGCGTGTGTTTGTGTTTGACAGGTCGTGTGTGGGGTTCACTGTTTGAGTGTTGAGTGTAATTTGTGACGTGTGTACTGCGTGTGGTCATGCTTGGACATTGTCCCACACTGTTTGTGTTGTGTTTACTCTGAGAACTGTGGTTCACGTGCATTGTGTGCAGTTATGTGCTTGGTGTGTGTGGGGTTTGTTGTTTAGTGTGATGTGCTGTTTGCGTGTTGAGAGGTTGTATGTAAACTGTTTCTGCGTGTTGTGGGTGTTCTGCGTGTGTGCCGTATGTGTTGTGTTGGCACTTTCCATGTGTGTTGTGTGTGGATGGGTGTGTTGCATGTTCTGTGTGTGTTGTTCTATGTGTGTTTTCCATGTGTGTTGTATGAACTGTGTGTTGCTTGTGCTAATCGTTGTGATGTACATTTTTGTGTGCGTTGTGTTGTGTGTGCTGAGTGTCGTTTTGTTTCTTTGTTTTCTGTCTTGGTGTGTGTTATGTGCTTTGTGTTTTTGACTGTGTATTGTGTGTTTGACCTGTGTTGTGCTTTTTGCGTTTGTTTGTGTAGTGTGCTGTTTTGTGTTGTCGGTATACGGCAGTGAATGATTTGCGGCATTTGTTTCGTGATTCTGGGTGTATTCTGTTTTGCTATGCTGTGTGTGCTCTATGTTCTTGTGTGTTTTGCGTTGTGCTGTCTGTGATCTGTGGGTCTTGTTTATTTTCTGGGTGTTGTGTGTTGTCCGTGTTGTGTGTGTTGAGTATGTACTATGTGTGGCATGGGTTCTTTACTGCTTGTTGAGTGCATTGTCCTGTGTAATTTTCTCTGTGTGGCGTGCAATGTGTGATGTGTGTGGTTGTGAGATGCGTGTTGTGTGCATTGAGTGGTTCTCTGTGCGTTGAATATTTCCTCACTTTTGATGAATTTTCCATTGGTGTTTGTATATGCTGTGTACGTACTACGTGCGTTATGGGTCCATTGCTGCTCGTTGAGTACATAGCTCTTTGTAATTTTCTCTGCGTGGCATGCAATGTGTGATGGGTGTGGTTGTGAGTTGCGTGTTGTGTGCATTGAGTGGTTCTTTGTGTGTTGTACATTTTGTCATTTTCGATGAGTTACATCCATTGGTGTTTGTAATAGGTTCTGTGTTTCGTCTGTGGCTTCCGGTGTCCTGTTTCGTGTATAATTTGTCGGGTCTTTCTGTTGTCTGTTGTGTTATGTACTGCGTTCTGGGTTGTGTGAGCGCTTGTGTCTATGCTTTCTGTGCATCACGTACAGGGGGATGTTGGGTGGTCTGTGTATTTTGAGCATTCTGTGTGATGTTAGTTTTGCGTTGTGTCTGAAGTGTTCTGTGAGTGTGTATTCTGTGTGTGTGCCGGTGTGTTTTGTTGCGTGCTGTCTGCGTGTGTGTCTTCGGTTGCTCTATACTGTCTGCTTGTGGCTGTGTGTGTTGTGTGTAGTGCTTTATAAGTGTGTTGTGTGTGCTCTTGTTGGTTGTGTGTGGATTTGTATGTGTTGTGTCTGTTTTATGTGTGTGATTGTGTTTTGTGTGTGGTTGTGTTAGAGAGGTTGTGTGTGTGTTTGGCTGAGCTTTGCACATGACGTGAGATGTGTTGACTGTGTGCGGTTTTGCTTGTTTAGTATGTCTCACGGTGTGTGCAGTATGCAGTCTGTGCAATGGTTTTCCTGTGTGTTGTGAGCATTTATGTGCCATGAGGTGTGTGATGTGTGTCTTGTGACTCTTGTTTCTCATGTTTCTGTGTTGTGCTCCTGTGTGAGGATGTATACGTGGTGTGTCTGCGTGGTTGTGTTTGTAGCATGTCGTGTGAGAAATGTGTGCAATTTGTCTTCCTTGTTGGTTATGTGTGTTTGCCTAGGGATTTGTGAGTGTTGTGTGTTTTCCGTGTGTAATTGTGATTTGGGTGTGGCTGTGTTTGAGTGGTGATGTGTGTGTGGTTGTTGTGTTTTTGATGTGAGAAATGTCATCTGTGTGTGGTTGTGTTTGTTTAGTGTGTCTCATGGAGTGTGGTGCATGTACCCTCACAAAGTGATTTGTGTGTTTTTGGAGAAATTCGTGCTCTACTGTGTCTGGTGTGTGCCCTGTGACATGTTATTTTTTGAGTTTTGTGTGTGTGTGCATAGCATAGAGGTGCCCATGTGTACATGTTTGTGGGTGCCTGTGTGCGGTTGTGTGTGTAGTGTTAGAAAAGTGTGCTTTCTGCTTTTATTGTTGGTTGTTTGCTTTACGTGTGGTTTTGTATGTTTTCTGCGTGTTATGCGTGTGTGATTGTGATACGTGTCTGGCTGTGTTGGAGAGGCTGTCTGTGTTGTTGGTTATGTGTGTGAGGGAATATGTGTTATCGCCATGTGGTTTTGCTTGTGGTTTCTGAGAAACGTGTGCCTTTATGTCCTGTGATGTTTGTGGTGTATGCTGTTTCGTACGTTATGCTTTTTGCATGTTGAGTTTGCATTCTCTATGGCTTTGTGTTTGTGGGTGTTGACTTGTGTTTATTGTGGTTATTCCTTGTGTGTGTGCTGTGTGGCTTTATGTGTGGTATGTTGTGTTTGCATCGGACTGTGTGCTGTGTTGTTAATGCAGGATGTTGTGTGTGTTATGAGGTGTGATGTATAAATTGCGTGTGATGATTTTGTGTGTGTTGTGTGATGTATTCTGTAATTTGTGTGTTGTGGTAATGTATTGATGTTGTTTCCTTTAATGTGTGTGTTGTGTGTGCAATGTTTGTGTTGTGCGTCTTTTTGTGTGGTCTTTCGTGTTTGTTGGATTTTGTGTTATGTGTGAGGTGCGTCGTTTGTGTATAATGTAATACGTGGTTTGTGGTGTTTGTTGTGTGTTTGTGTGTGTATTGTGTGTTGTGTTACATTTTGCATGCTCTGTTATTGTGTGTTTTCTGCCCTGATGTCTGTGATCTGTTGGTTTAATGTGCATGGCAGTGTCTATGTGGTTTTGTGTGTCTTTCCTGTGCGTTGTGTACTTTCTGCGCTGTGACTGGTGTGTAAGTGATGTGTGCAGTTTGGGTAGTTTGTTGTTTGTAAGGTATGTTCTCTGTGTATTTCTCTGTGGAGTGCTGTGTGACTGGTGTGTTTGTGGGTGGTCCTGTGTAGGGTGTTGTGTGCTTGGAGTGTGTCTTTGTGTGTTGTGTGTTTGGCGTCTTTTTTGTAGCATGTTGTGTTCGTGGTCGGGAATGTTATGTGGTCTGTGAATGGTTTTCTGTTTCACGTTTAGTGTGTGATGTGACCGCACGTGTGTCGCGTGATGTGCAATGTATTGTGCTCTCAGTTGCATGTGTGTTGTGCTTATTCTTATCTGTTTTGCGTACTGTGCTTGTGCTGTGTCATCTGTGTGTTATACGTGTTGTGTGGGATATTGTGCGCTGTGTCCGATATGCTTTGTATATATGTTGTGAGCTTTGCATTGTGCGTTCTGTGAGGCCCTGCGTGCTGCATGTTTTATGTGTGTTTTGTGTGATGTGTGCAGTCTTTGAAATGTGTTTCATAAACTCGGTGTTCGTTGTGTTGCGATTTGCGTATTTTTTGCATGTCTTTTCGCACGTGTTGTGTGTGGTGCGAGTTTTGCGTGTGGTTGTGATTTGCGTGTGTTTGTGTTTGACAGGTCGTGTGTGGGGTTCACTGTTTGAGTGTTGAGTGTAATTTGTGACGTGTGTACTGCGTGTGGTCATGCTTGGACATTGTCCCACACTGTTTGTGTTGTGTTTACTCTGAGAACTGTGGTTCACGTGCATTGTGTGCAGTTATGTGCTTGGTGTGTGTGGGGTTTGTTGCTTAGTGTGATGTGCTGTTTGCGTGTTGAGAGGTTGTATGTAAACTGTTTCTGCGTGTTGTGGGTGTTCTGCGTGTGTGCCGTATGTGTTGTGTTGGCACTTTCCATGTGTGTTGTGTGTGGATGGGTGTGTTGCATGTTCTGTGTGTGTTGTTCTATGTGTGTTTTCCATGTGTGTTGTATGAACTGTGTGTTGCTTGTGCTAATCGTTGTGATGTACATTTTTGTGTGCGTTGTGTTGTGTGTGCTGAGTGTCGTTTTGTTTCTTTGTTTTCTGTCTTGGTGTGTGTTATGTGCTTTGTGTTTTTGACTGTGTATTGTGTGTTTGACCTGTGTTGTGCTTTTTGCGTTTGTTTGTGTAGTGTGCTGTTTTGTGTTGTCGGTATACGGCAGTGAATGATTTGCGGCATTTGTTTCGTGATTCTGGGTGTATTCTGTTTTGCTATGCTGTGTGTGCTCTATGTTCTTGTGTGTTTTGCGTTGTGCTGTCTGTGATCTGTGGGTCTTGTTTATTTTCTGGGTGTTGTGTGTTGTCCGTGTTGTGTGTGTTGAGTATGTACTATGTGTGGCATGGGTTCTTTACTGCTTGTTGAGTGCATTGTCCTGTGTAATTTTCTCTGTGTGGCGTGCAATGTGTGATGTGTGTGGTTGTGAGATGCGTGTTGTGTGCATTGAGTGGTTCTCTGTGCGTTGAATATTTCCTCACTTTTGATGAATTTTCCATTGGTGTTTGTATATGCTGTGTACGTACTACGTGCGTTATGGGTCCATTGCTGCTCGTTGAGTACATAGCTCTTTGTAATTTTCTCTGCGTGGCATGCAATGTGTGATGGGTGTGGTTGTGAGTTGCGTGTTGTGTGCATTGAGTGGTTCTTTGTGTGTTGTACATTTTGTCATTTTCGATGAGTTACATCCATTGGTGTTTGTAATAGGTTCTGTGTTTCGTCTGTGGCTTCCGGTGTCCTGTTTCGTGTATAATTTGTCGGGTCTTTCTGTTGTCTGTTGTGTTATGTACTGCGTTCTGGGTTGTGTGAGCGCTTGTGTCTATGCTTTCTGTGCATCACGTACAGGGGGATGTTGGGTGGTCTGTGTATTTTGAGCATTCTGTGTGATGTTAGTTTTGCGTTGTGTCTGAAGTGTTCTGTGAGTGTGTATTCTGTGTGTGTGCCGGTGTGTTTTGTTGCGTGCTGTCTGCGTGCGTGTCTTCGGTTGCTCTATACTGTCTGCTTGTGGCTGTGTGTGTTGTGTGTAGTGCTTTATAAGTGTGTTGTGTGTGCTCTTGTTGGTTGTGTGTGGATTTGTATGTGTTGTGTCTGTTTTATGTGTGTGATTGTGTTTTGTGTGTGGTTGTGTTAGAGAGGTTGTGTGTGTGTTTGGCTGAGCTTTGCACATGACGTGAGATGTGTTGACTGTGTGTGGTTTTGCTTGTTTAGTATGTCTCACGGTGTGTGCAGTATGCAGTCTGTGCAATGGTTTTCCTGTGTGTTGTGAGCATTTATGTGCCATGAGGTGTGTGATGTGTGTCTTGTGACTCTTGTTTCTCATGTTTCTGTGTTGTGCTCCTGTGTGAGGATGTATACGTGGTGTGTCTGCGTGGTTGTGTTTGTAGCATGTCGTGTGAGAAATGTGTGCAATTTGTCTTCCTTGTTGGTTATGTGTGTTTGCCTAGGGATTTGTGAGTGTTGTGTGTTTTCCGTGTGTAATTGTGATTTGGGTGTGGCTGTGTTTGAGTGGTGATGTGTGTGTGGTTGTTGTGTTTTTGATGTGAGAAATGTCATCTGTGTGTGGTTGTGTTTGTTTAGTGTGTCTCATGGAGTGTGGTGCATGTACCCTCACAAAGTGATTTGTGTGTTTTTGGAGAAATTCGTGCTCTACTGTGTCTGGTGTGTGCCCTGTGACATGTTATTTTTTGAGTTTTGTGTGTGTGTGCATAGCATAGAGGTGCCCATGTGTACATGTTTGTGGGTGCCTGTGTGCGGTTGTGTGTGTAGTGTTAGAAAAGTGTGCTTTCTGCTTTTATTGTTGGTTGTTTGCTTTACGTGTGGTTTTGTATGTTTTCTGCGTGTTATGCGTGTGTGATTGTGATACGTGTCTGGCTGTGTTGGAGAGGCTGTCTGTGTTGTTGGTTATGTGTGTGAGGGAATATGTGTTATCGCCATGTGGTTTTGCTTGTGGTTTCTGAGAAACGTGTGCCTTTATGTCCTGTGATGTTTGTGGTGTATGCTGTTTCGTACGTTATGCTTTTTGCATGTTGAGTTTGCATTCTCTATGGCTTTGTGTTTGTGGGTGTTGACTTGTGTTTATTGTGGTTATTCCTTGTGTGTGTGCTGTGTGGCTTTATGTGTGGTATGTTGTGTTTGCATCGGACTGTGTGCTGTGTTGTTAATGCAGGATGTTGTGTGTGTTATGAGGTGTGATGTATAAATTGCGTGTGATGATTTTGTGTGTGTTGTGTGATGTATTCTGTAATTTGTGTGTTGTGGTAATGTATTGATGTTGTTTCCTTTAATGTGTGTGTTGTGTGTGCAATGTTTGTGTTGTGCGTCTTTTTGTGTGGTCTTTCGTGTTTGTTGGATTTTGTGTTATGTGTGAGGTGCGTCGTTTGTGTATAATGTAATACGTGGTTTGTGGTGTTTGTTGTGTGTTTGTGTGTGTATTGTGTGTTGTGTTACATTTTGCATGCTCTGTTATTGTGTGTTTTCTGCCCTGATGTCTGTGATCTGTTGGTTTAATGTGCATGGCAGTGTCTATGTGGTTTTGTGTGTCTTTCCTGTGCGTTGTGTACTTTCTGCGCTGTGACTGGTGTGTAAGTGATGTGTGCAGTTTGGGTAGTTTGTTGTTTGTAAGGTATGTTCTCTGTGTATTTCTCTGTGGAGTGCTGTGTGACTGGTGTGTTTGTGGGTGGTCCTGTGTAGGGTGTTGTGTGCTTGGAGTGTGTCTTTGTGTGTTGTGTGTTTGGCGTCTTTTTTGTAGCATGTTGTGTTCGTGGTCGGGAATGTTATGTGGTCTGTGAATGGTTTTCTGTTTCACGTTTAGTGTGTGATGTGACCGCACGTGTGTCGCGTGATGTGCAATGTATTGTGCTCTCAGTTGCATGTGTGTTGTGCTTATTCTTATCTGTTTTGCGTACTGTGCTTGTGCTGTGTCATCTGTGTGTTATACGTGTTGTGTGGGATATTGTGCGCTGTGTCCGATATGCTTTGTATATATGTTGTGAGCTTTGCATTGTGCGTTCTGTGAGGCCCTGCGTGCTGCATGTTTTATGTGTGTTTTGTGTGATGTGTGCAGTCTTTGAAATGTGTTTCATAAACTCGGTGTTCGTTGTGTTGCGATTTGCGTATTTTTTGCATGTCTTTTCGCACGTGTTGTGTGTGGTGCGAGTTTTGCGTGTGGTTGTGATTTGCGTGTGTTTGTGTTTGACAGGTCGTGTGTGGGGTTCACTGTTTGAGTGTTGAGTGTAATTTGTGACGTGTGTACTGCGTGTGGTCATGCTTGGACATTGTCCCACACTGTTTGTGTTGTGTTTACTCTGAGAACTGTGGTTCACGTGCATTGTGTGCAGTTATGTGCTTGGTGTGTGTGGGGTTTGTTGCTTAGTGTGATGTGCTGTTTGCGTGTTGAGAGGTTGTATGTAAACTGTTTCTGCGTGTTGTGGGTGTTCTGCGTGTGTGCCGTATGTGTTGTGTTGGCACTTTCCATGTGTGTTGTGTGTGGATGGGTGTGTTGCATGTTCTGTGTGTGTTGTTCTATGTGTGTTTTCCATGTGTGTTGTATGAACTGTGTGTTGCTTGTGCTAATCGTTGTGATGTACATTTTTGTGTGCGTTGTGTTGTGTGTGCTGAGTGTCGTTTTGTTTCTTTGTTTTCTGTCTTGGTGTGTGTTATGTGCTTTGTGTTTTTGACTGTGTATTGTGTGTTTGACCTGTGTTGTGCTTTTTGCGTTTGTTTGTGTAGTGTGCTGTTTTGTGTTGTCGGTATACGGCAGTGAATGATTTGCGGCATTTGTTTCGTGATTCTGGGTGTATTCTGTTTTGCTATGCTGTGTGTGCTCTATGTTCTTGTGTGTTTTGCGTTGTGCTGTCTGTGATCTGTGGGTCTTGTTTATTTTCTGGGTGTTGTGTGTTGTCCGTGTTGTGTGTGTTGAGTATGTACTATGTGTGGCATGGGTTCTTTACTGCTTGTTGAGTGCATTGTCCTGTGTAATTTTCTCTGTGTGGCGTGCAATGTGTGATGTGTGTGGTTGTGAGATGCGTGTTGTGTGCATTGAGTGGTTCTCTGTGCGTTGAATATTTCCTCACTTTTGATGAATTTTCCATTGGTGTTTGTATATGCTGTGTACGTACTACGTGCGTTATGGGTCCATTGCTGCTCGTTGAGTACATAGCTCTTTGTAATTTTCTCTGCGTGGCATGCAATGTGTGATGGGTGTGGTTGTGAGTTGCGTGTTGTGTGCATTGAGTGGTTCTTTGTGTGTTGTACATTTTGTCATTTTCGATGAGTTACATCCATTGGTGTTTGTAATAGGTTCTGTGTTTCGTCTGTGGCTTCCGGTGTCCTGTTTCGTGTATAATTTGTCGGGTCTTTCTGTTGTCTGTTGTGTTATGTACTGCGTTCTGGGTTGTGTGAGCGCTTGTGTCTATGCTTTCTGTGCATCACGTACAGGGGGATGTTGGGTGGTCTGTGTATTTTGAGCATTCTGTGTGATGTTAGTTTTGCGTTGTGTCTGAAGTGTTCTGTGAGTGTGTATTCTGTGTGTGTGCCGGTGTGTTTTGTTGCGTGCTGTCTGCGTGCGTGTCTTCGGTTGCTCTATACTGTCTGCTTGTGGCTGTGTGTGTTGTGTGTAGTGCTTTATAAGTGTGTTGTGTGTGCTCTTGTTGGTTGTGTGTGGATTTGTATGTGTTGTGTCTGTTTTATGTGTGTGATTGTGTTTTGTGTGTGGTTGTGTTAGAGAGGTTGTGTGTGTGTTTGGCTGAGCTTTGCACATGACGTGAGATGTGTTGACTGTGTGTGGTTTTGCTTGTTTAGTATGTCTCACGGTGTGTGCAGTATGCAGTCTGTGCAATGGTTTTCCTGTGTGTTGTGAGCATTTATGTGCCATGAGGTGTGTGATGTGTGTCTTGTGACTCTTGTTTCTCATGTTTCTGTGTTGTGCTCCTGTGTGAGGATGTATACGTGGTGTGTCTGCATGGTTGTGTTTGTAGCATGTCGTGTGAGAAATGTGTGCAATTTGTCTTCCTTGTTGGTTATGTGTGTTTGCCTAGGGATTTGTGAGTGTTGTGTGTTTTCCGTGTGTAATTGTGATTTGGGTGTGGCTGTGTTTGAGTGGTGATGTGTGTGTGGTTGTTGTGTTTTTGATGTGAGAAATGTCATCTGTGTGTGGTTGTGTTTGTTTAGTGTGTCTCATGGAGTGTGGTGCATGTACCCTCACAAAGTGATTTGTGTGTTTTTGGAGAAATTCGTGCTCTACTGTGTCTGGTGTGTGCCCTGTGACATGTTATTTTTTGAGTTTTGTGTGTGTGTGCATAGCATAGAGGTGCCCATGTGTACATGTTTGTGGGTGCCTGTGTGCGGTTGTGTGTGTAGTGTTAGAAAAGTGTGCTTTCTGCTTTTATTGTTGGTTGTTTGCTTTACGTGTGGTTTTGTATGTTTTCTGCGTGTTATGCGTGTGTGATTGTGATACGTGTCTGGCTGTGTTGGAGAGGCTGTCTGTGTTGTTGGTTATGTGTGTGAGGGAATATGTGTTATCGCCATGTGGTTTTGCTTGTGGTTTCTGAGAAACGTGTGCCTTTATGTCCTGTGATGTTTGTGGTGTATGCTGTTTCGTACGTTATGCTTTTTGCATGTTGAGTTTGCATTCTCTATGGCTTTGTGTTTGTGGGTGTTGACTTGTGTTTATTGTGGTTATTCCTTGTGTGTGTGCTGTGTGGCTTTATGTGTGGTATGTTGTGTTTGCATCGGACTGTGTGCTGTGTTGTTAATGCAGGATGTTGTGTGTGTTATGAGGTGTGATGTATAAATTGCGTGTGATGATTTTGTGTGTGTTGTGTGATGTATTCTGTAATTTGTGTGTTGTGGTAATGTATTGATGTTGTTTCCTTTAATGTGTGTGTTGTGTGTGCAATGTTTGTGTTGTGCGTCTTTTTGTGTGGTCTTTCGTGTTTGTTGGATTTTGTGTTATGTGTGAGGTGCGTCGTTTGTGTATAATGTAATACGTGGTTTGTGGTGTTTGTTGTGTGTTTGTGTGTGTATTGTGTGTTGTGTTACATTTTGCATGCTCTGTTATTGTGTGTTTTCTGCCCTGATGTCTGTGATCTGTTGGTTTAATGTGCATGGCAGTGTCTATGTGGTTTTGTGTGTCTTTCCTGTGCGTTGTGTACTTTCTGCGCTGTGACTGGTGTGTAAGTGATGTGTGCAGTTTGGGTAGTTTGTTGTTTGTAAGGTATGTTCTCTGTGTATTTCTCTGTGGAGTGCTGTGTGACTGGTGTGTTTGTGGGTGGTCCTGTGTAGGGTGTTGTGTGCTTGGAGTGTGTCTTTGTGTGTTGTGTGTTTGGCGTCTTTTTTGTAGCATGTTGTGTTCGTGGTCGGGAATGTTATGTGGTCTGTGAATGGTTTTCTGTTTCACGTTTAGTGTGTGATGTGACCGCACGTGTGTCGCGTGATGTGCAATGTATTGTGCTCTCAGTTGCATGTGTGTTGTGCTTATTCTTATCTGTTTTGCGTACTGTGCTTGTGCTGTGTCATCTGTGTGTTATACGTGTTGTGTGGGATATTGTGCGCTGTGTCCGATATGCTTTGTATATATGTTGTGAGCTTTGCATTGTGCGTTCTGTGAGGCCCTGCGTGCTGCATGTTTTATGTGTGTTTTGTGTGATGTGTGCAGTCTTTGAAATGTGTTTCATAAACTCGGTGTTCGTTGTGTTGCGATTTGCGTATTTTTTGCATGTCTTTTCGCACGTGTTGTGTGTGGTGCGAGTTTTGCGTGTGGTTGTGATTTGCGTGTGTTTGTGTTTGACAGGTCGTGTGTGGGGTTCACTGTTTGAGTGTTGAGTGTAATTTGTGACGTGTGTACTGCGTGTGGTCATGCTTGGACATTGTCCCACACTGTTTGTGTTGTGTTTACTCTGAGAACTGTGGTTCACGTGCATTGTGTGCAGTTATGTGCTTGGTGTGTGTGGGGTTTGTTGCTTAGTGTGATGTGCTGTTTGCGTGTTGAGAGGTTGTATGTAAACTGTTTCTGCGTGTTGTGGGTGTTCTGCGTGTGTGCCGTATGTGTTGTGTTGGCACTTTCCATGTGTGTTGTGTGTGGATGGGTGTGTTGCATGTTCTGTGTGTGTTGTTCTATGTGTGTTTTCCATGTGTGTTGTATGAACTGTGTGTTGCTTGTGCTAATCGTTGTGATGTACATTTTTGTGTGCGTTGTGTTGTGTGTGCTGAGTGTCGTTTTGTTTCTTTGTTTTCTGTCTTGGTGTGTGTTATGTGCTTTGTGTTTTTGACTGTGTATTGTGTGTTTGACCTGTGTTGTGCTTTTTGCGTTTGTTTGTGTAGTGTGCTGTTTTGTGTTGTCGGTATACGGCAGTGAATGATTTGCGGCATTTGTTTCGTGATTCTGGGTGTATTCTGTTTTGCTATGCTGTGTGTGCTCTATGTTCTTGTGTGTTTTGCGTTGTGCTGTCTGTGATCTGTGGGTCTTGTTTATTTTCTGGGTGTTGTGTGTTGTCCGTGTTGTGTGTGTTGAGTATGTACTATGTGTGGCATGGGTTCTTTACTGCTTGTTGAGTGCATTGTCCTGTGTAATTTTCTCTGTGTGGCGTGCAATGTGTGATGTGTGTGGTTGTGAGATGCGTGTTGTGTGCATTGAGTGGTTCTCTGTGCGTTGAATATTTCCTCACTTTTGATGAATTTTCCATTGGTGTTTGTATATGCTGTGTACGTACTACGTGCGTTATGGGTCCATTGCTGCTCGTTGAGTACATAGCTCTTTGTAATTTTCTCTGCGTGGCATGCAATGTGTGATGGGTGTGGTTGTGAGTTGCGTGTTGTGTGCATTGAGTGGTTCTTTGTGTGTTGTACATTTTGTCATTTTCGATGAGTTACATCCATTGGTGTTTGTAATAGGTTCTGTGTTTCGTCTGTGGCTTCCGGTGTCCTGTTTCGTGTATAATTTGTCGGGTCTTTCTGTTGTCTGTTGTGTTATGTACTGCGTTCTGGGTTGTGTGAGCGCTTGTGTCTATGCTTTCTGTGCATCACGTACAGGGGGATGTTGGGTGGTCTGTGTATTTTGAGCATTCTGTGTGATGTTAGTTTTGCGTTGTGTCTGAAGTGTTCTGTGAGTGTGTATTCTGTGTGTGTGCCGGTGTGTTTTGTTGCGTGCTGTCTGCGTGCGTGTCTTCGGTTGCTCTATACTGTCTGCTTGTGGCTGTGTGTGTTGTGTGTAGTGCTTTATAAGTGTGTTGTGTGTGCTCTTGTTGGTTGTGTGTGGATTTGTATGTGTTGTGTCTGTTTTATGTGTGTGATTGTGTTTTGTGTGTGGTTGTGTTAGAGAGGTTGTGTGTGTGTTTGGCTGAGCTTTGCACATGACGTGAGATGTGTTGACTGTGTGTGGTTTTGCTTGTTTAGTATGTCTCACGGTGTGTGCAGTATGCAGTCTGTGCAATGGTTTTCCTGTGTGTTGTGAGCATTTATGTGCCATGAGGTGTGTGATGTGTGTCTTGTGACTCTTGTTTCTCATGTTTCTGTGTTGTGCTCCTGTGTGAGGATGTATACGTGGTGTGTCTGCATGGTTGTGTTTGTAGCATGTCGTGTGAGAAATGTGTGCAATTTGTCTTCCTTGTTGGTTATGTGTGTTTGCCTAGGGATTTGTGAGTGTTGTGTGTTTTCCGTGTGTAATTGTGATTTGGGTGTGGCTGTGTTTGAGTGGTGATGTGTGTGTGGTTGTTGTGTTTTTGATGTGAGAAATGTCATCTGTGTGTGGTTGTGTTTGTTTAGTGTGTCTCATGGAGTGTGGTGCATGTACCCTCACAAAGTGATTTGTGTGTTTTTGGAGAAATTCGTGCTCTACTGTGTCTGGTGTGTGCCCTGTGACATGTTATTTTTTGAGTTTTGTGTGTGTGTGCATAGCATAGAGGTGCCCATGTGTACATGTTTGTGGGTGCCTGTGTGCGGTTGTGTGTGTAGTGTTAGAAAAGTGTGCTTTCTGCTTTTATTGTTGGTTGTTTGCTTTACGTGTGGTTTTGTATGTTTTCTGCGTGTTATGCGTGTGTGATTGTGATACGTGTCTGGCTGTGTTGGAGAGGCTGTCTGTGTTGTTGGTTATGTGTGTGAGGGAATATGTGTTATCGCCATGTGGTTTTGCTTGTGGTTTCTGAGAAACGTGTGCCTTTATGTCCTGTGATGTTTGTGGTGTATGCTGTTTCGTACGTTATGCTTTTTGCATGTTGAGTTTGCATTCTCTATGGCTTTGTGTTTGTGGGTGTTGACTTGTGTTTATTGTGGTTATTCCTTGTGTGTGTGCTGTGTGGCTTTATGTGTGGTATGTTGTGTTTGCATCGGACTGTGTGCTGTGTTGTTAATGCAGGATGTTGTGTGTGTTATGAGGTGTGATGTATAAATTGCGTGTGATGATTTTGTGTGTGTTGTGTGATGTATTCTGTAATTTGTGTGTTGTGGTAATGTATTGATGTTGTTTCCTTTAATGTGTGTGTTGTGTGTGCAATGTTTGTGTTGTGCGTCTTTTTGTGTGGTCTTTCGTGTTTGTTGGATTTTGTGTTATGTGTGAGGTGCGTCGTTTGTGTATAATGTAATACGTGGTTTGTGGTGTTTGTTGTGTGTTTGTGTGTGTATTGTGTGTTGTGTTACATTTTGCATGCTCTGTTATTGTGTGTTTTCTGCCCTGATGTCTGTGATCTGTTGGTTTAATGTGCATGGCAGTGTCTATGTGGTTTTGTGTGTCTTTCCTGTGCGTTGTGTACTTTCTGCGCTGTGACTGGTGTGTAAGTGATGTGTGCAGTTTGGGTAGTTTGTTGTTTGTAAGGTATGTTCTCTGTGTATTTCTCTGTGGAGTGCTGTGTGACTGGTGTGTTTGTGGGTGGTCCTGTGTAGGGTGTTGTGTGCTTGGAGTGTGTCTTTGTGTGTTGTGTGTTTGGCGTCTTTTTTGTAGCATGTTGTGTTCGTGGTCGGGAATGTTATGTGGTCTGTGAATGGTTTTCTGTTTCACGTTTAGTGTGTGATGTGACCGCACGTGTGTCGCGTGATGTGCAATGTATTGTGCTCTCAGTTGCATGTGTGTTGTGCTTATTCTTATCTGTTTTGCGTACTGTGCTTGTGCTGTGTCATCTGTGTGTTATACGTGTTGTGTGGGATATTGTGCGCTGTGTCCGATATGCTTTGTATATATGTTGTGAGCTTTGCATTGTGCGTTCTGTGAGGCCCTGCGTGCTGCATGTTTTATGTGTGTTTTGTGTGATGTGTGCAGTCTTTGAAATGTGTTTCATAAACTCGGTGTTCGTTGTGTTGCGATTTGCGTATTTTTTGCATGTCTTTTCGCACGTGTTGTGTGTGGTGCGAGTTTTGCGTGTGGTTGTGATTTGCGTGTGTTTGTGTTTGACAGGTCGTGTGTGGGGTTCACTGTTTGAGTGTTGAGTGTAATTTGTGACGTGTGTACTGCGTGTGGTCATGCTTGGACATTGTCCCACACTGTTTGTGTTGTGTTTACTCTGAGAACTGTGGTTCACGTGCATTGTGTGCAGTTATGTGCTTGGTGTGTGTGGGGTTTGTTGTTTAGTGTGATGTGCTGTTTGCGTGTTGAGAGGTTGTATGTAAACTGTTTCTGCGTGTTGTGGGTGTTCTGCGTGTGTGCCGTATGTGTTGTGTTGGCACTTTCCATGTGTGTTGTGTGTGGATGGGTGTGTTGCATGTTCTGTGTGTGTTGTTCTATGTGTGTTTTCCATGTGTGTTGTATGAACTGTGTGTTGCTTGTGCTAACCGTTGTGATGTACATTTTTGTGTGCGTTGTGTTGTGTGTGCTGAGTGTCGTTTTGTTTCTTTGTTTTCTGTCTTGGTGTGTGTTATGTGCTTTGTGTTTTTGACTGTGTATTGTGTGTTTGACCTGTGTTGTGCTTTTTGCGTTTGTTTGTGTAGTGTGCTGTTTTGTGTTGTCGGTATACGGCAGTGAATGATTTGCGGCATTTGTTTCGTGATTCTGGGTGTATTCTGTTTTGCTATGCTGTGTGTGCTCTATGTTCTTGTGTGTTTTGCGTTGTGCTGTCTGTGATCTGTGGGTGTTTATTTTCTGGGTGTTGTGTGTTGTCCGTGTTGTGTGTGTTGAGTATGTACTATGTGTGGCATGGGTTCTTTACTGCTTGTTGAGTGCATTGTTCTGTGTAATTTTCTCTGTGTGGCGTGCAATGTGTGATGTGTGTGGTTGTGAGATGCGTGTTGTGTGCATTGAGTGGTTCTCTGTGCGTTGAATATTTCCTCACTTTTGATGAATTTTCCATTGGTGTTTGTATATGCTGTGTACGTACTACGTGCGTTATGGGTCCATTGCTGCTCGTTGAGTACATAGCTCTTTGTAATTTTCTCTGCGTGGCATGCAATGTGTGATGGGTGTGGTTGTGAGTTGCGTGTTGTGTGCATTGAGTGGTTCTTTGTGTGTTGTACATTTTGTCATTTTCGATGAGTTACATCCATTGGTGTTTGTAATAGGTTCTGTGTTTCGTCTGTGGCTTCCGGTGTCCTGTTTCGTGTATAATTTGTCGGGTCTTTCTGTTGTCTGTTGTGTTATGTACTGCGTTCTGGGTTGTGTGAGCGCTTGTGTCTATGCTTTCTGTGCATCACGTACAGGGGGATGTTGGGTGGTCTGTGTATTTTGAGCATTCTGTGTGATGTTAGTTTTGCGTTGTGTCTGAAGTGTTCTGTGAGTGTGTATTCTGTGTGTGTGCCGGTGTGTTTTGTTGCGTGCTGTCTGCGTGTGTGTCTTCGGTTGCTCTATACTGTCTGCTTGTGGCTGTGTGTGTTGTGTGTAGTGCTTTATAAGTGTGTTGTGTGTGCTCTTGTTGGTTGTGTGTGGATTTGTATGTGTTGTGTCTGTTTTATGTGTGTGATTGTGTTTTGTGTGTGGTTGTGTTAGAGAGGTTGTGTGTGTGTTTGGCTGAGCTTTGCACATGACGTGAGATGTGTTGACTGTGTGCGGTTTTGCTTGTTTAGTATGTCTCACGGTGTGTGCAGTATGCAGTCTGTGCAATGGTTTACGTGTGTGTTGTGAGCATTTATGTGCCATGAGGTGTGTGATGTGTGTCTTGTGACTCTTGTTTCTCATGTTTCTGTGTTGTGCTCCTGTGTGAGGATGTATACGTGGTGTGTCTGCGTGGTTGTGTTTGTAGCATGTCGTGTGAGAAATGTGTGCAATTTGTCTTCCTTGTTGGTTATGTGTGTTTGCCTAGGGATTTGTGAGTGTTGTGTGTTTTCCGTGTGTAATTGTGATTTGGGTGTGGCTGTGTTTGAGTGGTGATGTGTGTGTGGTTGTTGTGTTTTTGATGTGAGAAATGTCATCTGTGTGTGGTTGTGTTTGTTTAGTGTGTCTCATGGAGTGTGGTGCATGTACCCTCACAAAGTGATTTGTGTGTTTTTGGAGAAATTCGTGCTCTACTGTGTCTGGTGTGTGCCCTGTGACATGTTATTTTTTGAGTTTTGTGTGTGTGTGCATAGCATAGAGGTGCCCATGTGTACATGTTTGTGGGTGCCTGTGTGCGGTTGTGTGTGTAGTGTTAGAAAAGTGTGCTTTCTGCTTTTATTGTTGGTTGTTTGCTTTACGTGTGGTTTTGTATGTTTTCTGCGTGTTATGCGTGTGTGATTGTGATACGTGTCTGGCTGTGTTGGAGAGGCTGTCTGTGTTGTTGGTTATGTGTGTGAGGGAATATGTGTTATCGCCATGTGGTTTTGCTTGTGGTTTCTGAGAAACGTGTGCCTTTATGTCCTGTGATGTTTGTGGTGTATGCTGTTTCGTACGTTATGCTTTTTGCATGTTGAGTTTGCATTCTCTATGGCTTTGTGTTTGTGGGTGTTGACTTGTGTTTATTGTGGTTATTCCTTGTGTGTGTGCTGTGTGGCTTTATGTGTGGTATGTTGTGTTTGCATCGGACTGTGTGCTGTGTTGTTAATGCAGGATGTTGTGTGTGTTATGAGGTGTGATGTATAAATTGCGTGTGATGATTTTGTGTGTGTTGTGTGATGTATTCTGTAATTTGTGTGTTGTGGTAATGTATTGATGTTGTTTCCTTTAATGTGTGTGTTGTGTGTGCAATGTTTGTGTTGTGCGTCTTTTTGTGTGGTCTTTCGTGTTTGTTGGATTTTGTGTTATGTGTGAGGTGCGTCGTTTGTGTATAATGTAATACGTGGTTTGTGGTGTTTGTTGTGTGTTTGTGTGTGTATTGTGTGTTGTGTTACATTTTGCATGCTCTGTTATTGTGTGTTTTCTGCCCTGATGTCTGTGATCTGTTGGTTTAATGTGCATGGCAGTGTCTATGTGGTTTTGTGTGTCTTTCCTGTGCGTTGTGTACTTTCTGCGCTGTGACTGGTGTGTAAGTGATGTGTGCAGTTTGGGTAGTTTGTTGTTTGTAAGGTATGTTCTCTGTGTATTTCTCTGTGGAGTGCTGTGTGACTGGTGTGTTTGTGGGTGGTCCTGTGTAGGGTGTTGTGTGCTTGGAGTGTGTCTTTGTGTGTTGTGTGTTTGGCGTCTTTTTTGTAGCATGTTGTGTTCGTGGTCGGGAATGTTATGTGGTCTGTGAATGGTTTTCTGTTTCACGTTTAGTGTGTGATGTGACCGCACGTGTGTCGCGTGATGTGCAATGTATTGTGCTCTCAGTTGCATGTGTGTTGTGCTTATTCTTATCTGTTTTGCGTACTGTGCTTGTGCTGTGTCATCTGTGTGTTATACGTGTTGTGTGGGATATTGTGCGCTGTGTCCGATATGCTTTGTATATATGTTGTGAGCTTTGCATTGTGCGTTCTGTGAGGCCCTGCGTGCTGCATGTTTTATGTGTGTTTTGTGTGATGTGTGCAGTCTTTGAAATGTGTTTCATAAACTCGGTGTTCGTTGTGTTGCGATTTGCGTATTTTTTGCATGTCTTTTCGCACGTGTTGTGTGTGGTGCGAGTTTTGCGTGTGGTTGTGATTTGCGTGTGTTTGTGTTTGACAGGTCGTGTGTGGGGTTCACTGTTTGAGTGTTGAGTGTAATTTGTGACGTGTGTACTGCGTGTGGTCATGCTTGGACATTGTCCCACACTGTTTGTGTTGTGTTTACTCTGAGAACTGTGGTTCACGTGCATTGTGTGCAGTTATGTGCTTGGTGTGTGTGGGGTTTGTTGTTTAGTGTGATGTGCTGTTTGCGTGTTGAGAGGTTGTATGTAAACTGTTTCTGCGTGTTGTGGGTGTTCTGCGTGTGTGCCGTATGTGTTGTGTTGGCACTTTCCATGTGTGTTGTGTGTGGATGGGTGTGTTGCATGTTCTGTGTGTGTTGTTCTATGTGTGTTTTCCATGTGTGTTGTATGAACTGTGTGTTGCTTGTGCTAATCGTTGTGATGTACATTTTTGTGTGCGTTGTGTTGTGTGTGCTGAGTGTCGTTTTGTTTCTTTGTTTTCTGTCTTGGTGTGTGTTATGTGCTTTGTGTTTTTGACTGTGTATTGTGTGTTTGACCTGTGTTGTGCTTTTTGCGTTTGTTTGTGTAGTGTGCTGTTTTGTGTTGTCGGTATACGGCAGTGAATGATTTGCGGCATTTGTTTCGTGATTCTGGGTGTATTCTGTTTTGCTATGCTGTGTGTGCTCTATGTTCTTGTGTGTTTTGCGTTGTGCTGTCTGTGATCTGTGGGTCTTGTTTATTTTCTGGGTGTTGTGTGTTGTCCGTGTTGTGTGTGTTGAGTATGTACTATGTGTGGCATGGGTTCTTTACTGCTTGTTGAGTGCATTGTTCTGTGTAATTTTCTCTGTGTGGCGTGCAATGTGTGATGTGTGTGGTTGTGAGATGCGTGTTGTGTGCATTGAGTGGTTCTCTGTGCGTTGAATATTTCCTCACTTTTGATGAATTTTCCATTGGTGTTTGTATATGTTGTGTACGTGCTACGTGCGTTATGGGTCCATTGCTGCTCGTTGAGTACATAGCTCTTTGTAATTTTCTCTGCGTGGCATGCAATGTGTGATGGGTGTGGTTGTGAGTTGCGTGTTGTGTGCATTGAGTGGTTCTTTGTGTGTTGTACATTTTGTCATTTTCGATGAGTTACATCCATTGGTGTTTGTAATAGGTTCTGTGTTTCGTCTGTGGCTTCCGGTGTCCTGTTTCGTGTATAATTTGTCGGGTCTTTCTGTTGTCTGTTGTGTTATGTACTGCGTTCTGGGTTGTGTGAGCACTTGTGTGTATGCTTTCTGTGCATCACGTACAGGGGGATGTTGGGTGGTCTGTGTATTTTGAGCATTCTGTGTGATGTTAGTTTTGCGTTGTGTCTGAAGTGTTCTGTGAGTGTGTATTCTGTGTGTGTGCCGGTGTGTTTTGTTGCGTGCTGTCTGCGTGTGTCTTCGGTTGCTCTATACTGTCTGCTTGTGGCTGTGTGTGTTGTGTGTAGTGCTTTATAAGTGTGTTGTGTGTGCTCTTGTTGGTTGTGTGTGGATTTGTATGTGTTGTGTCTGTTTTATGTGTGTTATTGTGTTTTGTGTGCGGTTGTGTTAGAGAGGTTGTGCGTGTGTTTGGCTGAGCTTTGCACATGACGTGAGATGTGTTGACTGTGTGCGGTTTTGCTTGTTTAGTATGTCTCACGGTGTGTGCAGTATGCAGACTGTGCAATGGTTTTCCTGTGTGTTGTGAGCATTTATGTGCCATGAGGTGTGTGATGTGTGTCTTGTGACTCTTGTTTCTCATGTTTCTGTGTTGTGCTCCTGTGTGAGGATGTATACGTGGTGTGTCTGCGTGGTTGTGTTTGTAGCATGTCGTGTGAGAAATGTGTGCAATTTGTCTTCCTTGTTGGTTATGTGTGTTTGCCTAGGGATTTGTGAGTGTTGTGTGTTTTCCGTGTGTAATTGTGATTTGGGTGTGGCTGTGTTTGAGTGGTGATGTGTGTGTGGTTGTTGTGTTTTTGATGTGAGAAATGTCATCTGTGTGTGGTTGTGTTTGTTTAGTGTGTCTCATGGAGTGTGGTGCATGTACCCTCACAAAGTGATTTGTGTGTTTTTGGAGAAATTCGTGCTCTACTGTGTCTGGTGTGTGCCCTGTGACATGTTATTTTTTGAGTTTTGTGTGTGTGTGCATAGCATAGAGGTGCCCATGTGTACATGTTTGTGAGTGCCTGTGTGCGGTTGTGTGTGTAGTGTTAGAAAAGTGTGCTTTCTGCTTTTATTGTTGGTTGTTTGCTTTACGTGTGGTTTTGTATGTTTTCTGCGTGTTATGCGTGTGTGATTGTGATACGTGTCTGGCTGTGTTGGAGAGGCTGTCTGTGTTGTTGGTTATGTGTGTGAGGGAATATGTGTTATCGCCATGTGGTTTTGCTTGTGGTTTCTGAGAAACGTGTGCCTTTATGTCCTGTGATGTTTGTGGTGTATGCTGTTTCGTACGTTATGCTTTTTGCATGTTGAGTTTGCATTCTCTATGGCTTTGTGTTTGTGGGTGTTGACTTGTGTTTATTGTGGTTATTCCTTGTGTGTGTGCTGTGTGGCTTTATGTGTGGTATGTTGTGTTTGCATCGGACTGTGTGCTGTGTTGTTAATGCAGGATGTTGTGTGTGTTATGAGGTGTGATGTATAAATTGCGTGTGATGATTTTGTGTGTGTTGTGTGATGTATTCTGTAATTTGTGTGTTGTAATATATTGATGTTGTTTCCTTTAATGTGTGTGTTGTGTGTGCAAAGTTTGTGTTGTGCGTCTTTTTGTGTGGTCTTTCGTGTTTGTTGGATTTTGTGTTATGTGTGAGGTGCGTCGTTTGTGTATAATGTAATACGTGGTTTGTGGTGTTTGTTGTGTGTTTGTGTGTGTATTGTGTGTTGTGTTACATTTTGCATGCTCTGTTATTGTGTGTTTTCTGCCCTGATGTCTGTGATCTGTTGGTTTAATGTGCATGGCAGTGTCTATGTGGTTTTGTGTGTCTTTCCTGTGCGTTGTGTACTTTCTGCGCTGTGACTGGTGTGTAAGTGATGTGTGCAGTTTGGGTAGTTTGTTGTTTGTAAGGTATGTTCTCTGTGTATTTCTCTGTGGAGTGCTGTGTGACTGGTGTGTTTGTGGGTGGTCCTGTGTAGGGTGTTGTGTGCTTGGAGTGTGTCTTTGTGTGTTGTGTGTTTGGCGTCTTTTTTGTAGCATGTTGTGTTCGTGGTCGGGAATGTTATGTGGTCTGTGAATGGTTTTCTGTTTCACGTTTAGTGTGTGATGTGACCGCACGTGTGTCGCGTGATGTGCAATGTATTGTGCTCTCAGTTGCATGTGTGTTGTGCTTATTCTTATCTGTTTTGCGTACTGTGCTTGTGCTGTGTCATCTGTGTGTTATACGTGTTGTGTGGGATATTGTGCGCTGTGTCCGATATGCTTTGTATATATGTTGTGAGCTTTGCATTGTGCGTTCTGTGAGGCCCTGCGTGCTGCATGTTTTATGTGTGTTTTGTGTGATGTGTGCAGTCTTTGAAATGTGTTTCATAAACTCGGTGTTCGTTGTGTTGCGATTTGCGTATTTTTTGCATGTCTTTTCGCACGTGTTGTGTGTGGTGCGAGTTTTGCGTGTGGTTGTGATTTGCGTGTGTTTGTGTTTGACAGGTCGTGTGTGGGGTTCACTGTTTGAGTGTTGAGTGTAATTTGTGACGTGTGTACTGCGTGTGGTCATGCTTGGACATTGTCCCACACTGTTTGTGTTGTGTTTACTCTGAGAACTGTGGTTCACGTGCATTGTGTGCAGTTATGTGCTTGGTGTGTGTGGGGTTTGTTGTTTAGTGTGATGTGCTGTTTGCGTGTTGAGAGGTTGTATGTAAACTGTTTCTGCGTGTTGTGGGTGTTCTGCGTGTGTGCCGTATGTGTTGTGTTGGCACTTTCCATGTGTGTTGTGTGTGGATGGGTGTGTTGCATGTTCTGTGTGTGTTGTTCTATGTGTGTTTTCCATGTGTGTTGTATGAACTGTGTGTTGCTTGTGCTAACCATTGTGATGTACATTTTTGTGTGCGTTGTGTGTGCTGAGTGTCGTTTTGTTTCTTTGTTTTCTGTCTTGGTGTGTGTTATGTGCTTTGTGTTTTTGACTGTGTATTGTGTGTTTGACCTGTGTTGTGCTTTTTGCGTTTGTTTGTGTAGTGTGCTGTTTTGTGTTGTTGGTATACGGCAGTGAATGATTTGCGGCATTTGTTTCGTGATTCTGGGTGTATTCTGTTTTGCTATGCTGTGTGTGCTCTATGTTCTTGTGTGTTTTGCGTTGTGCTGTCTGTGATCTGTGGGTCTTGTTTATTTTCTGGGTGTTGTGTGTTGTCCGTGTTGTGTGTGTTGAGTATGTACTATGTGTGGCATGGGTTCTTTACTGCTTGTTGAGTGCATTGTTCTGTGTAATTTTCTCTGTGTGGCGTGCAATGTGTGATGTGTGTGGTTGTGAGATGCGTGTTGTGTGCATTGAGTGGTTCTCTGTGCGTTGAATATTTCCTCACTTTTGATGAATTTTCCATTGGTGTTTGTATATGTTGTGTACGTGCTACGTGCGTTATGGGTCCATTGCTGCTCGTTGAGTACATAGCTCTTTGTAATTTTCTCTGTGTGGCATGCAATGTGTGATGGGTGTGGTTGTGAGTTGCGTGTTGTGTGCATTGAGTGGTTCTTTGTGTGTTGTACATTTTGTCATTTTCGATGAGTTACATCCATTGGTGTTTGTAATAGGTTCTGTGTTTCGTCTGTGGCTTCCGGTGTCCTGTTTCGTGTATAATTTGTCGGGTCTTTCTGTTGTCTGTTGTGTTATGTACTGCGTTCTGGGTTGTGTGAGCACTTGTGTGTATGCTTTCTGTGCATCACGTACAGGGGGATGTTGGGTGGTCTGTGTATTTTGAGCATTCTGTGTGATGTTAGTTTTGCGTTGTGTCTGAAGTGTTCTGTGAGTGTGTATTCTGTGTGTGTGCCGGTGTGTTTTGTTGCGTGCTGTCTGCGTGTGTGTCTTCGGTTGCTCTATACTGTCTGCTTGTGGCTGTGTGTGTTGTGTGTAGTGCTTTATAAGTGTGTTGTGTGTGCTCTTGTTGGTTGTGTGTAGATTTGTATGTGTTGTGTCTGTTTTATGTGTGTTATTGTGTTTTGTGTGTGGTTGTGTTAGAGAGGTTGTGTGTGTGTTTGGCTGAGCTTTGCACATGACGTGAGATGTGTTGACTGTGTGCGGTTTTGCTTGTTTAGTATGTCTCACGGTGTGTGCAGTATGCAGTCTGTGCAATGGTTTTCGTGTGTGTTGTGAGCATTTATGTGCCATGAGGTGTGTGATGTGTGTCTTGTGACTCTTGTTTCTCATGTTTCTGTGTTGTGCTCCTGTGTGAGGATGTATACGTGGTGTGTCTGCGTGGTTGTGTTTGTAGCATGTCGTGTGAGAAATGTGTGCAATTTGTCTTCCTTGTTGGTTATGTGTGTTTGCCTAGGGATTTGTGAGTGTTGTGTGTTTTCCGTGTGTAATTGTGATTTGGGTGTGGCTGTGTTTGAGTGGTGATGTGTGTGTGGTTGTTGTGTTTTTGATGTGAGAAATGTCATCTGTGTGTGGTTGTGTTTGTTTAGTGTGTCTCATGGAGTGTGGTGCATGTACCCTCACAAAGTGATTTGTGTGTTTTTGGAGAAATTCGTGCTCTACTGTGTCTGGTGTGTGCCCTGTGACATGTTATTTTTTGAGTTTTGTGTGTGTGTGCATAGCATAGAGGTGCCCATGTGTACATGTTTGTGGGTGCCTGTGTGCGGTTGTGTGTGTAGTGTTAGAAAAGTGTGCTTTCTGCTTTTATTGTTGGTTGTTTGCTTTACGTGTGGTTTTGTATGTTTTCTGCGTGTTATGCGTGTGTGATTGTGATACGTGTCTGGCTGTGTTGGAGAGGCTGTCTGTGTTGTTGGTTATGTGTGTGAGGGAATATGTGTTATCGCCATGTGGTTTTGCTTGTGGTTTCTGAGAAACGTGTGCCTTTATGTCCTGTGATGTTTGTGGTGTATGCTGTTTCGTACGTTATGCTTTTTGCATGTTGAGTTTGCATTCTCTATGGCTTTGTGTTTGTGGGTGTTGACTTGTGTTTATTGTGGTTATTCCTTGTGTGTGTGCTGTGTGGCTTTATGTGTGGTATGTTGTGTTTGCATCGGACTGTGTGCTGTGTTGTTAATGCAGGATGTTGTGTGTGTTATGAGGTGTGATGTATAAATTGCGTGTGATGATTTTGTGTGTGTTGTGTGATGTATTCTGTAATTTGTGTGTTGTGGTAATGTATTGATGTTGTTTCCTTTAATGTGTGTGTTGTGTGTGCAATGTTTGTGTTGTGCGTCTTTTTGTGTGGTCTTTCGTGTTTGTTGGATTTTGTGTTATGTGTGAGGTGCGTCGTTTGTGTATAATGTAATACGTGGTTTGTGGTGTTTGTTGTGTGTTTGTGTGTGTATTGTGTGTTGTGTTACATTTTGCATGCTCTGTTATTGTGTGTTTTCTGCCCTGATGTCTGTGATCTGTTGGTTTAATGTGCATGGCAGTGTCTATGTGGTTTTGTGTGTCTTTCCTGTGCGTTGTGTACTTTCTGCGCTGTGACTGGTGTGTAAGTGATGTGTGCAGTTTGGGTAGTTTGTTGTTTGTAAGGTATGTTCTCTGTGTATTTCTCTGTGGAGTGCTGTGTGACTGGTGTGTTTGTGGGTGGTCCTGTGTAGGGTGTTGTGTGCTTGGAGTGTGTCTTTGTGTGTTGTGTGTTTGGCGTCTTTTTTGTAGCATGTTGTGTTCGTGGTCGGGAATGTTATGTGGTCTGTGAATGGTTTTCTGTTTCACGTTTAGTGTGTGATGTGACCGCACGTGTGTCGCGTGATGTGCAATGTATTGTGCTCTCAGTTGCATGTGTGTTGTGCTTATTCTTATCTGTTTTGCGTACTGTGCTTGTGCTGTGTCATCTGTGTGTTATACGTGTTGTGTGGGATATTGTGCGCTGTGTCCGATATGCTTTGTATATATGTTGTGAGCTTTGCATTGTGCGTTCTGTGAGGCCCTGCGTGCTGCATGTTTTATGTGTGTTTTGTGTGATGTGTGCAGTCTTTGAAATGTGTTTCATAAACTCGGTGTTCGTTGTGTTGCGATTTGCGTATTTTTTGCATGTCTTTTCGCACGTGTTGTGTGTGGTGCGAGTTTTGCGTGTGGTTGTGATTTGCGTGTGTTTGTGTTTGACAGGTCGTGTGTGGGGTTCACTGTTTGAGTGTTGAGTGTAATTTGTGACGTGTGTACTGCGTGTGGTCATGCTTGGACATTGTCCCACACTGTTTGTGTTGTGTTTACTCTGAGAACTGTGGTTCACGTGCATTGTGTGCAGTTATGTGCTTGGTGTGTGTGGGGTTTGTTGTTTAGTGTGATGTGCTGTTTGCTTGTTGAGAGGTTGTATGTAAACTGTTTCTGCGTGTTGTGGGTGTTCTGCGTGTGTGCCGTATGTGTTGTGTTGGCACTTTCCATGTGTGTTGTGTGTGGATGGGTGTGTTGCATGTTCTGTGTGTGTTGTTCTATGTGTGTTTTCCATGTGTGTTGTATGAACTGTGTGTTGCTTGTGCTAATCGTTGTGATGTACATTTTTGTGTGCGTTGTGTTGTGTGTGCTGAGTGTCGTTTTGTTTCTTTGTTTTCTGTCTTGGTGTGTGTTATGTGCTTTGTGTTTTTGACTGTGTATTGTGTGTTTGACCTGTGTTGTGCTTTTTGCGTTTGTTTGTGTAGTGTGCTGTTTTGTGTTGTCGGTATACGGCAGTGAATGATTTGCGGCATTTGTTTCGTGATTCTGGGTGTATTCTGTTTTGCTATGCTGTGTGTGCTCTATGTTCTTGTGTGTTTTGCGTTGTGCTGTCTGTGATCTGTGGGTCTTGTTTATTTTCTGGGTGTTGTGTGTTGTCCGTGTTGTGTGTGTTGAGTATGTACTATGTGTGGCATGGGTTCTTTACTGCTTGTTGAGTGCATTGTCCTGTGTAATTTTCTCTGTGTGGCGTGCAATGTGTGATGTGTGTGGTTGTGAGATGCGTGTTGTGTGCATTGAGTGGTTCTCTGTGCGTTGAATATTTCCTCACTTTTGATGAATTTTCCATTGGTGTTTGTATATGCTGTGTACGTACTACGTGCGTTATGGGTCCATTGCTGCTCGTTGAGTACATAGCTCTTTGTAATTTTCTCTGCGTGGCATGCAATGTGTGATGGGTGTGGTTGTGAGTTGCGTGTTGTGTGCATTGAGTGGTTCTTTGTGTGTTGTACATTTTGTCATTTTCGATGAGTTACATCCATTGGTGTTTGTAATAGGTTCTGTGTTTCGTCTGTGGCTTCCGGTGTCCTGTTTCGTGTATAATTTGTCGGGTCTTTCTGTTGTCTGTTGTGTTATGTACTGCGTTCTGGGTTGTGTGAGCGCTTGTGTCTATGCTTTCTGTGCATCACGTACAGGGGGATGTTGGGTGGTCTGTGTATTTTGAGCATTCTGTGTGATGTTAGTTTTGCGTTGTGTCTGAAGTGTTCTGTGAGTGTGTATTCTGTGTGTGTGCCGGTGTGTTTTGTTGCGTGCTGTCTGCGTGTGTGTCTTCGGTTGCTCTATACTGTCTGCTTGTGGCTGTGTGTGTTGTGTGTAGTGCTTTATAAGTGTGTTGTGTGTGCTCTTGTTGGTTGTGTGTGGATTTGTATGTGTTGTGTCTGTTTTATGTGTGTGATTGTGTTTTGTGTGTGGTTGTGTTAGAGAGGTTGTGTGTGTGTTTGGCTGAGCTTTGCACATGACGTGAGATGTGTTGACTGTGTGCGGTTTTGCTTGTTTAGTATGTCTCACGGTGTGTGCAGTATGCAGTCTGTGCAATGGTTTTCCTGTGTGTTGTGAGCATTTATGTGCCATGAGGTGTGTGATGTGTGTCTTGTGACTCTTGTTTCTCATGTTTCTGTGTTGTGCTCCTGTGTGAGGATGTATACGTGGTGTGTCTGCGTGGTTGTGTTTGTAGCATGTCGTGTGAGAAATGTGTGCAATTTGTCTTCCTTGTTGGTTATGTGTGTTTGCCTAGGGATTTGTGAGTGTTGTGTGTTTTCCGTGTGTAATTGTGATTTGGGTGTGGCTGTGTTTGAGTGGTGATGTGTGTGTGGTTGTTGTGTTTTTGATGTGAGAAATGTCATCTGTGTGTGGTTGTGTTTGTTTAGTGTGTCTCATGGAGTGTGGTGCATGTACCCTCACAAAGTGATTTGTGTGTTTTTGGAGAAATTCGTGCTCTACTGTGTCTGGTGTGTGCCCTGTGACATGTTATTTTTTGAGTTTTGTGTGTGTGTGCATAGCATAGAGGTGCCCATGTGTACATGTTTGTGGGTGCCTGTGTGCGGTTGTGTGTGTAGTGTTAGAAAAGTGTGCTTTCTGCTTTTATTGTTGGTTGTTTGCTTTACGTGTGGTTTTGTATGTTTTCTGCGTGTTATGCGTGTGTGATTGTGATACGTGTCTGGCTGTGTTGGAGAGGCTGTCTGTGTTGTTGGTTATGTGTGTGAGGGAATATGTGTTATCGCCATGTGGTTTTGCTTGTGGTTTCTGAGAAACGTGTGCCTTTATGTCCTGTGATGTTTGTGGTGTATGCTGTTTCGTACGTTATGCTTTTTGCATGTTGAGTTTGCATTCTCTATGGCTTTGTGTTTGTGGGTGTTGACTTGTGTTTATTGTGGTTATTCCTTGTGTGTGTGCTGTGTGGCTTTATGTGTGGTATGTTGTGTTTGCATCGGACTGTGTGCTGTGTTGTTAATGCAGGATGTTGTGTGTGTTATGAGGTGTGATGTATAAATTGCGTGTGATGATTTTGTGTGTGTTGTGTGATGTATTCTGTAATTTGTGTGTTGTGGTAATGTATTGATGTTGTTTCCTTTAATGTGTGTGTTGTGTGTGCAATGTTTGTGTTGTGCGTCTTTTTGTGTGGTCTTTCGTGTTTGTTGGATTTTGTGTTATGTGTGAGGTGCGTCGTTTGTGTATAATGTAATACGTGGTTTGTGGTGTTTGTTGTGTGTTTGTGTGTGTATTGTGTGTTGTGTTACATTTTGCATGCTCTGTTATTGTGTGTTTTCTGCCCTGATGTCTGTGATCTGTTGGTTTAATGTGCATGGCAGTGTCTATGTGGTTTTGTGTGTCTTTCCTGTGCGTTGTGTACTTTCTGCGCTGTGACTGGTGTGTAAGTGATGTGTGCAGTTTGGGTAGTTTGTTGTTTGTAAGGTATGTTCTCTGTGTATTTCTCTGTGGAGTGCTGTGTGACTGGTGTGTTTGTGGGTGGTCCTGTGTAGGGTGTTGTGTGCTTGGAGTGTGTCTTTGTGTGTTGTGTGTTTGGCGTCTTTTTTGTAGCATGTTGTGTTCGTGGTCGGGAATGTTATGTGGTCTGTGAATGGTTTTCTGTTTCACGTTTAGTGTGTGATGTGACCGCACGTGTGTCGCGTGATGTGCAATGTATTGTGCTCTCAGTTGCATGTGTGTTGTGCTTATTCTTATCTGTTTTGCGTACTGTGCTTGTGCTGTGTCATCTGTGTGTTATACGTGTTGTGTGGGATATTGTGCGCTGTGTCCGATATGCTTTGTATATATGTTGTGAGCTTTGCATTGTGCGTTCTGTGAGGCCCTGCGTGCTGCATGTTTTATGTGTGTTTTGTGTGATGTGTGCAGTCTTTGAAATGTGTTTCATAAACTCGGTGTTCGTTGTGTTGCGATTTGCGTATTTTTTGCATGTCTTTTCGCACGTGTTGTGTGTGGTGCGAGTTTTGCGTGTGGTTGTGATTTGCGTGTGTTTGTGTTTGACAGGTCGTGTGTGGGGTTCACTGTTTGAGTGTTGAGTGTAATTTGTGACGTGTGTACTGCGTGTGGTCATGCTTGGACATTGTCCCACACTGTTTGTGTTGTGTTTACTCTGAGAACTGTGGTTCACGTGCATTGTGTGCAGTTATGTGCTTGGTGTGTGTGGGGTTTGTTGTTTAGTGTGATGTGCTGTTTGCGTGTTGAGAGGTTGTATGTAAACTGTTTCTGCGTGTTGTGGGTGTTCTGCGTGTGTGCCGTATGTGTTGTGTTGGCACTTTCCATGTGTGTTGTGTGTGGATGGGTGTGTTGCATGTTCTGTGTGTGTTGTTCTATGTGTGTTTTCCATGTGTGTTGTATGAACTGTGTGTTGCTTGTGCTAATCGTTGTGATGTACATTTTTGTGTGCGTTGTGTTGTGTGTGCTGAGTGTCGTTTTGTTTCTTTGTTTTCTGTCTTGGTGTGTGTTATGTGCTTTGTGTTTTTGACTGTGTATTGTGTGTTTGACCTGTGTTGTGCTTTTTGCGTTTGTTTGTGTAGTGTGCTGTTTTGTGTTGTCGGTATACGGCAGTGAATGATTTGCGGCATTTGTTTCGTGATTCTGGGTGTATTCTGTTTTGCTATGCTGTGTGTGCTCTATGTTCTTGTGTGTTTTGCGTTGTGCTGTCTGTGATCTGTGGGTCTTGTTTATTTTCTGGGTGTTGTGTGTTGTCCGTGTTGTGTGTGTTGAGTATGTACTATGTGTGGCATGGGTTCTTTACTGCTTGTTGAGTGCATTGTCCTGTGTAATTTTCTCTGTGTGGCGTGCAATGTGTGATGTGTGTGGTTGTGAGATGCGTGTTGTGTGCATTGAGTGGTTCTCTGTGCGTTGAATATTTCCTCACTTTTGATGAATTTTCCATTGGTGTTTGTATATGCTGTGTACGTACTACGTGCGTTATGGGTCCATTGCTGCTCGTTGAGTACATAGCTCTTTGTAATTTTCTCTGCGTGGCATGCAATGTGTGATGGGTGTGGTTGTGAGTTGCGTGTTGTGTGCATTGAGTGGTTCTTTGTGTGTTGTACATTTTGTCATTTTCGATGAGTTACATCCATTGGTGTTTGTAATAGGTTCTGTGTTTCGTCTGTGGCTTCCGGTGTCCTGTTTCGTGTATAATTTGTCGGGTCTTTCTGTTGTCTGTTGTGTTATGTACTGCGTTCTGGGTTGTGTGAGCGCTTGTGTGTATGCTTTCTGTGCATCACGTACAGGGGGATGTTGGGTGGTCTGTGTATTTTGAGCATTCTGTGTGATGTTAGTTTTGCGTTGTGTCTGAAGTGTTCTGTGAGTGTGTATTCTGTGTGTGTGCCGGTGTGTTTTGTTGCGTGCTGTCTGCGTGTGTGTCTTCGGTTGCTCTATACTGTCTGCTTGTGGCTGTGTGTGTTGTGTGTAGTGCTTTATAAGTGTGTTGTGTGTGCTCTTGTTGGTTGTGTGTGGATTTGTATGTGTTGTGTCTGTTTTATGTGTGTGATTGTGTTTTGTGTGTGGTTGTGTTAGAGAGGTTGTGTGTGTGTTTGGCTGAGCTTTGCACATGACGTGAGATGTGTTGACTGTGTGCGGTTTTGCTTGTTTAGTATGTCTCACGGTGTGTGCAGTATGCAGTCTGTGCAATGGTTTTCCTGTGTGTTGTGAGCATTTATGTGCCATGAGGTGTGTGATGTGTGTCTTGTGACTCTTGTTTCTCATGTTTCTGTGTTGTGCTCCTGTGTGAGGATGTATACGTGGTGTGTCTGCGTGGTTGTGTTTGTAGCATGTCGTGTGAGAAATGTGTGCAATTTGTCTTCCTTGTTGGTTATGTGTGTTTGCCTAGGGATTTGTGAGTGTTGTGTGTTTTCCGTGTGTAATTGTGATTTGGGTGTGGCTGTGTTTGAGTGGTGATGTGTGTGTGGTTGTTGTGTTTTTGATGTGAGAAATGTCATCTGTGTGTGGTTGTGTTTGTTTAGTGTGTCTCATGGAGTGTGGTGCATGTACCCTCACAAAGTGATTTGTGTGTTTTTGGAGAAATTCGTGCTCTACTGTGTCTGGTGTGTGCCCTGTGACATGTTATTTTTTGAGTTTTGTGTGTGTGTGCATAGCATAGAGGTGCCCATGTGTACATGTTTGTGGGTGCCTGTGTGCGGTTGTGTGTGTAGTGTTAGAAAAGTGTGCTTTCTGCTTTTATTGTTGGTTGTTTGCTTTACGTGTGGTTTTGTATGTTTTCTGCGTGTTATGCGTGTGTGATTGTGATACGTGTCTGGCTGTGTTGGAGAGGCTGTCTGTGTTGTTGGTTATGTGTGTGAGGGAATATGTGTTATCGCCATGTGGTTTTGCTTGTGGTTTCTGAGAAACGTGTGCCTTTATGTCCTGTGATGTTTGTGGTGTATGCTGTTTCGTACGTTATGCTTTTTGCATGTTGAGTTTGCATTCTCTATGGCTTTGTGTTTGTGGGTGTTGACTTGTGTTTATTGTGGTTATTCCTTGTGTGTGTGCTGTGTGGCTTTATGTGTGGTATGTTGTGTTTGCATCGGACTGTGTGCTGTGTTGTTAATGCAGGATGTTGTGTGTGTTATGAGGTGTGATGTATAAATTGCGTGTGATGATTTTGTGTGTGTTGTGTGATGTATTCTGTAATTTGTGTGTTGTGGTAATGTATTGATGTTGTTTCCTTTAATGTGTGTGTTGTGTGTGCAATGTTTGTGTTGTGCGTCTTTTTGTGTGGTCTTTCGTGTTTGTTGGATTTTGTGTTATGTGTGAGGTGCGTCGTTTGTGTATAATGTAATACGTGGTTTGTGGTGTTTGTTGTGTGTTTGTGTGTGTATTGTGTGTTGTGTTACATTTTGCATGCTCTGTTATTGTGTGTTTTCTGCCCTGATGTCTGTGATCTGTTGGTTTAATGTGCATGGCAGTGTCTATGTGGTTTTGTGTGTCTTTCCTGTGCGTTGTGTACTTTCTGCGCTGTGACTGGTGTGTAAGTGATGTGTGCAGTTTGGGTAGTTTGTTGTTTGTAAGGTATGTTCTCTGTGTATTTCTCTGTGGAGTGCTGTGTGACTGGTGTGTTTGTGGGTGGTCCTGTGTAGGGTGTTGTGTGCTTGGAGTGTGTCTTTGTGTGTTGTGTGTTTGGCGTCTTTTTTGTAGCATGTTGTGTTCGTGGTCGGGAATGTTATGTGGTCTGTGAATGGTTTTCTGTTTCACGTTTAGTGTGTGATGTGACCGCACGTGTGTCGCGTGATGTGCAATGTATTGTGCTCTCAGTTGCATGTGTGTTGTGCTTATTCTTATCTGTTTTGCGTACTGTGCTTGTGCTGTGTCATCTGTGTGTTATACGTGTTGTGTGGGATATTGTGCGCTGTGTCCGATATGCTTTGTATATATGTTGTGAGCTTTGCATTGTGCGTTCTGTGAGGCCCTGCGTGCTGCATGTTTTATGTGTGTTTTGTGTGATGTGTGCAGTCTTTGAAATGTGTTTCATAAACTCGGTGTTCGTTGTGTTGCGATTTGCGTATTTTTTGCATGTCTTTTCGCACGTGTTGTGTGTGGTGCGAGTTTTGCGTGTGGTTGTGATTTGCGTGTGTTTGTGTTTGACAGGTCGTGTGTGGGGTTCACTGTTTGAGTGTTGAGTGTAATTTGTGACGTGTGTACTGCGTGTGGTCATGCTTGGACATTGTCCCACACTGTTTGTGTTGTGTTTACTCTGAGAACTGTGGTTCACGTGCATTGTGTGCAGTTATGTGCTTGGTGTGTGTGGGGTTTGTTGTTTAGTGTGATGTGCTGTTTGCGTGTTGAGAGGTTGTATGTAAACTGTTTCTGCGTGTTGTGGGTGTTCTGCGTGTGTGCCGTATGTGTTGTGTTGGCACTTTCCATGTGTGTTGTGTGTGGATGGGTGTGTTGCATGTTCTGTGTGTGTTGTTCTATGTGTGTTTTCCATGTGTGTTGTATGAACTGTGTGTTGCTTGTGCTAATCGTTGTGATGTACATTTTTGTGTGCGTTGTGTTGTGTGTGCTGAGTGTCGTTTTGTTTCTTTGTTTTCTGTCTTGGTGTGTGTTATGTGCTTTGTGTTTTTGACTGTGTATTGTGTGTTTGACCTGTGTTGTGCTTTTTGCGTTTGTTTGTGTAGTGTGCTGTTTTGTGTTGTCGGTATACGGCAGTGAATGATTTGCGGCATTTGTTTCGTGATTCTGGGTGTATTCTGTTTTGCTATGCTGTGTGTGCTCTATGTTCTTGTGTGTTTTGCGTTGTGCTGTCTGTGATCTGTGGGTCTTGTTTATTTTCTGGGTGTTGTGTGTTGTCCGTGTTGTGTGTGTTGAGTATGTACTATGTGTGGCATGGGTTCTTTACTGCTTGTTGAGTGCATTGTCCTGTGTAATTTTCTCTGTGTGGCGTGCAATGTGTGATGTGTGTGGTTGTGAGATGCGTGTTGTGTGCATTGAGTGGTTCTCTGTGCGTTGAATATTTCCTCACTTTTGATGAATTTTCCATTGGTGTTTGTATATGCTGTGTACGTACTACGTGCGTTATGGGTCCATTGCTGCTCGTTGAGTACATAGCTCTTTGTAATTTTCTCTGCGTGGCATGCAATGTGTGATGGGTGTGGTTGTGAGTTGCGTGTTGTGTGCATTGAGTGGTTCTTTGTGTGTTGTACATTTTGTCATTTTCGATGAGTTACATCCATTGGTGTTTGTAATAGGTTCTGTGTTTCGTCTGTGGCTTCCGGTGTCCTGTTTCGTGTATAATTTGTCGGGTCTTTCTGTTGTCTGTTGTGTTATGTACTGCGTTCTGGGTTGTGTGAGCGCTTGTGTGTATGCTTTCTGTGCATCACGTACAGGGGGATGTTGGGTGGTCTGTGTATTTTGAGCATTCTGTGTGATGTTAGTTTTGCGTTGTGTCTGAAGTGTTCTGTGAGTGTGTATTCTGTGTGTGTGCCGGTGTGTTTTGTTGCGTGCTGTCTGCGTGTGTGTCTTCGGTTGCTCTATACTGTCTGCTTGTGGCTGTGTGTGTTGTGTGTAGTGCTTTATAAGTGTGTTGTGTGTGCTCTTGTTGGTTGTGTGTGGATTTGTATGTGTTGTGTCTGTTTTATGTGTGTGATTGTGTTTTGTGTGTGGTTGTGTTAGAGAGGTTGTGTGTGTGTTTGGCTGAGCTTTGCACATGACGTGAGATGTGTTGACTGTGTGCGGTTTTGCTTGTTTAGTATGTCTCACGGTGTGTGCAGTATGCAGTCTGTGCAATGGTTTTCCTGTGTGTTGTGAGCATTTATGTGCCATGAGGTGTGTGATGTGTGTCTTGTGACTCTTGTTTCTCATGTTTCTGTGTTGTGCTCCTGTGTGAGGATGTATACGTGGTGTGTCTGCGTGGTTGTGTTTGTAGCATGTCGTGTGAGAAATGTGTGCAATTTGTCTTCCTTGTTGGTTATGTGTGTTTGCCTAGGGATTTGTGAGTGTTGTGTGTTTTCCGTGTGTAATTGTGATTTGGGTGTGGCTGTGTTTGAGTGGTGATGTGTGTGTGGTTGTTGTGTTTTTGATGTGAGAAATGTCATCTGTGTGTGGTTGTGTTTGTTTAGTGTGTCTCATGGAGTGTGGTGCATGTACCCTCACAAAGTGATTTGTGTGTTTTTGGAGAAATTCGTGCTCTACTGTGTCTGGTGTGTGCCCTGTGACATGTTATTTTTTGAGTTTTGTGTGTGTGTGCATAGCATAGAGGTGCCCATGTGTACATGTTTGTGGGTGCCTGTGTGCGGTTGTGTGTGTAGTGTTAGAAAAGTGTGCTTTCTGCTTTTATTGTTGGTTGTTTGCTTTACGTGTGGTTTTGTATGTTTTCTGCGTGTTATGCGTGTGTGATTGTGATACGTGTCTGGCTGTGTTGGAGAGGCTGTCTGTGTTGTTGGTTATGTGTGTGAGGGAATATGTGTTATCGCCATGTGGTTTTGCTTGTGGTTTCTGAGAAACGTGTGCCTTTATGTCCTGTGATGTTTGTGGTGTATGCTGTTTCGTACGTTATGCTTTTTGCATGTTGAGTTTGCATTCTCTATGGCTTTGTGTTTGTGGGTGTTGACTTGTGTTTATTGTGGTTATTCCTTGTGTGTGTGCTGTGTGGCTTTATGTGTGGTATGTTGTGTTTGCATCGGACTGTGTGCTGTGTTGTTAATGCAGGATGTTGTGTGTGTTATGAGGTGTGATGTATAAATTGCGTGTGATGATTTTGTGTGTGTTGTGTGATGTATTCTGTAATTTGTGTGTTGTGGTAATGTATTGATGTTGTTTCCTTTAATGTGTGTGTTGTGTGTGCAATGTTTGTGTTGTGCGTCTTTTTGTGTGGTCTTTCGTGTTTGTTGGATTTTGTGTTATGTGTGAGGTGCGTCGTTTGTGTATAATGTAATACGTGGTTTGTGGTGTTTGTTGTGTGTTTGTGTGTGTATTGTGTGTTGTGTTACATTTTGCATGCTCTGTTATTGTGTGTTTTCTGCCCTGATGTCTGTGATCTGTTGGTTTAATGTGCATGGCAGTGTCTATGTGGTTTTGTGTGTCTTTCCTGTGCGTTGTGTACTTTCTGCGCTGTGACTGGTGTGTAAGTGATGTGTGCAGTTTGGGTAGTTTGTTGTTTGTAAGGTATGTTCTCTGTGTATTTCTCTGTGGAGTGCTGTGTGACTGGTGTGTTTGTGGGTGGTCCTGTGTAGGGTGTTGTGTGCTTGGAGTGTGTCTTTGTGTGTTGTGTGTTTGGCGTCTTTTTTGTAGCATGTTGTGTTCGTGGTCGGGAATGTTATGTGGTCTGTGAATGGTTTTCTGTTTCACGTTTAGTGTGTGATGTGACCGCACGTGTGTCGCGTGATGTGCAATGTATTGTGCTCTCAGTTGCATGTGTGTTGTGCTTATTCTTATCTGTTTTGCGTACTGTGCTTGTGCTGTGTCATCTGTGTGTTATACGTGTTGTGTGGGATATTGTGCGCTGTGTCCGATATGCTTTGTATATATGTTGTGAGCTTTGCATTGTGCGTTCTGTGAGGCCCTGCGTGCTGCATGTTTTATGTGTGTTTTGTGTGATGTGTGCAGTCTTTGAAATGTGTTTCATAAACTCGGTGTTCGTTGTGTTGCGATTTGCGTATTTTTTGCATGTCTTTTCGCACGTGTTGTGTGTGGTGCGAGTTTTGCGTGTGGTTGTGATTTGCGTGTGTTTGTGTTTGACAGGTCGTGTGTGGGGTTCACTGTTTGAGTGTTGAGTGTAATTTGTGACGTGTGTACTGCGTGTGGTCATGCTTGGACATTGTCCCACACTGTTTGTGTTGTGTTTACTCTGAGAACTGTGGTTCACGTGCATTGTGTGCAGTTATGTGCTTGGTGTGTGTGGGGTTTGTTGTTTAGTGTGATGTGCTGTTTGCGTGTTGAGAGGTTGTATGTAAACTGTTTCTGCGTGTTGTGGGTGTTCTGCGTGTGTGCCGTATGTGTTGTGTTGGCACTTTCCATGTGTGTTGTGTGTGGATGGGTGTGTTGCATGTTCTGTGTGTGTTGTTCTATGTGTGTTTTCCATGTGTGTTGTATGAACTGTGTGTTGCTTGTGCTAATCGTTGTGATGTACATTTTTGTGTGCGTTGTGTTGTGTGTGCTGAGTGTCGTTTTGTTTCTTTGTTTTCTGTCTTGGTGTGTGTTATGTGCTTTGTGTTTTTGACTGTGTATTGTGTGTTTGACCTGTGTTGTGCTTTTTGCGTTTGTTTGTGTAGTGTGCTGTTTTGTGTTGTCGGTATACGGCAGTGAATGATTTGCGGCATTTGTTTCGTGATTCTGGGTGTATTCTGTTTTGCTATGCTGTGTGTGCTCTATGTTCTTGTGTGTTTTGCGTTGTGCTGTCTGTGATCTGTGGGTCTTGTTTATTTTCTGGGTGTTGTGTGTTGTCCGTGTTGTGTGTGTTGAGTATGTACTATGTGTGGCATGGGTTCTTTACTGCTTGTTGAGTGCATTGTCCTGTGTAATTTTCTCTGTGTGGCGTGCAATGTGTGATGTGTGTGGTTGTGAGATGCGTGTTGTGTGCATTGAGTGGTTCTCTGTGCGTTGAATATTTCCTCACTTTTGATGAATTTTCCATTGGTGTTTGTATATGCTGTGTACGTACTACGTGCGTTATGGGTCCATTGCTGCTCGTTGAGTACATAGCTCTTTGTAATTTTCTCTGCGTGGCATGCAATGTGTGATGGGTGTGGTTGTGAGTTGCGTGTTGTGTGCATTGAGTGGTTCTTTGTGTGTTGTACATTTTGTCATTTTCGATGAGTTACATCCATTGGTGTTTGTAATAGGTTCTGTGTTTCGTCTGTGGCTTCCGGTGTCCTGTTTCGTGTATAATTTGTCGGGTCTTTCTGTTGTCTGTTGTGTTATGTACTGCGTTCTGGGTTGTGTGAGCGCTTGTGTCTATGCTTTCTGTGCATCACGTACAGGGGGATGTTGGGTGGTCTGTGTATTTTGAGCATTCTGTGTGATGTTAGTTTTGCGTTGTGTCTGAAGTGTTCTGTGAGTGTGTATTCTGTGTGTGTGCCGGTGTGTTTTGTTGCGTGCTGTCTGCGTGTGTGTCTTCGGTTGCTCTATACTGTCTGCTTGTGGCTGTGTGTGTTGTGTGTAGTGCTTTATAAGTGTGTTGTGTGTGCTCTTGTTGGTTGTGTGTGGATTTGTATGTGTTGTGTCTGTTTTATGTGTGTGATTGTGTTTTGTGTGTGGTTGTGTTAGAGAGGTTGTGTGTGTGTTTGGCTGAGCTTTGCACATGACGTGAGATGTGTTGACTGTGTGCGGTTTTGCTTGTTTAGTATGTCTCACGGTGTGTGCAGTATGCAGTCTGTGCAATGGTTTTCCTGTGTGTTGTGAGCATTTATGTGCCATGAGGTGTGTGATGTGTGTCTTGTGACTCTTGTTTCTCATGTTTCTGTGTTGTGCTCCTGTGTGAGGATGTATACGTGGTGTGTCTGCGTGGTTGTGTTTGTAGCATGTCGTGTGAGAAATGTGTGCAATTTGTCTTCCTTGTTGGTTATGTGTGTTTGCCTAGGGATTTGTGAGTGTTGTGTGTTTTCCGTGTGTAATTGTGATTTGGGTGTGGCTGTGTTTGAGTGGTGATGTGTGTGTGGTTGTTGTGTTTTTGATGTGAGAAATGTCATCTGTGTGTGGTTGTGTTTGTTTAGTGTGTCTCATGGAGTGTGGTGCATGTACCCTCACAAAGTGATTTGTGTGTTTTTGGAGAAATTCGTGCTCTACTGTGTCTGGTGTGTGCCCTGTGACATGTTATTTTTTGAGTTTTGTGTGTGTGTGCATAGCATAGAGGTGCCCATGTGTACATGTTTGTGGGTGCCTGTGTGCGGTTGTGTGTGTAGTGTTAGAAAAGTGTGCTTTCTGCTTTTATTGTTGGTTGTTTGCTTTACGTGTGGTTTTGTATGTTTTCTGCGTGTTATGCGTGTGTGATTGTGATACGTGTCTGGCTGTGTTGGAGAGGCTGTCTGTGTTGTTGGTTATGTGTGTGAGGGAATATGTGTTATCGCCATGTGGTTTTGCTTGTGGTTTCTGAGAAACGTGTGCCTTTATGTCCTGTGATGTTTGTGGTGTATGCTGTTTCGTACGTTATGCTTTTTGCATGTTGAGTTTGCATTCTCTATGGCTTTGTGTTTGTGGGTGTTGACTTGTGTTTATTGTGGTTATTCCTTGTGTGTGTGCTGTGTGGCTTTATGTGTGGTATGTTGTGTTTGCATCGGACTGTGTGCTGTGTTGTTAATGCAGGATGTTGTGTGTGTTATGAGGTGTGATGTATAAATTGCGTGTGATGATTTTGTGTGTGTTGTGTGATGTATTCTGTAATTTGTGTGTTGTGGTAATGTATTGATGTTGTTTCCTTTAATGTGTGTGTTGTGTGTGCAATGTTTGTGTTGTGCGTCTTTTTGTGTGGTCTTTCGTGTTTGTTGGATTTTGTGTTATGTGTGAGGTGCGTCGTTTGTGTATAATGTAATACGTGGTTTGTGGTGTTTGTTGTGTGTTTGTGTGTGTATTGTGTGTTGTGTTACATTTTGCATGCTCTGTTATTGTGTGTTTTCTGCCCTGATGTCTGTGATCTGTTGGTTTAATGTGCATGGCAGTGTCTATGTGGTTTTGTGTGTCTTTCCTGTGCGTTGTGTACTTTCTGCGCTGTGACTGGTGTGTAAGTGATGTGTGCAGTTTGGGTAGTTTGTTGTTTGTAAGGTATGTTCTCTGTGTATTTCTCTGTGGAGTGCTGTGTGACTGGTGTGTTTGTGGGTGGTCCTGTGTAGGGTGTTGTGTGCTTGGAGTGTGTCTTTGTGTGTTGTGTGTTTGGCGTCTTTTTTGTAGCATGTTGTGTTCGTGGTCGGGAATGTTATGTGGTCTGTGAATGGTTTTCTGTTTCACGTTTAGTGTGTGATGTGACCGCACGTGTGTCGCGTGATGTGCAATGTATTGTGCTCTCAGTTGCATGTGTGTTGTG